>NC_141600.1:11156127-11481127 GCF_047967505.1 Dipteris shenzhenensis
TCCCCTCCCTCCCGTCCTAGCGGCCGTGGCCGCCAGGACCCCCCCATCCCCTCCCTCCCTCGACCCCCCTTCCCTCCCCTCCCTCCCATCCTGGCGGCCGTGGCTGCCAGGACCCCCCCTTCCATCCCCTCCCTCCCTCGACCCACCTCCCTCTGCAGCTGCCAGGACCCCCCCTCCCTCATCCCCTCACTCCCTCCATCCCCTCCCCCTCCATCCTCTCCCTAGCGGCCGCGGCCGCCAGGACCCCCCCCCCTCTATCCCCTCCCTCCCTCGACCCCCCCTCCCCTCCCCTCCCTCCTCCATCCCCTCCCTCCCTCGCTCCCTCCATCCCCTCCCCCCTCCATTCCCTCGCTCCCTCCATCCCCCCCCTCCATCCCCTCGTTGGCGGCCGTGGCTGCCAGGACTGCCCCCCCTCCATCCCCTCCCTCCCTCAACCCCCCCCGCCCCTCCCTCCCCTCCCCTCCCCTCCCTAGCGTCTTGGCGGCCGCGGTCGCCAGGACTCCCCCCCCTCCATCCCCTCCCTCCCTCGACCCCCCCCGCCCCTCCCCCCCTCCCTGGCGTCCTGGTGGCCGTGGTTGCCAGGACCCCCCCTCCCTCATCCCCTCGCTTCCTCCATCCCCTCCCTGGTGGCCGCAGCCACCAGGACTCCCCCTCCCCCCCCTCCATCCCCTCCCTCCCTCGACCCCCCCCACCCCTCCCCTCCCTCCCCTCCCTGGCATCCTAGCGGCCGTGGCCGCCAGGACCCCGCCGCCCCCCTCCATCCCCTCCCTCCCTCGCTCCCTCCATCCCCTCCCCCCTCCATCCCCTCGCTCCCTCCATCCCCCCCCTCCATCCCCTCCCTGGCGGCCGCGGTCGCCAGGACTCCCCCCCCCACCATCCCCTCCCTCCCTCGACCCCCCCCCTGCCCCTCCCCTCCCCTCCCTGGCATCCTAGCGGCCGCAGCCACTAGGACTCCCCCCCCTCCATCCCCTCCCTCCCTCGACCCCCCCCCCTCATCCCCTCGCTCCCTCCATCCCCCCCCCCTCCATCCCCTCCCTGGCGGCCGTGGCCACCAGGACTCCCCCCCCTCCCCTCCCTCCCTCGACCGCCCCCGCCCCTCCCCTCCTTGGTGTCCTGGCGGCCGTGGCCGCCAGGACCCCCCCCGCCCCCCTCCATCCCCTCCCTCCCTCGCTCCCTCCATCCCCTCCCCCCTCCATCCCCTCACTCCCTCCATCCCCCCCTCCATCCCCTCCCTGGCGGCCGCGGCCCGCTAAAACTCCCCCACCCCCTCCATCCCCTCCCTCCCTCGACCCCCCCCCCTGCCCCCCTCCATCCCCTCCCTCCCTGGACCCCCCCCCCGCCCCTCCCTGGGGTCCTAGCGGCCGTGGTTGCTAAAACCCCCCCCTCCCTCCCTCGACCCAGCCCCCCGCCCCTCCCTCCCCTCCCTCCCCTCCATCCCCTCCTTCCTCGCCCCCCCCCCTCCATCCCCTCCCTCCCTCGACCCCCCCCCCTTCCCTCCCCTCCCTTGCTATACACATTTGCAAACTATTAATATATTATTATATGATTTTTTATACTATTTGCAAACTTACATGTGGGCAAAATCACAGGTGTCAAAGCGATCCTATTGTGGTCATACAACAACCGTGCTTTTATTCAAGGGCGTATTTACAAGGGCGTATTTATCCTCATCAACAAGCTTATTTCAGCTTTTATTTTGACACAATACTCAAGGTATGAAGTGCATAATTTGTGCACTAGGTGTTTACTTTGTTGTATCAAAATTGTTTGCCACACACACACACATATACACATACCGAGAATTTTCTAATATTATCGCATCTACATTTCTCCAATGGGCACAAAACTTTGTACACGCCTCACCCTAGGTTGTATTGACTTGCATACAAAGTGGTGCACCCATCCCATAACTACTTGTTCAGATAACACACCTCCAAACGTATTTTATGACGATTGTGCATAACACTAGGAACAAAATGGTGTATAATGTGCGATCGACTATGCAAAGCATATCCAATGGACACAAGACTTTGCACGTTCCTCAACCTAGGCAGTATTGACTTGTGTGCAAAGTGGCATCCCAATCCGATAAGTACTTCTTTGAAAAATACACATAGGATCGTGTTTTTTGATGGTTGTACATGACACCAAGGCAAAAACGGTATTTAATACTGAATCTACCATGTAAAGCATATCCAATGGGCACAATACTTTGCACGTGCCTCAAAAGCGGTGGTATGGTATTCCATGCAAAGTGGAACGCCCATTCAATAAGTACTTGGTATGATAATACACCTAAGAGCATGTTCTTTGACGGATGTGCATAACACTAGGGGGAAAACGGTGTATAATGTGTGATCCCCCATGCAAAGCATAACCGATAGACACAATACTGTGCACGCACATCAACCTAGTTGAAATTGACTTTCTTGCAAAGTGGCTCCCCCATCTGACAAGTACTTTTTAGAATATCACACCTAGGACCATGTTTTTTATTGGTTGTTGTCCATGACACTAAGGCAAAAACGCTGTTTTATGCTTAATCGACAATGCAATGCATATCTGATCGTCACAATACTTTGCACACATCTCAACCTAGGTATTATTGACTTACATGCAAAGTGGCATGCCCATCCCGTAAGTACTTAGTCAAATAACACATCTAGGACCGCGTTTTTTGACGGTTGTGCATGACACTAAGGCCAAAACAGTGTTTAATGCTTGTTCGACAATGCAAAGCATATCCAATGGGCACAATACTTTGCATTTATGCTTGATCCACAATGCAAAGCATATCGGATGGGCACAATACTTTGCACACACCTTCAACTAGGTGGAATTGAATTACATGAAAAGTGGCACTGCCATCCCATAAGTGCTTGATCGGATAACATACCTAGTAGCGTGTTTTTTTACGAATGTGCATGACACTAGAGCAAAAATAGTATTTAATGCTCGATCAACCATGCAAAGGATATCCGATGGGCACAACACTTTTCCTACACCTCAACCTAGGTGGTATTGAAATGTTCTCAAAGAGGCACATCCATCGGATAAGTACTTGGTCAGATAACACACCTAACGGCGTGTTTTTTTGTAGATGTGCATATCACCAGGGAACTAAACGGTGTATAATGTGTGATCGACCATGCAAAGCATATCTGATGGTGACAATACTTTGCACGCACCTCAAAGTAGTTGAAAGGGACTTGTGTGCAAAGTGGAGCCCCCATCCGATAAGTACTTGTTTCAATAACACTCCTAGGGCCGTGTTTTTATATGGTTGTGCATGACACTAAGGCAAAAACGGTGTTTTATGCTTGATCGACAATGCAAAGCATATTGGATGGGCACAATACATTGCACAAACCTTCAATTAGGTGGAATTGACTTACATTCAAAGTGGCATTCCCATCTCATAAGTACTTGATCGGATAACACACCTAGCAGCGTGTTTTTTTACGGATGTGCATGACACTAAGGCAAAAATGGTATTTAATGCTCGATCGACCATGCAAAGCATATCCAATGGGCACGATACTTTTCCTACACCTTAACCTAGGTGGTATTGAAATGTTCTCAAAGAGGCACACCCATCCGATAAGTACTTGGTCAGATAACATACCTAAGAGCATGTTTTTTTGCGGATGTGCATATCACTACGGGAAAAACGTTGTATAATGTGTAATGAACCATGCAGAGCATATCCGATGGTGACAATACTTTGCACACATCTCAACCTTGTTGAAACAGACTTGCGTGCAAACTGGAGCCCCCATCCGATAAGTACTTATTTGATTAACACACCTAGGACTGTGTTTTTTCATGGTTGTGCATGACACAGGCAAAAACGGTGTTTTTTGCTTGATCGACAATGCAAAGCATATTAGATGGCACAATACTTTGCACACACCTTCAACTAGGTGGAATTGACTTACATGCAAAGAGGCACACCCATCCCATAAGTGCTTGATCGGATAACATACCTAGCAGAGTGATTTTTTACGGATGTGCATGACATTGAGGCAAAAATGGTATTTAATGCTTGATCAACCATGCAAAGCATATTCGATGGGCACAACACTTTTCCTACGCCTCAACATAGGTGGTATTGAAATGTTCTCAAAGAGGCACACCCATCTGATAAGTGCTTGGTCGGATAACACACCTAAGGGCGTGTTTTTTTGCAGATGTGCATATCACTAGGGGAAAAACGGTGTATAATGCATGATCGGCCATGCAAAGCATATCCAATGGTGACAATACTTTGCACACACCTCAACTAGTTGAAACAGACTTGTGTGCAAAGTGGAGCCCCCATCCGATATGTACTTGTTTGAATAACACACCTAGGACCCTGTTTTTAGATGGTTGTGCATGACACTAAGGCAAAAACGGTGTTTTATGCTTGATCCACAATGCAAAGCATATTCGATGGGCACAATACTTTGCACATACCTTCAAATAGGTGGAATTGAATTACATGCAAAGTGGCATTCCCATCGCACAAGTACTTGATCGGATAACACACCTAGCAGCGTGTTTTTTTATGGATGTGCATGACACTAAGGCAAAAATGGTATTTAATGCTCGATCGACGATGCAAAGCATATCCGATGGGCACAATACTTTTCCTATGCCTTAATCTAGGTGGTATTGAAATATACTCAAAGAGACACACCCATCCGATAAGTACTTGGTCAGATAACATACTAAGGGCGTGTTTTTTTGCAGATGTGCATATCACTACCGGAAAAATGTTGTATAATGCGTAATCGACCATGCAGAGGATATCCGATGGTGACAATACTTTGCACGCATCTCAACCTAGTTAAAACGGACTTGCGTGCAAAGTGGAGCCCCCATTTGATAAGTACTTGTTTGAATAACACACCTAGGACCGTGTTTTTGTATGGTTGTGCACGACACTAAGTCAAAAACAGTGTTTTATGCTTGATCGACAATGCAAAGCATATCGGATGGGCACAATACTTTGCACACACCTTCAACTAGGTGGAATTGACCTACATGCAAAGTGGCATGCCCTTACCACAAGTGATTGATCAGATAAGATACCTAGCAGTGTGGTTTTTTCGGATGTGCATGACGCTAGAGTAAAAATAGTATTTAATGCTCGATCGACCATGCAAAGGATATCTGATGGGCACAACACTTTTCCTATGCCTCAACCTAGGTGGTATTGAAATGTTCTAAAAGAGACAAACCCATCCGATACATACCATGTTTTTTTGCGGATGTGCATATGACTAGGGGAAAAATGGTGTATAATGCGTGATCGGCCATGCAAAGAATATCCGATAACATACCTAGCAGCGTGTTTTTTTACGGATATGCATGACACTAGAGCAAAAATAGTATTTAATGCTTGATCGACCATGCAAAGGACATCGGATGGGCACAACACTTTTCCTATTCCTCGACCTAGGTGGTATTGAAATGTTCTCAAATAGGCACACCCATCCGATAAGTACTTGGTCAGATAACACACCTAAGGGTGTATTTTTTTGTGGATGTGCATATCACTAGGGAAAAAATGGTGTATAATGCGTGATCGACCATACAAAGCATATCCGATGGTGAAAATACTTTGGACACACCTCAACATAGTTGAAAGAGACTTGCGTGCAAAGTGGAGCCCCCATCCGATAAGTACTTGTTTGAATAACACACCTAGGGCTGTGTTTTTATATGGTTGTGCATGACACTAAGGCAAAAACGGTGTTTTATGGTTGATCCACAATGCAAAGCATATCCGATGGGCACAATACTTTGCACACACCTTCAACTAGGTGGAATTGACTTACATGCAAAGTGGCATTCCCATCGTATAAGTACTTGATCGGATAACACACCTAGCAGCGTGTTTTTTTACGGATGTGCATGACACTGAGGCAAAAAATGGTATTTAATGCTCGATCCACCATGCAAAGCATATCCGATGGGCACAATACTTTCCCTACACCTTAACCTAGGTGGTATTCAAATTTTCTCAAAGAGGCACACCCATCCGATAAGTACTTGGTCAGATAACATACCTAAGGGCGTGTTTTTTTGCTAATGTGCATATCACTACCGAAAAAACGTTGTATAATGCGTAATCGACCATGCAGAGCATATCCGATGGTGACAATACTTTGCACACATCTCAGTCTAGTTGAAACAGACTTGCATGCAAAGTGGAGCCCCCATCTGGTAAGTAC
This sequence comes from Dipteris shenzhenensis, assembly GCF_047967505.1. Lineage (NCBI taxonomy): Eukaryota > Viridiplantae > Streptophyta > Polypodiopsida > Gleicheniales > Dipteridaceae > Dipteris > Dipteris shenzhenensis. The sequence goes on from NC_141600.1 coordinate 11,162,349, forward strand.
TTGTTTGATTAACACACTTAGGACCGTGTTTTTTCTTGGTTGTGCATATGACACTAAGCCAAGAACGGTGTTTTACGCTTGATCGACAATGCAAAGCATATCCGATGGGCACAATACTTTGCACACAGCTTCAAATAGGTGAAATTGTCTTACATGCAAAGTGGCATGCGCATCCCATAAGTGCTTGATCATATAACATACCTAGCAGCGTGTTTCTTTACGGATGTGCATGACACTAGAGAAAAAATAGTATTTAATGCTCGATCGACCATGCAAAGGATATCCGATGGGCACAACACTTTTCCTATGCCTCAACCTAGGTGGTATTGAAATGTTCTCAAAGAGGCACACCCATCCGATAAGTACTTGGTCAGATAACACACCTAAGGGCGTGTTTTTTTCGGATGTGCATATCACTAGGGGAAAAACGATGTATAATGCGTGATCGGCCATGCAAAGCATATCCGATGGCCACAATACTTTGCACGCACCTCAATCTAGTTGAAAGATACTTACGTGCAAAGTGGAGCCCCCATCTGATAAGTATTTGTTTGAATAACACACCTAGGACCGTGTTTTTTTATGGTTGTGCATTACACTAAGGCAAAAAGGGTGTTTTATGCTTGATCCATAATGCAAAGCATATCCATGCTTGATCCACAATGCAAAGCATATCCGATGGACACAATACTTTGCCAACACCTTTAACTAGGTGGAATTGAATTACATGTAAAGTGGCATTCCCATCGCATAAGTACTTGATCGGATAACACACCTAGCAGCGTGTTTTTTTACGGATGTGCATGACACTAAGGCAAAAATGGTATTTAATGCTCGATCAACCATGCAAAGCATATCCCATGGGCATAATACTTTTCCTACACCTTAACCTAGGTGGTATTGAAATGTTCGCAAAGAGGCACACCCATCCGATAAGTACCTGGTCAGATAACATACCTAAGGGCGTGTTTTTTTGCCGATGTGCATATCACTACCGGAAAAACGTTGTATAATGTGTAATCCACCATGCAAAGCATATTCGATGGTGACAATACTTTGCATGCATCTCAACCTCGTTGAAACAGACTTGCGTGCAAAGTGGACACCCCATCCGATAAGTACTTGTTTGATTAACACACCTAGGACCGTGTTTTTTCATGGTTGTGCATGACACTAAGGCAAAAACTGTGTTTTATGCTTGATCGACAATGCAAAGCATATCCGATGGGCACAATACTTTGCACACACCTTCAGCTAGGTGGACTTGACTTACATGCAAAGTGGTACGCCCATCCCATAAGTGCTTGATCGGATAACATACCTAGCAGCGTGTTTTTTTACGGATGTGCATGACACTAGAGCAAAAATAGTATTTAATGCTCGATCGACCATGCAAAGGATATCTGATGGGCACAACACTTTTCCTACACCTCAACCTAGGTGGTATTGAAATGTTCTCAAAGAGGCACACCCATCCGATAAGTAGTTGGTCAGATAACACACCTAAGGGTGTGTTTTTTTGCGGATGTGCATATCACTAGGGAAAAAACGGTGTATAATGTGTGATCGACCATGCAAAGCATATCCGATGGTGATAATACTTTGCACGCACCTCAACATAGTTGAAACAGACTTGTGTGCAAAGTGGAGCTCCCATCTGATAGGTACTTGTTTGAATAACACACCTAGGGCCGTGTTTTTATATGGTTGTGCATGACACTAAGGCAAAAGCGGTGTTCTATGCTTGATTAACAATTCAAAGCATATCAGATGGGCACAATACTTTGCACACACCTTCAACTAGGTGGAATTGACTTACATTGAAAGTAGCATTCCCATCGCATAAGTACTTGATCGGATAACACACCTAGCAGCGTGTTTTTTTACGGATGTGCATGACACTAAGGTAAAAATGGTATTTAATGCTCGATCGACCATGCAAAGCATATCTGATGGTGACAATACTTTGCACGCATCTCAACCTAGTTGAAAAGGACTTGCATTCAAAGTGGAGCCCCCATCCGATAAGTACTTGTTTGAATAACACACCTAGGACCGTGTTCTTTTTATGATTGTGCATGACACTAAGGCAAAAATGGTGTTTTATGCTTGATGGACAATGCAAAGCATATTCGATGGGCACAATACGTTGCACACACCTTCAACCAGGTGGAATTGACTTACATGCGAAGTAGCATTCCCATCGCATAAGTACTTGATCGGATAACACACCTAGCAGCATGTTTTTTTACGGATGTGCATGACACTAAGGTAAAAATGGTATTTAATGCTCGATCGACCATGCAAAGCATATCTGATGGTGATAATACTTTGCACGCATCTCAACCTAGTTGAAAAGGACTTGCATGCAAAGTGGAGCCCCCATCCGATAAGTACTTGTTTGAATAACACACCTAGGACCGTGTTGTTTTATGATTGTGCATGACACTAAGGCAAAAACGGTGTTTTATGCTTGATCGACAATGCAAAGCATATTCAATGGTCACAATACTTTGCACACACCTTCAACCAGGTGGAATTGACTTACATGCAAAGTGGCATTCCCATCGCATAAGTACTTGATCGGATAACACACCTAGCAATGTGCTTTTTTATGGATGTGCATGACACTAAGGCAAAAATGGTATTTAATGCTCGATCGACCATGCAAAGCACCTTCAACTAGGTGGAATTGACTTACATGCAAAGTGGCACGCCCATCCCATAAGGACTTGATCAAATAACATACCTAGCATCGTGTTTTTTTACGGATGTGCATGACACTAGAGCAAAAATAGTATTTAATGCTCGATCGACCATGCAAAGGATAACTTGGCATGTCCATCTGATGAGTACTTGATCAGATAACTTCTCCCACCAATCAATTAAGTACTAATTAAAAATTGTAATAAATGAGTAGATTATTAAAAAGAGACTTATATTTATGTAATTGTTGCTACTGCAGCTTGCTTGCGAAGGACTCTCGCAAAGGAGATGGCTATAGATTTTGTTCCAGGGATGGATGTGATTTTATGTAGCCAAAGAGAAGTAGTTGCATTTGCTACAATCCATGATAGTGATCCCAATTCAGTTTGCTCTTTCGAAGACTTGGCGAAGATAAGGTGGCAGTTACTATATCAAAGATTCTTAGCGCACATGTTGAGCTAAAGTATAAATGTGGAGATATGGAAACACTTGGAGATGTTATGCCCTACAATACATCCAACAAATCATTTATAGCATGGGATAAAGATGAGACTTATGCAACAGAGATTATCAAGAATACAAAGTGCACCACCTTGGATTTTACTATAGGGGACATTTTACAAATGAGATCATTTGCAATTAAGACTGTAGCAGAAGGTGAAGTATTGGGATTTGAACAAGTGGAGCAATGGTCATTTGCACAGATGAGGATTCTAAAAGTCATTGATGATGGTATGGTTGATAACATAACATCCTTATGTGATCCCTACTATGAGGTAGGCGAGAATATGAGATGGAGCATGCAATTTTTAAACATGAGAAAGAGGCACATGGTTTTCAATGATAAAGACAAGGTATACTACAATATCAAAGGACCTAAAAAGTGTGCCCATGTGCTAGGCTCTATCACTTCAAATGTGGATGATTTCAATGTACTCAATTATAGAAGTGACATCTTATTTGGAGTGGATGAGCTCATTGGTTCCGAGAAACAAAATGATTTTAGAAGCGAAGCCTTATCTAGGGTGGATGAATTCTTGCACAGTGAGAAGGGCAAAGGTTTCAATAGCGATGTCTTGTCAAGTGTGGATGAGTTCATGCATATTAACAAATCTAGTGTCAATCAAGCTTGTGGATATGTGAAAGCCATGCAAGATGTCCCAATGAGTGATGTTCTCTCAGGAGTGGAAGAGTTTCAAGGTTCTCAATACTCTCGTAGAATATTGAATTCATTGAATGGTCCTAAGAGTATGTTAAAAACGAGGATGAGATCAACAGTGGATTATTCAATATTTAACTTTGATTGTGATATGGCCAAGGATGCAACGACCAATCATGGATGCTTGGTTACAAACAAATGTGAGGAGAAGAAGTGCATAATTACAGATAACAACGTGCACGAGGAATGAAAACGGTCATACATATGCATGAAGAGAAAGCGAATCCAGGCAGATCCACAAAAGCAACCAAAGAGGAAGAGAGTAATGAAGGAGGAGAACATGTTAAATGCATTGGGATATCTATGTTGCAAGCGAAGATGTATGCACTTCATTGATCTTGTAGACATCAGGGAATGTAGAGGACACGTGTGGCAAAGAAGAGGAAGCAAAAGAAATGAATACCTTCTCACAAGTCTCTCTTGCTTTCTTCAAAATGGCAATAAAAGGCTAAGTTCAAGACAAAAGGTAAAACCTCTCGTAAATGGAAAAAAGATTTGCAATAAGGCATATCGCAATATTACTGGATTATCCCATGGTACATATTGGGATTTAGTCACCAAGGCAAAGGGCGGCAACAAATTCAGCATTCACGATAATAGAGGAAGGTCCAAATCAAGAATCTCAACTGTCAGGGCAGCAGCAATTTTGCAAGACTTCATACATGAAAATGCTTTACCTCAACCCCATATATCTACCAAACTCCCTAACGGTAATGCCATCACTGAAATGCACCTTCCAATGGGCTTGACAAAGCTCGAAGTATTTGATTCTATTGCAGAAAAGCAAAGGCAAAGAGGGGTTGCCGTAGCTTCTTCTCATACTTTGTATACTCTTTGGAAGAAGAACTTTGGATATGTTAAAATCCCAAGGAGGCAAAAAATGTCAAAGTGCAATGTTTGTGATGATTCAAAGCGAGCGATTGAGAGTGCAACATGTCCAAATCAAAGGGAATTATACAAAAAAAATTGAAAATCTCATCATGACCTTATTCGACATTCCAGACAAAAATATGCATTTTGGAAGGAGCAAGCTATTTCGCATCCCGATGACTACATGTGCCTTATTGTAGATGGCATGGATCAGAATACAACAACATTGCCTCCTTTTGTTGCCACTCCACCTAAATTACAAGGAAATCACTTTCTAAAGACACATCTATGTGGAGTGTTAGTGTATGGAATTAAGTTCTTTGCAGATATATGGATTGATTCCTTGCATCTACATGATAGCAATCAAGTTGTAACATCTATTATGAAGGCAATTCGCAATGTACATGTAGAAAAAGGTCGCCTACCACCGACTTTGAGAATACAAGCTAATAATTGCTGGCGAGAAAATAAGAATGTACTCATGTTTGCATTCTGCTCCATGCTAGTTGCTCATCGAATCTTGAATGAGGTCGAATGTGGATTTTTGTATGTTGGGCATACACATGAGGATATCGATCAGGTTTTTAGCACAGTCTCAAGGGAGCTTAAATACAAGGATGTGGAGACAATAGATGACTTGGTAAGAAGATGTGGCAGGCAAGTTGGTGGTCATAAGGAAAGTACAGTATGTGAGAGGCTCGAAAGAATGTATGATTGGAAGACCTTCATTCTACCTTTCATACAAACGGGTGGTGATGCATTGATAGGTCATACTAATCCACACTACTTTCATTTTTTTTTTAAAGATGAAAAACCCGTAATGTAATGACAATAGTATTCTCATGATACAAAATGGGAACCTGAAGAACCTTACAGTCTCTTAACTTCAATTCCCAGCAAGGAAAGGTATCCAACATGGGCTCCTATACAAGAATTCAATGAGAGGTCTAACTGTAAAATAGAAGGATTAAAAGCATTTATTACATACAAAGAGGACATGCTCCAGAGATATCCTGATTCGAAGCCTACTTGGAGAGAACACACTACCACTGTAATTAACAAGACACGAAATTTAATAAAGGACCTTGAGAGAATGCGAGGCTCAAAGGATGTCAAGGAAGAATGCAATATGTTTTGGCCAAATGTTCATAACGATTTGCACCCAGCTCCAGTCTTTGAAAATGAATTTGTATCATTACTGCCACATCCATATTGTGGACCGAAGAAGAGAGAGTTTATGCCACAAGTAGATATAGAGGTCGATTGTTTTGTTGTGGTTCGGCCATCGGATGATGAATATGAGAATGTGAAGTTTTGGGTTGCAAAAGTAGTTGATGTGCAAAGACATGACCAAGGGAGAGCTACAACATTTACAGCGGTATGGTATGAGCCAAAGGGCAGGAAGGAGAATATGGATAACAACACATTGTATACTAATTGTATAATGAAGGAGTGGGTCCCAAATGATGAAGCGGTCTCTCAAGTTTTGACGGAGAAAATCATAGTGTCTTGGCATTCAAGGGCAAAGAAATCAAAGAAGCACATGGGATATGAGGTAGAAGGAAAAATAAAAATACCACAACAAAGTATTTTGCATATACACGAATTTTTAAGGATGCTCGCCATGGAGGAAGTAGAAGGAGACAGCGCCAATGAAGAATGTCCATGATTAAAGCTTTGTATTGAAGTCCATTGAAGGATTTTATTTGGGTACTAGGCAAGAAGCCAATTCAAGACAATTATAATCAGAGTCATCACCTCCTATGTCAAATGAGAGTCAAAATATGCACTGGATGTCATCCAAGGGTCAAGGCTTGGCAAGACAATAGGGAGTTAATGCAGATGGCACCTCGCAAGGGACTATCACATTGAGCAATAAGACAATGGGGAGTCAATGCACCCAAGGGGCAAGGCTTGGCAAGACAAGTGGGAGTTAATGCAAATGGCACCTGTATTTTGCACTGGATGTCACCCAAGGGTCAAGGATTGGCAAGACAATAGGGAGTTAATGCAGATGGCACCTAGCAAGGGACTATCACATTAAACAATAAGACAATGGGGAGTCAATGCACCCAAGGGGCAAGGCTTGGCAAGACAAGTGGGAGTTAATGCAGATGGCACCTGGCAAGGGACTGTCATGACATTGAGCAATAAGACAATGGGGAGTCAAATTATGCAGATGGCACGAATTGAGGCTCTTTAAGAGCAACAATTTTAATTGTAAACTTATGTTCAATCTATATCATTTTGGATATAAAGACTCTAGCTGAGAGCAACGTCTCTCAATGTAATCATATAATAATAGCTATAATTGCTATTATACCTCTTTGGTTCAATACAAAACTTGGGTCTTATGGCATCATGTCTTTTTTCTATTTATTAAAAGTTTTAAAAATTTTGTGCGTATTGCGAGTGACAATGTTATTTTCATGAAATATTTAAGTCTCCTTTCATGGATTTATAAATTTATCACATCAAGGAAAAATATTAAAAATAATTAAATTAACAAATAACTTAGATATAGCTAGAATTTCTAATATAGGATTATTTCAAATTCTTGCATGTTGGTGCAAAAGTATAGATTGAGAAAACAATATTTTTATGTGAATATGATAGTGCCACAAAGTGAACTTTTGATTTGGGAAGAATATTTTCAGAAAGTAAAATTTTGATTTGGGAAGGATATTTTCACAAAGTAAACTTTTTATTTGGGAACGGATTTTGGGCTTCGTCCAAAAACAACAGAAAAAGTCCAAAATTAATGAAATAGGTGTTAAAACTATTTTCAGCCTCCACCTTTTGTGTATTCCCCCATTGTGTATGTGAGAAAGCCGCAAGTGAGACTCCTTCCTTCTCTCCCACTCTCTTCACATGGTATCAGAGCTCGGCTCATGGTAAGCATCTTAAGAAAGCAAACCAAGTTTGCGGTGTCCTAGTAAGAGGATCAGTGTTGCTTTACTTTTTTTTTGAGTTTAAGAGAAAATTTCTACAGGTAGCACAGCCAGAAAGTGCAAGAGTGCCACATGAAGGTGAAGAAGATTGCAGATGCACTTGCTTCTATTGGGTCGCCAGTGGAAGATGATGATTTAGTTTATGTGACCTTGAATGGTTTAGGAAAGGATTATGCACAATTCCGAACATCCATTGTTGTCCGTGAGAATTTTCTTGATTTTGAGGAGTTGATTGCTCTTCTAATTTCTGAAGAGCACAAAAATGGTGGTGCATCTTCTTCAGGAGGAACTTCAAAAGAAGCTATTTTCTACTCGAATGCTGCAAGAGGTAGAGGCAGAGGTAGATCAGGCCGATTTGGAGGCCGTGGTAGAAATCAAAATTTCCAGCAAATTCAAGAAAACCAGTCCGATGGAGGAGGACGTGGTAACTTTAGAGGTAGGGGGAGCCAAAGAGGTCGTGGTGGATGGCAGAGAGGCCAAAATGCAAACAGCAATGTTGAATGCTACTACTATGGTAAAATGGGCCATATGGTTAAAGACTGCTATAAAAAGCAAAATGACATCATGACTGGAAAATTGCAGCAAGGCAATTATGCATCCTCTAGTAGACAAGGTGATGACAGAAATGAGCATTTTTTTATGGTGCAGCACATGACCAATTCTGTGACAAGTGCAAAAGAAAGCAATGATGTGTGGTATGTTCACTCAGGTGCGTCAAACCACATGACAGGTCATGCAGAATAGATGCAGGATGTAACGAAAATGGAAAGACCAGGATTTGTGCAGACTCGTGATGATACTGCACATCCTATTGTGCAGATTGGTAAAATTCCTTTGTTTATGGTGGAGGATGGGAAAAATAAATACCTGTCTGATGTATTTCATGTCCCGAATATCACTAAGAACTTGGTTTCTATTGGTCAAATGGTTGAGCAGGGCTTGTAGGTCAGATTTAATCCTCATGGATGCTTTGTTGAGGATATGAAAAATAAAGGTCGCTTGATAGCAAAAGGAAAGAAGAAGGGTAGGATGTTTACGTTGGATGCAGACATGCCTGAATTGAGTGCAGCAATGTTTGCACATGGGACCAGTGTAGTTGCAGATATTGATATCTGGCATAAACGCATCGGTCATGTTAATGTATAGTGACTTAAATTAATGCAGACCCAAAATATTGTTGCAAGATTGCCTAAGTTCAAGGTTGCAGAAATGCATAAGGTATGTGAAGCTTGCCAATTTGGAAAACAGGCAAGGAAACCATTTCCTAGACATGTTCAAGAGAGTAAGAGGCCATTGGAATTAATCCACTCTTATGTGTGGACTACTAAAGCTGCATCTATTGGAGGCTGTCATTATTTTGTCAATTTTATTGATGACTACAGCAAAAAAGTTTGGGTATATTTTATGAAAAAGAAAAGTGAAGTGTTTGGGCATTTCAAAGCTTCTGAAGCTATGGTTGAAAAAAAAACATGCCTGCAAATAAAATGCCTAAGGTTAAATGGAGGGGGAGAGTACCTCTCAAATGAGTTTGCAAGTTTCCTACAGGAGCATGGCATAAAGCAGCAATATTCATGCAGTCATACCCCACAACAAAATGGACTTGCAGAAAGGAAAAATAGGCATATTGGAGAGGTATCTCCTAGCATGCTTAACGAAAAAGACCTGCCATATTATTATTGGGCTGAAGCAGTTGCTACAACAGTCTACATAATGAACAAGACTCCCACTGTAGCAATACATGGCATGATGCCAGAGGAGAGGTATACTGGTAGGAAACCATATATTTCTCATTTGAAAGTTTTTGGTTGCATTGCCTATGTTCATGTGCCAGATGAGTTGAGATCCAAGTTAAATCCAAAAGCTGAGAAGTGCATCTTTATTGGTTATTCTCTATAGCAGAAAGGGTATAGATGCTATAACCCTTCTACTCGTAAGTTTACAGTGAGCAGAGATGTTTTTATGAGATGAGCAGCTGGTATAAACCAGTAAATGCGATTGATGATGTAGATGCACAAAATGGTAATGCTGCACAGAATTCACAGCAGCAATCACAAAATATTAGTGGACCTGAAGTGTCCTCTAGCAGTGGTTCACATGCTTTGCCATGGATAGGTAGATTGAGATTAGGAGGATCTCTTCAAAGCAATGCAGATAGTGGTATGCAAGTATCACAAAAAGGAAAAGAGAAAGTAGATCAGCCCATGGTTGATGTGAATGCAGGTCACTCTTATGTGGATGGTGAATCCAGTGGCTCAAAACAGAGCCTTGATGATGAGTTGGGTATTCCTTCTATTGTTACACCTGGAGTAAGGAAGACAACAGATGTTTTGAGAGACCTGGTAGTAAGCCTATTTTGCAGAGGTCTACCAGAGCTAGGTATCCTATGGATAGGCTGAAATATCATGGATTTACAGCCATTCACTATGCCATATGGTCAAAGTGATACATGAACCAGAACCCACTTCTTTTGAGCAACAAGCCATGGGAAAAGAAAAATGGGAGAAAGCCATGGACGAAGAAATGGATGCCTTAGAAGCAAATGGTAGATGGGAATTGGTGCCTTTGCCTAAAGACAAGAATGCAATTGGTTGCAAGTGGGTTTATAAGGTGAAGCACGATGGAGATGGTTCTATGAACAGATACAAGGCAAGATTAGTTGTCAAGGGATATGCACAGACATATGGCATTGATTATGAAGAAACATTCAGTCCGATTGCAAGGATGGCAACCATAAGAGTAGTCATTGCTATGACTGCATCAAAGGGATGGTCTTTACATCAGATGGATGTAAAGAATGCCTTCTTGCACGGTGATTTGCAAGAAGAGGTCTATATGGAGCAGCCACCAGGTTATGTCCATGCTGTTCATCCTGAGTTTGTTTGTAGGTTGAAGAAAGCCTTGTATGGCTTGAAGCAAGCACCCAGAGCATGGTCTGACAAGATAGGATAGTATCTTGTCACTATTGGCTTTCAGATTTCCAAGGCAGATTTCTCACTTTATGTAAAAAATAGAGAAAGGTATTATGCTGCTTGTCGTTTATGTTAATGATTTGATCATCACAGGTGATAGTGATGAAGATATCCTTCATGTGAAAATGTTAATAAAGCAGAAGTTTGAGATGAAGGATTTGGGAGAGCTGCGTTACTTCTTGGGCATTGAGGTGATTAGATCCACAAGTGGGATATGGCTCTTGCAGAGGCAGTATGGATTGGACATGCTGTCCAAATATGGGATGACAAGCTGTAAGCCTATTTCAGTTCCTTTGGAGCAGAATGTGAAGTTGAGAACATGGATGGCTTGTAAGGCATGCATAGACTATAGATTTTGAAATTTGTACTTGGTCCTGTATGATCTAGACTAAATGTGGGAGTAGCATCTTCAGACTAGGAAGTGCTAGGTTTTATATTTGAATTTTGCTTGGGTCTTTTTGCACAGTCGAACCATCTACGATCGCCAGAGCAGACGGTACGATGTCCTTTCGTGTTGGAGCCTTTCTTCTTGCCCGAGGCCATACCTTAGTGTTGTTGATGACAGTCATTCTTTGCATAGAGGAAGAGACACAATCCTTAGAGCTGTTGGGAACCAGCATAATATTTTTGGGATTTGTTGGGATCTTGAGACTGTCGAGAATCTTGATTACTTGATTGTTTTTTGAACTTTGAGTTATCTTGAGGGCGAGAACCCTTGGCTGATGTAGAGTTTTGTGATTTGTTGGAACCCTCCTTCCCTATATTCTGAAAATCTATAATATGCTCTGCATAAGCAATAGCATCAGTGGTAGTGGTAATGTTTGTTTTTTTGGACGTCAATGCGTAACGAGGGATTGAGGCCTGAGATGAAAGCATGGAGGCAATCATCATCAGTTAAACCATCTATGTCCAGCACCAATGTGGTTAACTGGGTCAGTTTTCTCCAATTGTCAAAGTTTTGAGCGTACTTGGAAGTCTGTGGTGGTAGGTATAAACTGCTTATGGAGCACATGCAAACGTTTCCAGGTTAGCATAATTTTCCCATCATTTAAGTTTCATTGCTACCAAAAAAATGATGTATCTTTGGAGAGTGAGACAGCCAGTGCAATCTTCTTGTCTTGAGTGAGGTCGATAGTGTCAAAATACATGTGCATTTTGGTGAGCCATTGGAAAATTGTTTGGTGATCCCGTTAACCAGTGTAGGCTTTCGATGATTTTAGGTCAAGTCTTTTTGTTTTTGAAGTTTGAAGTAAATAGTAGAGGGCACGAATTTCAACATTTTCTACCTTTGGTGGAATTGGGTCCACATAGGCATCAGATCATCCTCTAGGTGCGAGCACTGTAAGAATCTTGAAGTCACTGGACTTTCTGGACCAGCTCTGAAATGTTGTCCTAAAGTTGAGAAATCTGGAGTTGAAGTAGTGCTTCGCCATGTAGAGTCACTTCAAGGGATTTGTTAGGATTAAGTTCGCTACACTAGAGAGGCTAGACGCAAGCGGTTCGACATGTCTGAGGTTCTTGTGAGGAGAGCATGACGATATTGTTCTCTAGTTTGTACCATATCTTGAGGAAGGTCCAAGGGCATCTCCAATCATGCAGTATCGTGTTCAGATTGCACAACTAGCCCATTTTGGGGCCTTTGCATAGTGGCTATTTTGTGTCATGTGTCCATCTACTGACTTGAACCACGTTCTATACCTTTTGCATGAGGCACCTCAACTTCACTACTTCCTCCACACGGTCAAGGTTGTGTTTCGCGAGACACGTCAATGCCCAGAACGTGATATTCCCCATGAGCTCATTGTCCACCTTTGGAGAGACTTTTACCCCTCAGCTTTAGCACCTCTAGGGTACTCTCCACCACCTTTAGCTCCCAAATTTCCTTCTGAGCATAGTTTCCCTTTCCCAGGATAATATTTTCATTTTGAAGGCTCTCCCTCTCCTAGATATCCCCCTCTTCCAACAACAGCTCCATACCCTCTTTCGCATCCATGGGCTCTGTAGCCAATCCCTATCCTCTTGAGAGCAGTAACACCACTTTGGCATCACTTGTGTCACCTACTTCATGTTGGGATATCTCAAGGTGTATGCCTCAGGCACACCTTATGTTTCTATGTGTGAGTGCTAGAGGCACAGCTAGGTGCCCACAAGCACAGTTAGGTGGTGGAGAGCCACATAGGATGATTGAGAGAATCTAGGAGCAGATTGAGGAGATGATTGTGGAGCTCTGAGGTCATCAGTGATGTCAGTGAGCTTGTATGAGGTGCCTACTTAAGGACCTCACTCTTCTTCATTCTACAAGCAAGTAATGCAAGTATTCTGAGTTTGTGTCCACTCTTTGCTTTCCTTTCAGCCTTCCAACATGGTATCAGAGCCCTTTGATCCCCCTTGAGCCCATTTTTGCCACATCATCATCTTCTTCTTCATCTTCTTCTTCTCCATTTTCCTCTTTCTTCCCAAAATCTTTGAGAGCTTGGTTCTCCATCTACAAACGGCCATTGCCCAAACCCTCTGAGCTGGAAACTCCTCTAGTATGGGCGAACTTCCACCTGCAAGCAATTGAAGAAAAAACGTCTGTGGTGGCTGCCATTCTCCAAATAGCGAATTTCTTCTATTGCTCAATACTCCCTGTCTGCTCTGCCATTGCCTAAGCCCTCTTAGGAGTAGATGGGTGACCTTAAGACGAAGATTTTGAGCCATTTTTTAGGTCATTTGGTTTAGTAACGAGGGAGAAATCATTAAAACTCAGTTTCAGCCTATAGCAACTCTCCCGGGCAAAAGTGTGCACCATTTCGTCCAACCTCTGTGCTGGACCTTCTCTGGTATATGAGCTTTCTTTTTCTTTAGAAAGCCCTCTTTTCCTTGCTTTGAAGAGTGAGCTACAAGCCCTCCAAGTTCAGCTTTTCAGTTTTGACAGTTTTGGACAAGTTTTTGAAGATGATGCTACATAAAATGCTACTCTAGCATTTCTGGTTTTTTGAAGCTTTCAATAACTTCAGTACAAGTGTGGATTCAGTTTTGTTTTGAATTACTAGACCTGGTTTTGATTGGAAAGTTATCATTTTAAGCCACCTCTATGAAGTATGTAAGAAGAAGCATCACTGTTTGAAATTTGGTCACTAGTCTTTGCTACATCAAGTGCTCATATTTTGGAAGTCTTTCAGTTATTTTTGCCTTGTAAGAGAGATAGACACTGCCCAATATCTGGGTTAGACCCTCTCATGGCTACCCTATTCAATCTAGAAAAGTTCAATGGAAAGGGCTTCCATACATGGCAGATGAAGGTGAAATTTGCATTGATGAGGGAGAACTTATGGGGACTTGTCAAACCTACTCCTACCGCTTCTTCTACAGCCTCCAATGCTGGAGAATCCTCAACACCGACATGACCGGCAAGGGATCCAGCTAGAGAAGAAAAAGCATATGGTATAATTGCTCTTGCTCTAGGTGATGATTATATACACCATATCTCTGACTTGGAGTCTCCTTCGGAAGCTTGGCAGAAGCTAGACATGATTTTTGGTGCAAGCTCTCACATCTCTAAACTATCACTTAAAATCTCTTTCTTTGAATTAAAGATGGCACAAGTGATACTACTTTAGCTGCTCATGTCAACTATATGCGGAGTCTTATGACTCAATTAGCTTCTATCAACTCTCCTATCACCCCTGATGATGCTATGGCAGTGTTACTTAAAAGTATGCCTGAAAGTTTTGATCACATTGTTAGCACTTTGAAGAATCTTCCCAATCCTAACCTTGAAGGCATTATCTCTGCTCTCCAAGAAGAAGAAAGGCATATGGAGCTAAGGAAAGGCAATGACACTGCTTATGCTGTAAAAGTCAAGAAGGGCAAGTATACTCCTTGCAATCACTGTGGAAAGACAAATCACCTTTCAAAGGACTGCTTCAAAGTTAATCCATGCAAGCACTGTGGCAAGAACCACCATCATGAGAAGTTTTGCAGAGCCAAAGCAAAGACAGAAAATGCAAATCTACTTACAGTTAATGAGCCTTCACAAGATGAGGCATCCTTTGAAGAATCTGCATGCAATCACATGTGGTGGGATTTGGGCTCTCATGAACGAGGTGACTACTTCGGCCCCATCTTCTTGATTCTTCATCGACTTATGTGCCCATGCCTTTTCCTTAGCTATAGATAAAGCGGCTATATGCTTCATAATATTAGGGTCAATATTACATTGACCAGTAGGGATATCTTTTCCCATGAGCAAATATCTAATCGCACTATCCACTGCATCACGTTTCACCTATATGTTGATGCACTCGTCCATGTAATGATCTTTGTCCTTGCCAAAAAACCATTCTTTTGAGGAGTTTTTATGTTGCCATTGTTACATAACTATCCGGCAAATACTTCATGGGCTTCCACATTCTTGCTGTCACCTCTGTTTTCTCAACCTTTGACTTTTGTGATAGTAACAAAGGACCTTCATAAGTAACCTCACCCTTCTCATATGCATGGCAAACTGCCACAACTTGCTCAAACACCTCATCAGGTCAAAAAATTATCCTTGTGTAGTCAGCATATCTATCTCTCGCTATCTTGAAGCTTGTGAGAGATTCTTCCCGTTTCTTGACCTCCCCTTAGTACAATTGCACTTAAACATGTATAAAAGTTGATAATGTGTCTTCATCCACTTTTGTGGCCATTCTTTTCAATTATGTTACTGGAGAACCAAGTGTCATCCATAGACACCTCGCTTTCATTAGGATTTCCGATGTCAAGGTTATTTTATGTTTTGCCAAAATATCATGATGCAGTCTTTCAGACTCAATCAAATATTTTGTTAGAAGCTTAAAAATGCATATTGTGGCCATATAAAAATTGAAGGGAAGAACCTTTGAAATTTGCTCTGCAGTGAGTCTTCTGGAGTCCCTTGCTTGTCTAGCAAGTTCATCATAGGCATATGCATAATGCTTACCATCAATCTGCTCAAATTTACAATGCAGCAAGAAATTTCTCTTTGCCTCTTTCAAAAATTTCTCAGAATTTGCCTCTTCACCTTGTTCATGCGAAATTTATCGAAGGCTTTGTGTGAAGAATTTGCTGAAAGTCTCCTCAAAATGGGTAGGTCCTTCAAGCATAACTCCATTGTCATGGCTACCTATATTTGGACAGAACATGATTGGACGTTAGACTACATCAGAGACCATGGGTTTCTTGCCATCCACCAAAGCCTTGAATATTTGCATCGCATAAGATATATCAAGATTCCTATTATTGGTAAAAATAGTTGTTGACTCCACATCTCGAGCATTCACAGCATAGGGCTTTTGTCCCCATATATATCCGACATCATCTTCTATGAATTGATCTTCGCTCAAGTTATCATCAAATCCAAATACGAGAAGGCGATGAGTACAAGACAACTTTTCGAACAAAGTACGGATACTATGTAATGAAGGGCAAAAAGGGGCCAAGCTAGAGGTCCTTTAGGTGGAAAATGCGGAAGGACTATACAAGTCTCCATCCACTCCCTACTATGTACTTTTTGATGTGACATTTAATCCTATCTACTTCCACCCCCTTCCTTCGACATGGTCCCTACACACTGTCTCCCACTCTCTCTCTATGTCTCTCTCTTTCATTATCCATTCTCTCCCAATCTCTCTCTTCCTCTCCCTCTTCCCCCTTTCCACACTACTCTCTCCTTCTCCCTTCTCCTGTCTCTCCCTCCCCTAATTTGCCCCCTTGTCTCTTTCATTGCATTGGTATCAGAGCATGACTCTGGCAGCTTTTCTTCCCTATTCACCATTTCCCAATTTCTAGCAAGGTGCCAACGCCAGATGTCAACGCAGTGAATCACCAGCGCACCAAGCTAAACACAGACTCAGCAACTACAAGCGTTCAAAGTGTAAGCATCTATGCTACTAGGCTTCAACATTGACAAGACTGGGTGATGAGCAGATTCGAAGAGAACTTCTACAACAAAAGCAGATTACAATAATCAAACACAACAAAAGCAGAACAAAACATCAAACAGCTTGGCGATGACTAGGGATTTAGGGAAGTCTGGGCGCCTTGAAGACTAATGGAAATCAACCGCCGCGCCTTGCTCTTCGCCGCCACAATCCTTCCATGCCACCATCTTCCATACACGCTAGAAGCAAACTTGCGCTCCATGCAATGATCACGCATGAAATCATTCCACCTGATGTAGTTGACTGTCGATATCGATCGACGATCAGACAGGCTATGTCGTGACCTCATCGATGCCCCTTTTGTGAACAAATCGAGAGGGTGTTTGGTCAACACATTTGCAAAATCTGCAACTAATACAATGCAGAGTTGAGGCAAAAGGAATCCAATGTGCAGAGGTAAGCCTCGCCACGCCAATCTTTTCGTCGCAAATTTTCACCTGCTCATCGCCTTTCATTCTCTCCATCGTGTAGTTGCCCTTGCAAAGGCCTCATCGCTGCCCGCCCTCCATCCACCACTCGTCGCTATGCCCTCGCTGTCGCTGCTCATGGCCCTGCACCAAGCTTAGCCTCTGGCATTGATTAATTGCCAGGTTAGATTGTAACCATGGTTAGTTTAGTTGGTGGGTTAGGTTTAGGTTTAGTTAGTTTGGGCCTAAGTTAGGTTAGTGCTAACCAGGGTTAGGTTAGCCTAAGTAAGTGTCCTAACAATCCTAATAGTCTTAGGTTAGTATTGTCCAAACAATCCTAGGTGACATAGGGATGAACCCCCCCCCCCCAAAAAAAAAAAAAGAGTTCACTTTTCAGCCTCTTTTTAGGGGCTTTTCACAACATGTTTGGAGCTATTTTGGCTCCGTTTCGAAGCTTCTTCAACAATCTTTCTTCCTAGCCTCTCCATCAACATTTTCATGTTTTCACGCACTATCTCAGGTGCTCATTACAACAGGGATTTGCTATCCATTTCTCTTTGTCTACATTCGAGCTTATCTCTCTAGGGCCAGTCATCACCATAACACTGAAGTGTGCCTCTTGTGATATATTGCATGACAGTGTCTACATTCAAGCTTATCTCTCCAGGGCCAGTCATCACCATAACACTGAAGTGTGCCTCTTGTGATATATTGCATGACAGTGATGAGGCTGCTCATAGTATGATCAAGTGCTTGCCACAGTGGTTGCATCCATTGGTGGTACAGAGGTTCCTTCCACTCAACCTCTCTCTCCTGCATCCCAGAAAGCACAAGTAGTGCAGACGTAGTTTTTGGATGCCCTTTCCTCTATGCTCGAGGGTGCTTTCCACCAGATAGGACAGGAGTTCAGCCAACATCTTACTATAGCCATGGCTATGCAAGATACGGCTCTTGCCCAGATGGGACAGCAGATTGGTCAATAGATCACATCTACCATTGCTATGCAGGATAAGGGTAAGTAGCCCACACCCCAGCAAGGGGACCATTCAGATAGTCAGGATGTTTTGTCTACTCCATGCAGGGGTTTTATGGCAGATGCCTATCGCGCCTATGAGTATCAGTGTTTTGGACCATTGCATGTACCGAACATGGGGATTATCTGGACTTAAATGATGCATTTTCTATGCCACAGAGCACCTTCTTGCAGGATGTCAGGCCATCTTTTGGCTCTCAGCTTTCTGCATCTATGCAGGGCTAAGCTGTCTCTTTTGGGCCAACCCATTGGTGTGCATCCGGCTAGTCCTCCTTTCACCACACCAGCGAGTATGCCTAGAGCTAGCTTGGGTTTATATGGCAGCCCACACCTGTGGCAGAGAGGTCAATCCTCCTCTCAGCCCTTTGGTATGTCATCATTTCATAGAGATGCATTTGGTAGAGAGACCCATATCTGTGCAGGACATATCTGAAAAAGGAAAGCTGTTGCATTTCATTCATGGGTTAAGTCCTTCTATCGCTACAGATGTGAAGGCACATAACCCTCAAACAATTGAGCGTGCAGCCCAATTGCCAGAGGTATTTGAGCCCAAATATGCCATCAAATATAAGATGACAGGCAGCACATATGGGATGCAAATGAGGCTGAGAAGAAGCCTAAGGTGAATTATTGGAATGAAAGAAAATCAGGAGCTAAGCCAAGTGTTGGACTTGAAAAATCAGAATTTAAACAACACACTATGGCTATTATGGATAGCAAAAAGAGGGCAAACTTATGCTTTAAGTGTGGTGAGAAGTGGACTCCTGAGCATCAAGAAATTTGCAAAATGTGTAAAAGTGGTACTACAAAACTCAACATGATTATTAAGATATCGGATGATGAGGATTTGATGGATGCTTCTAAGACTTTGGATGCCACTCATGATGATTCAAAGGGTTCACAAATCATGGAAGAAGCTTCAGATGTTGGAGCCACAAAGGGGGCTGATTTCCCCTTTGACCCCGATGGTGCTAATGAACATAATATGCATGGTATACATTTTGATGACACTCAACTCATATATGTAACATGTGAGGCCGTTGGCCTAAAGTCTTTCATGTGGAGCATAAGGTTGCAATGCCTTTTTTTGCATGAGAGGATGCAAATGGCAATGCTCCTGTGGATGAAGAGGAGATCTATTGGGATGCATAGCAAGCCATTTATGCTATCTCTTCTCATGCCTTGATGGGTGTCAAAAGTGCTGAATCTATCAGATTGAAAGGACAAACTAATGGCAGGACTGTTCACATGCTTGTGGGTAGTGGTAACGCTCATAGTTTCATCAATTCTAAGACCTTACAGAAGGTGGGATTGATTCCTACTGAGATTGATCATAGGCTTAGAGTAGAGGTGGCAAATGGACATAATTTGGTTAGTAAATTTTGTTGCCAGAGGATTATAATTTTGTTCGAGATCTCTTAGCACTAGATATGGCCCCAATAGATGTTGTCTTGGGTTGCAATTGGCTAAAATCTTTGGATAAAATCAGCATGGATTTAAATGCCCTATCACTCAGCTTTGTCCACAAGGATAGAACTGTAGCATTGCATGGCATTGCCACTCCTAAATTGCAAGTCATTTTAGCAAGGCAGATAGCAAGAGAGCTCAGAGGAAGGAGCATGCCCTCTATGCATTGAATGTGTCAGTATCTCAGGGGGGTAGCATTCCCCATGTTGAGGATTGTGATATGCAACAGTTGCTATCCAAGTTTGCTGATGTATTTTTGCTGCTGATATGCCATCCCAATTGCCTCCCAAGAGGGATATGGATCATGCCATTTTTCTAGAGCCTGGTAGTAAGCCCATAAACAAAGCCCCATATCATCTCTCTAAGGTTGAGCGGGAGGAAGTGGTAGTACAGGTGCAGGAATTGCTTGAGAAGAACTTCATCTCTCATAGCACTTCTCCTTTTGCCTCTCCGGTGCTTATGGTGAAGAAGAAGGATGGATCATACTGCATGTGCATTGATTATAGGGATCTAAATAAGTCCACTATCAAGAACAGGTTTCCAATCCCCAGGATAGATGACCTGTTGGATGAACGCAAGGGTGCTCGGTTTTTCATGAAGATAGATTTGTGGTCTAGTTTCCATCAAATCAGGGTGAAAGAAGGAGATAAGCACAAGACAGCCTTCCACATAGAATGGGGCTTGTATGAATTCAAGGTGATGCCTTTTGGATTGACTAATGCACCGGCCACCTCCCAGGCACTAATGAACAAGATATTAAGCATGTGAAGCAAGTGCTGGAAATTTTAAGGATGCATCAGCTTTATGCAAAGGCCAGCAAATGCACTTTTATGGCAAAGGAGGTTGAGTACCTGGGGCATATTATGAGTAGACATGGCATTCGGGTGGATCCTGCAAAAGTGAAATGCATCAAAGATTGGCCACATCCACAAAATCCCACCCAATTGAGGGGATTTTTAGGCCTTGATTCCTTTTACAGGCACTTTATTTGCAAATTTTCCAAGAGGGCAGCTCCTCTTACTGACCTCTTGAAGAAGGATGCTTTTGGGTGGTCAAAGGAAGCACAAGGTAGCTTTGAAAACCTGAAATTTGCTCTCACTCATGCACCTATCTTGGTATGCCTTGATTTTTCACGTCCTTTCATTATGGAGGAAGATGCTAGTGGCAAAGAATTAGGGGCTGTTTTGAGGCAAGAACATGGGGTAATCGCCTTTGAAAGCAGGAAGTTTG
The DNA here is from genome assembly GCF_047967505.1 of Dipteris shenzhenensis. Classification (NCBI taxonomy): domain Eukaryota; kingdom Viridiplantae; phylum Streptophyta; class Polypodiopsida; order Gleicheniales; family Dipteridaceae; genus Dipteris; species Dipteris shenzhenensis. The sequence goes on from NC_141600.1 coordinate 11,183,146, forward strand.
ATGCCAGCGAACTAAATTTCCATGTTTATGACCAGGAGATGTTGGCTATCTTGCATGCTTTCAAGAAATGGCACCACTACCTGTACAGAAGTAAAATTAAGGTGAAAATAGATCATAGGACACTCAAATTCTTCCTCACCCAGCCAAATTTGTCATATAAGCAGAAGAGGTGATTGGCTGCAATCAAATCCTATGATTTTTGACATTGAGTATAAAAAAGGGAAGGAAAATGTGGTTGCAGATGCCTTGTCTAGGATGTGGGCTTGCAATTTGTCTGCTATCTCTACCATATATCAGGAGTCAATTCATGGCATTCACGAAGAGTATATGCAAAATTCTAAAGCAGCTCCCATATTTGTAGATTTGCAGAAGCCTTCTAGTCAGGGTCATCTGGATTTCAAATTGCATAATGGGCTGTTGTGGTGCCAAGACAGGATTTATTTAGTGCCAAACTCAAAATACCGCCTGCTGGAAATGCACTCCTCTCCCATTTCTAGACATGCAAGTATCACTAAAACATATGAAAGAATCAAGCAAAGCTTTATGTGGGAAGGCATGTGGAGAGATGTGGTTAAATATGTGGCTGAATGCTTGACTTGCCAATAAAATAAAGTGGACAGCAAGTTACCCGCAGGCCTCTTGCTACCATTACCCATTCCAGAGGGAAAATTGATGCACATAGCAATGAATTTCATCACAAGATTGCCTTCTACAGAGAGGGGATGGGACAACATCTTTGTTGTAGTGGATAGAATGACAAAATAGGCCCATTTTATACCCACTAAGACCCGATATTCAGCATCGCAGGTTGCTTGGCAATTCATTGAACATGTCTCTAAGCATCATGGTTTCCCTCAAGAAATTGTGAGTGATAGAGATGCAAAGTTTATGGGTCACTTTTGGCAGGAGATATTTACAACAGTGGGTACTTTACTCACACCTAGACTTCTTACCATCCTGAGACTAATGGACAGTCAGAAAGGGTAACCAATTGGGTGGAGGAATATTTGAGGCATTTTTGTCATGATACTCAGAAGTCTTGGGATAAATGGTTGTCACTTGCTGAATTTTGCTACAACAGTACCAAGAATCTCTCCATCAGCATGAGCACGTTTGAGGCAATGTACGAATGCAAGGTCAAGATGCCTTCTTCAATTAGTGACATGGTTGTGAAAAATCAGCAAGCACAGAATGACTTGGAGAGGATGGATTCCCTTCTGCAGTTGGCAAAAAGGAATATGCAAGATGCCCAAGCCAAGCATAAGAAATATGCGGATGAACGTAGGGGATATTTGTCTTTCAATTAAGGAGATTATGTGCATTTGCATCTCCATAAGAACCGCTATGCCTCGCTGAAAGGTAATACCAACACAAAGCTTGCTCATAGGTATTATAGTCCTTACAGGATCATCCGCAAGGTTGGAGAGGTAGCGTATCAGTTGGAGCTACCCAATACCTCCAAGATCCATGATGTTTTCCATGTATCTTCGCTGAAACCACATGTTGGATAGCATGTCCATGTTCTTGGAGAGTTGCCACCTATGGATGAAGAGGGCCACATCCTCTATGTCCTGGAGCACATCATGGGTTTCAAAGACCATGTACTTTGGAACAAGGCCTATGTAGAGTATCTTATCAAGTGGCGGGGACTCCCTAAGGATGAAAATTCATGGCAACCAGAAAGTATTGTCCAGGACCACCCTTATCTCCTACCAGAGTTGCTATTTGCTGCACTTTTGTACAGCCATGCTGTGAAATTTTGAGGGAAATTTTCTATGGGAAGGGATACTATCTAATGAAGGGTGCTTAGTCTATTTAATCTTTGCTTCTATAGATCATAAATCTATTTTTCTAACTCTATTATTTTGGCCCTATCCATCGTATAAGAAGCTACATGGAGGAGAAAATCCATCATTCTCTACGATGCATATACCAACTCCCTATCCATTTTACAAATCCATACACCAGTGTTTGTGGAATGGATAACATTCACTCTTGGTTTGATAGTCGCCATAAATTCCTAGAATGGGGAGATCGAATCCTCACCCTCTTACTTGGATGCTTTAGCTTTTCCTTTCACAAAATTGGTCTTGGCAATTTTAGCCAATAGAATAGGACATTTATGCCATGCATATCCTGGCCAATGTTTCTTACATTTGAAACATTTACCCTCTTTGATTAGCCTCTTCTTTTCATCAGTCATGGAAGGAAGTGCTCCAAGATGAGATTGGCTATTTATGTTCTATATAATAGTCTTCTCCTTTTCCTTATTGAAGGGTTTATGAGAATTCAACTTCCTCTTATCTATTTCAGCCAGTTTAGTAAGGTCTTTAAGACTGGTGGGGTTGAACATTTCAATCTCATACCTTACTTTCATGCTTAGGGCTACTAAATATTTATTTCTTCTATCTTCCTCATTCTTTTCAAGTAACTCAAAAGAGACTTTCCAAAACCTAGCTGTAAATTCAGCATTACTCTCATTGTCTAATTGCCTAAACCTTTTGCAATGAAAGGCCAATTCCTCTTTATGCTCAGAGGCACAAAAGTGTCTTTCAGCATCCTCCAAAACTCAAACCATCCAAGGATAGGCTCTCTTCTTCTTTGTGACAAATGCCGCCCACATTAAAGCATCCTTTTGTAAATGCAATGTGGCAAGAGCATGTTTCTCTTGGTTGGGTCTCGTCTTGAATAGTGAAATACGAATCAAAATGGTGAATCCAATTAAGTACTTTATTAGCCTCCCTTGCTCCATCATATTTAGAGAATTAAATTCTCTCTTGTGCTTGGAACTTGACTATTTTCAAAGGAGTTTCACATCTTCATCTCCAAAATTTAGAACTGTCTAAGCCCCTACTTTTATCATTATGGATTGCTCATCATGTTGGTAAGCTAAGAAAAAATCGTGATGAGTGGGAGACTCTATTTCTCTACTTCCGTCATTTGGATTGTAATCCATGTGTGAGGGATTTTGAGCTAATGGTGTAAACTCATCACCTTGGTCTTAGGTGGACTCATTTATCCTCTCATTTCTAAAGGAGAACTCTCTATCAAGGGGTTCTTGTAGGAAAGAGGAAGGTAATTCTATTTTTGGGTTTCCATAATTAAGATGTGTAACTCTCGTCTAATCTATCCTCTTTAGGAGGAGGTGATAGTGTTCCTTCCCTCTCTTCTTTCAATAATGAAGGGAATAGAAAATTTTCATTGTTATACCTCCTATCCCTCTCCATTCTTTCCTTTTACAAATAAAACAAAGGAAATTACTTGGTATACTTTCAAGATAGAGTTTTATCTTATAACAAAAGTCAAATGTTATAAAGTTGGGGGTACCTATCCCACTCTTGTTTTGTTTGTGCTGAAATATATTTTTGCTATAAACTAGTACACTCAAGATGGGCTGCTTCTTTGGAGTGAATCAAAGGCCTACATACTATTATTATAGAGGGTACTTGGGTAGATCATCCCCTTAAAAGCACATTCAAATCCATCTTTCCATTAGGGAGAATGGGTGGGGTCCCTTTTCTTCAAGGTTTATGGGATTTAAGGGTACATTTCATAGTTGTGTCTATAACCCATGTGAATGTATCCTTGAAACCCTTAAATTGTGAAGAAAAGTGACCCCCCTCCACGGTTCTCCCTAATGGAAAGTCAGATTGGAACAAGATTTTAAGGGGGTGATCCACCCACCTAGTGCCCCATATAATGGTGTGTAGACCTTTGATTCAAACAAAAGAAGTAGCCTAGATTGAGTGTGCCAATTTATAGAAAAACAATAAGGAACAAAGGCTTAAAATAGAAGGAAAAGAGCTCATTTGAGCTTATTTTTTTACACAAACAGAGCAACAGTTGAATAAGTACCCCCAACTTTATAACAATTGACTTTTGTTGTAAAATAAACCGCTATCTTGATTTTACAACAAGTCATTTCCTCTCTTTTATTAGTAAACAAAAAGAATGGAAAGGGAAGGGAGGTATAATAATGAACTTGTTCCATTCCCTCCATTGCCACCGGAAGGAGAGAGGGAAGGATCACCACCACCTCCTCTTGAACATGATAGATTAGATGAGACTTATACACATCTTGATTACAAAAACCCACGAATAGGATTATCTTCTTTCCTACAAGAACCTCTTGATAGAGAGTTCTCCTTTGGAAATGAGAGGAGGAATGAGTCCACCCAAGTGCAATGTGATGTGTTTACACCCATAGCTCAAAATCCCTCACGCATGAATTAGAATCCAAATGAGGAGAGAAGAGTAGAGTCTCCCATTGATAAGCTTGCTTCTCAACTTGCGACATGATTAAGTAGTCCATAATGACAAATCTAGGGACTAAGAGAGTTCTAAATTTTGGAGATAAAGATGTGAGCACTACTTCAAAAAGAGTCAAGTTCCAAACATGAGAGAGAATTGAGTTCCCTAAATATGATGGAGTTGTTAGATATCAATGCTCCACTCTCGTGTAACTACGCGGGAACCAACTAACTCTACTTGTAAGCCCCTCATATGAGGAGAAGGCATTTGAGTAGCTCGGTTATCTAGTAGGTCCTGGTTTGGATACCAGATGGGGGCCATGTGTGGCCTGATGGCTGGACGGCTTCAGACAGAGTTGGCACACCGCCAACTAGGCTACATGCAAGTGTGGGAAGGCATCCCTTGACTGACCGCACTGAGGGTAGATGGAGCATTTCCCGGGGCAACCCACTCTCGGGTTGCGGGGCCCGTTTGGAGCCTCAGATGATCCCAAATGGCTCTAGGCTGAATGGAGACTATAGGTTAGTTGCTCTGTTTTGCGCACCGATTCTATCGTATGGTCGGTGGTCTATATTGGGACCGACCCCCAGTCGACCGTTTTGGGTGGACTGGGTCGGTCACCCAATTGAGCCTAACCGACTATGACTGGTGGCTATATAAGAGCAAGCCTATGAAGCCCATTTCATCATTGGCTACAGCAACCCTGATTCCTTAGCATCCAGCCTCCGTCTTTCACTATTTCCAGCATGCATCGAAGCTTCTTTCACAGGAGCGCACGTTTGGGAGGCAGCGCCATCTATTGTATCAGTTCTATAGTAATCAAATTTTTGATTCTCCATATTATCTTGTTTTCTCTCTTGCGTAGAGATCCTGTTATCTGTTGAGCACAGACGTTGTATTATTTTCTTACATGGTATCAGAGCCTAGACTCTAGCAAGAAGATTTGGTAGTGTGTTTTCTGTTTGCGAGCAGATTGTGAGAGATGGCCCAGCCCGCAAGACTGCAAATCCCACTGTTCAGTGAAAGCAAAAAGTTGGATGGCTCTAACTATTCACTCTTGAAGTTCAAGATGAAGACCATCCTAAGCGCATACGAGCTTTGGGACACTGCTACTAGGGTGGACGTGAGGCCGGTTGCGAGACTGGATCTAGCCAATGCAGGACAACAGATAGTACCAACTGTGGATGAGATTCTCATGTGGACAAGAAGAAATGCAGATGCGTTGTGTTCTATTGTTTGCAGTGTTAGTGATTTCGTCATGGCATTAATTAAACATGTCACCACAGCGGAGGAGGCATGGATGGTCTTGAAAAATCAGTACGAGACCATGAATCAGACACAGATTCAGAATCTAGAGACTCAACTCGCGAATGAGAAGTTGTTTGAGTCTGAAGTGGCAAAGAAGTTCATCACCAGGGTGAAGAATCTACGTGATCAGATGACTGCGATTGGCATCACCATCACCAGCGAGAATCTAGCACGAAGGTGCATATGGATTCTCCCACCAAAAAGTACGACGGTCTTGTTACGGCACTAAATACGCAAAAAAGAAATCCGCCCCTCAACTTTGAGGATTTCAACGTGATGCTTCTGGAGGAGGAGATGCGTCAAAAGATGAGGACTAGAGAAGATTCGGCTTTTCTGGACTGGCGGATCAAAGAAAGGTAAGGGTAAGGACTCTGGTAACCCATCTTCTTCTGATGATAAAAAGAGAAAGAAGAAGATCAAGTGCTTCTATTGCAACAAGGCAGGGCACAAGCAAAATGAGTGCCAAAAGAAGATTGCAGATGAGAAGAACGGAGTAAAGAAAGAGTCTAGCAATAGGGCACAGGTAGTACCAGTAGAGCTGTTCGTCGCAATTGAGGAGATTTGCACGGAGGCAGTTCATGTACCTGTGGATGAATCGTGGATCATTGACAGTGGTGCATCATGCCACATGACCAGTCAGAAGGATTGATATACCTCTACAGCCAGTAGGGAATGACATCCTGGTAGCAGTCGGCAATGATGCAAAATGTCCAGCAAAAGGAAAAGGTATGATTGCTCTTAAGTCAGATGGAGTTGTAAAACAGTTGTCCGATGTTCTTTATGTGCCAAATATCAAGAGGAACTTGTTGTCCATTTCCACGATCACGGATTGGGACCTCAAAGTTCAATTCGATAAGAATGATACACAGATTCTGGATCTTCAAGGGAAGGTCATTGGTAAAGGTACACGGTGCAACAACATTTACGAACTCTCAGCTTTCAGTGCTCGAGTGGATGTAAAGAACACTAAGCTGTGGCATGAGAGGTTTGGTCATCTAAACCTTAGTTCTTTGAAGGAGATGCATAAAAGTGGAATGATTGCAAACCTACTAGAAATTTTAGATCTGCCTGATGCATGTGAAGCTTGCATGATGGGCAAGCAGCATCGGCATCCCTTTCCTAAAGAGGCCAGTAGGGCAAAGGCTCCTCTAGAGCTCGTTCACACGGACCTTTGCGGAAAGATGGAGATGGAAGCTTTGGGTGGTTCCTACTACTTCATGATGCTAATCGATGACTATAGTAGAAGGATATGGATATACTTTTTGAAGACTAAAAACGAGGCTTTTAGTAGGTTCAAGGAATGGCATGTAATGGTCGAGAAAGAAAAGGGAGGAAGGTGAAGAAGTTGAGATCAGACAGAGGTGGAGAGTTCACATCAACTAAATTCGAAAGTTACTGCAAAAGTCACGGAATCAAGAGGCAAAAACCCCCGCCACATACATCACAGCAAAATGGAGTAGCAAAACGCAAGATGCGTGTCATCTGCGAAATGGGCCGGAGTATGATGAAAGGGAAATATTTGCCAAAGTCTTTCTGGGCTGAAGCATGTAACACTACAGTTTACATCCTGAATCGTAGCTACACGAAGGCTGTGAACAGGATGACTCCACTACAAGCCTTTTCTAGTAGGAAACCTTTAGTTGCACATTTCAGAGTTTTTGGATGTGACTGTTTTGTGCATGTCCCTGATGCTACCAGGACCAAATGGGAACCGAAGAGCCGGAAGTGTATTTTCTTGGGCTACAGTGAATAGGCAAAGGGTTACCATCTCTATAACCCTATTACCAAGAAGGTAATTGTAAGTCGTGATGTGGTCTTCTCAGAACAGCCGCATCAATTGGAGGAGGATGCTTCCTTCCCAGACAACCAGGACCAGGATATCCATCCAATACCACCACCAACAGCAGACCGAACTCCCCCAACAGTGCTTAGGAGGATTCAAGACAAAGAAAATGAAGAAGAGCCTGCAGAACCACAATAGCAACGGCCATTCCCGAAGTGGGTAAAGCAGCTTTTGGATGGTAGAGAACCTCCAGCCATTGAGGAGGAACCATCTGAACACCGCCGGTCCAAGAGATTAGAGGAGCAAAGAAGGGCGCAGGAACACTTGGTCAACTATGCTTTGATGACAAAAGTGATCCGTGCTGATGAACCCAAGTGTCTTGAAGAGGCACAGGGCGAGATGATAGGTGGATGGAGGCTATGTAGTCAGAGTATGGCTCCATAATGAAGAACAACACTTGGGACCTTGTGGATCGACCACCAAAACGCAAGGTAATCGGAACCAAGTGGGTGTACAAGACCAAGTACAAGTCCGACGGCACGTTGGATAAGTACAAGGCTTGGCTCATGGCAAAAGGATTTGCACAGGTACATGGTTTTGATTATCAAGATACTTTTGCTCCCACAGCTCGACTAACCACAATTCATAGTGTTTTGGCTTTAGCTACCCAGGGAAGTTGGCCCGTGTTTCAGATGGATGTGAAATCCACCTTTCTGAATGGAGATCTCAAGGAGGAGGTATACATGGAACAACCACCAGGTTTTGAGATCCCCAGTTCAAAAGATAAAGTTTGCAAACTGAAGAAGGCACTTTACGGACTGAAACAGGCCCCACGAGCATGGTACCAGTGAATTGATGCCTTCTTTTTGCAAAATGGGTTCAAGAGGAGCCCATCTGATGCAAATTTGTATATCTTCCGTGGTCCTTTATGTGGACGACCTTGTCATAATAGGGAACCATGAAGAGAAGATCTCGCAGACGAAGCATTTGCTAGGAAGAGAGTTTGAAATGATAGACCTTGGACTGATGCATTCTATTTGGGGATTGAATTTTGCCCGAAACAGATCTTTATTTCATAGCTGAAGTATGCTGGAGAGATACTGAAGGCATTTGGCATGGCTGAGTGCAAGACAATTGGTACCCCTATGGAGGTTGACGCGAAGCTCTCAAATGAGGATTCATCACCACTGGTGGATGAAGCGAAGTATAAAAGGCTTGTGGGCAGCTTGATTTACTTGTGCAACAACGGTCGGACATCAGTTTTGTGACTGGTGTACTAAGCAAGTTTTTCGATAAGCCCCGGGAGAACCATTAGAGGGTAGGGATGCGGGTGCTGAAATACATCAAAGGCACACTTGATTATGGCATCACCTATACCAAGGGCAACATCTTGATCGGATTCTGTGACTCGGATTGGGTAGGAGATGTGGACAGTAGGAGATCAGTGACAGGGTACTGTTTCTCACTTGGATCTAGAGTTGTGTCATGGGTCAGCAAGAAGCAACCCACAGTTGCTCTTTCTTCTACCGAGGCCGAGTGCAAATCTACATGCTTTGCTTCTTGCGAGGCAGTGTGGTTGAGGAGGATTTTTGGGGACATGGATGCAGTGCAGAACAAGCCTATGTAATTATCATGTGACAATCAGAGTTGCATGGCGATTGCAAAGAACCTGGTGTTCCACACTCGCACAAAACACATTGAGATTCAATATCACTTCGCATGCGAGCTCATCATGGATGGAGAGGTCGACTTAGTGTACTGTCCGACTACAAAGAATGCTGCGGACATCTTCACAAAGGCTCTTGGAAGAGACTTGCTGGAGAGGCATCTTCATCGACTTGGCATTGGGCCGAAAAAGTAAGTTCACTTGCGGGTGGACATTGAGGGGGGGTGTTAGATATCAATGCTCCACTCTCGTGTAACTATGCAGGAACCAGCTAACTCTACTTGTAAGCCCCCCGTATGAGGAGAAGGCATTTGAGTAACTCGGTTATCTGGTAGGTCCTGGTTTGGACACCAGATGGGGGCCATGTGTGGCCTGATGACTGGACGACTTTAGATAGAGTTGGCACATCGCCAACTAGGCTACATGCAAGTGCAGGAAGGCATCCCTTGACTGACCGCACTGAGGGTAGATGGAGCATTTCCCGAGGCAGCCCACTCTCGGGTTGCGGGGCCCGTTTGGAGCCTCAGATGATCCCGGATGGCTCTGGGCCGAATGGTAACCGTAGGTTAGTTGCTCTGTTTTGTGCACCGGTTCTATCGTATGGTCGGTGGCCTATTTCGGGACCGACCCCCAGTCGACCGTTTTGGGCGGACTGGGTCGGTCACCCAATTGAGCCTAACCGACTACGACTAGTGGTGGCTATATAAGAGCAAGCCCATGAAGCCCATTTCATCACTAGCTACAGCAACCCTGATTCCTTAGCATCCAGCCTCTGTCTTCTACTATTTCCAACATGCCATCGAAGCTTCTTTCACAGGATTGCACAGTTGGGAGGTAGCGCCATCTATTGTATCAGTTCTACAGTAATCAAATTTTTGATTCTCCATACTATCTTGTTTTCTCTCTTGCGTACGAGATCCTGTTATCTATTGAGCACAGACATTGTATTATTTTCTTACAGGAGCAAGGGAGGTTGATAAAGTCCTTCATTAGATTTGCCATTTTGAGCTATTTTTTTCCCATCAAGACGAGGCTACTAACCAAGACAAACTTACTCTTGCCACATTACATCTACAAAAGGATGCTTTAACGTGGTGGTCTTTGTCACAGATGGGAAGAGAGCTATCCTTGAATAGTCTAAATTTGTGGAGTAGCTAAATGCCACATTCATGCATGTGAGGCATGAAGAGGAATTGACCTCCCATTGGGAAAGATTTAGGCAATTTGACAATGAGAGTAATGTTGAATTTAGAGCTAGGTTTTAGAAAGTCTCCTTGGAGTTACTTGAAAAGAGTAAGACAAAGAAAGAAAAAAGAAATATTTAGTTACCTCCTCATCCTAGGAATCTATGGTGACTATCAAGCCAAGAATGAATGCTATCCATTGAGCCAACACTAGTGTATGGATTTATGAAATGGATAGGGAGTATGCCTATCCATTGTAGAGAATGGATAGAGAATGAAGGATTTTCTACTCCATCTAGAACTTATTGTATGATGAATAGGGCAAAAAGAGAAAAGTTAGAAAAATAGATTGATGATCTATTTGAAGAAAAGATTAAATAGACTAAGTAGTTTTCCATTTCAAAATCATCTATGGCCAATATTTACCTACTTTAATAACAAATTTGGCCTCCACATCTAGTCTGAACTCATGTCCCATGTTTTATAAGGTCTTTTCTTCTTACCCTAAGATAAGTTGAGAACTAACTCCGCAGGTGTGGACCATAAGTTGTGGAACATGGAAAACATGGGGAGGGGGGTAGAAACATGGGTATGACACTACTCCCCTCTCTAAGTAGTCATGGGTGCACTTTGTTGATCTTCCTCCCAAGACTCTTGATAAATGTAGGGGTGGTTGCAAGATAAGGGTGTCCACCTTTTGACCACTTTGGGTAGAGTGTGACACCCACGTCTCAAAAAACACAAAGGGCCAGCATGCCTCGATCAAGGTAAATCAAACAATCCAATTCTTCCAAATGTCATCCATTAGAGGTTCGAGGACTCAAATACCTCGATCAAGGTACTGACACCTTAGTAGTAGCTAAATACCTCGATTGAGGTATGTGCACCTCGTGACATGGCACCTCATTGGCAATATGACTTGGCAAGGGATACCTCAATTGAGGTATGTGCATATGACATGGCATCCAAGTGGTAGCCAAGGTGGCAAGCCCCAAAATACCTCGAACGAGCTAGGTGGCACGAGTTGGTGTGCTAGGTGGCAATGGGGTAATGCATGCAATGCATGCATGGCCATGTGAATACCTCGATCAAGGCATTTACATGGCCATGCATGCATGCTTATTTTAGGAAAAAAACAAACAAACAAAGCATGTAATACCTCAAACAAGGTATGGCTTGCCACAATGATACCCCTTCAATAGGTTAATATTGGCCCTTTCAAATAAGGGATCAATCACCTCGATCGAGGTATGGGTGCCACATGGCATTAAAAATCCCATAAGCAGAATTTTGAAAATATCACCCCCTCCAAGCTAAAAGGCCCCACTCCCTCATTCTCCTTGTCTTCCCTCACTCCATCCTCAAGTCCTTTCCCCACCAAAGAAGCCAAAGGAGTCCTTTCTATTCCTCACCAAAGAAGCCAAAGTAGTCCTCCCTATTCCTGCAAAGTCATCATACCTTACTCTTCTCTTTTGGTGCTTCGTATTTGCTATTCTCTTTTGGTACTTAGCATTAGTTGCCTTAGTCTCTAGCATTTCCTTATAGCATTTTGGCCCTTTTTTTCACGATTCCCTTTGCCATGTCTGGTTCGATGTCCCTAGCTGATGTTATATCATCTATTGATAGTGAGCTATCGAGTATTCGTGGTAATGCACATGATATCCCTACTGTCCTCCATCTTGTTTCAGACCTAGAGCCCATGCTTGCATCATTACGTACTTTAGGTAGTATATGTCAGACTTAGAGGATTGGACACGCACTCATCTCTGTTCTACCATATCCCAGGGTCTTTCATATGATGAGGTCAAGAGGTTGCCTAGTATTAGGGATGCTGTCTTAGATATCTTCTTAGATAGGCATGGCAATAGGCCAGCGAGGGGGAAACCCTTGACGATATCTAGGTGTTCTCACCCATTGGTAGCATCACGTATTTATAGTCGATATGTGGCTGCTAACAATGGAAGAATGCCCAATAATCATCAGATCCCATTATACTTTGGCATACAGTTGTATGTCGATTTTATATTGGGACATAGAGTGGACTACTCTAGTGTATGGCATGGTGGTGGAGTTGGTAGTGGGAGGATGCAGGACCAGTGACATGGAGGGTGTGGTGCTAGTGGAACACATGTTCAAGGAACATTCGTTACCTCATCTTCTATACAGAAGGTAGGATCTCACATCACTTTGGGTGTGAGGTCCATTGCTAGGTCCATTCAGCATATGCTCAGCACTATGTCATGACCAGAGATAGCCTATTGACATGGTATGTATAATTTTGAAATGTTTTCTTATTTTAAGTTATACTTTGAATTTTATAGCTCTTATGTGTTTGGTTATTGCCACATGTAGCATGTATCTTTATTAGCACCGTCTGGTACTGGCACAGACATTGGCTCGTCACATGTGACTATAGCAACTATTGGTCCTGCCATGGTATGTTCCACTTATTCATTTTCATGTGACATAGAACACTTCAGATGCATTAAGGTGGATTTAGACTTATAGCATGTGCACATGATATCTACATAGGCACTGGCACCATCTAGTAGTGGTGCAGACGTTGGCTCATCACATGCGACTGTAGCCCCTATTGCTCCTATCATGGTATGTTCCCCTTATTTGTTTTCATGCTTCATATTTAACTCTCGGTGCATTAAGGTAGTATTTAGACTTATAGCATGTGCACATGATATTTACGTAGGCATCAGCACCTTCTATGGATGTTCATGAGTTGATGCCACTATTGAGAGATTGCAGGTAGAGTTGAGCGAGACATGGGATTAGTTGCACAACACTCAGACTCACATTCAGGATCAGGTTTAGGATACACAGGCTTGCCTAGATGATGAAATCACTAGGCATAGGATTGTAGAGCATAGGGCCGAGCACTTTTACATGCAGGTCCGTCATTTTAAGGAGCGTGGTGGCAGTAGGGCAGCATATTTGGATCCATACATAGCCCTGTATCCACAGCCTATGTCATAGTTTTTAGGATGCCCGAGACTTTCACATACAGTGTCAGAGTTTATTCATTATACCTCTTGCACTTTGTGTGCGACAGACTTTGATGGGATAGGATTTTATGGACTTGGTTGTGGGCATCTATTCCACTTGGATTGCATTGTATGATCATTGACTATTAGGTCTAGAAGCCCTTGTTGCACAGCAGATGTCCCCCTTGTCATATATCGGGCTTTGGGTATGGACTTGTTGTATCCTAGAGAGAATGTTGAGATGGACCCAGTGACTGGAAGGCCCGCTTCTCACATGACACGGGAGGACATTGAGAGGATTGCATGAGAGGAGGGCTATTTTGACATTCCAGAGGTCGTTGAGGAGCCAGCACCTATTCCATGGAACTTTGATGATAGTGAGTTGGCTCGTATATTGAGAGAGAGCTGCAAGGAGGTGATGTATGGATCCAAATACTTTGGTGGTAGAAAGGCAATAGAGCAGGAGTAGTGCATCTTAGATGCTAAGAGGTCGACTTGTTTAGAGTTCTAGAGACATGAATCAGAGCCGAATATCATCTGTGGAGTATCAGGCATCGGATGTTGTAGGAGGCACATAGGATGCAGATGCAAGATGCAGTATGCGTGTTACCAAGTACAGAGCCCCAATTTAGTGCACGATGGATCTCACAGCATGGCACGACAATGGATCGAGTGGCAGGTGGAGAGCCTTAGAGGGCAGCCTAGAGACCTTGATTGGCCGTCAAGGTGGATGATTCAGAGTAGCTAATCCCAGAGTTGTTGGGTTAGGACCATTATATGTATTTATTATTGTGGACATTTTTTTGTATATGCTAAACCCATAGTAGTTGGGTTAGCACAGTTGTACAACCTTATATTTTATAGATAATGATATATTAGGTTTTATGTATTTCTTTTTTGCTAGTTTGTCACAGATGTACTTTTTTGTGTATGTATCTTCTTGTCATTCATGCAAATCTTTAATGGATTATATTCATTGTGTACATTAGTATATCAATCATTTTGTTAATTTAATATATTTTCATTGCAATGGTTGTATAAAAGTGATTTGAATGGTTATATGGTCTCGATATGTGTTTCACTTGTTTAGAATTCCACATGAGTATATCATATGTGTGAATCTAAAAAATACCTAATGAGAAAGGACATTGGCATGTCCAGGTGTCAGATGGGTAAGAAACTTTGCACGGGCTAAGTCTTGATGGTTTCCATCTTAATGAAAAGTTAGATGTCCATTGGACACTGAATGTGGGCCCAGGAAGGTGAAATGCCCCAATTCCACATGAGTATCATGTACACGTATGTGAAGGGAAAAAATACACAATGGGAAAGGATATTGGTATGTCTAGGTGTCTGATTGGTAAGAAACTTTGCAAGGGCCTTAGGCTTGATAGATTCCATGTGCTTACAAAGTTTGATGTCCATCGAACACCAAATGTGGGCCCGGGAAGGTCAAAAGCTCGAATTCCACATGAGTATATCTTATGTGTGTGAAGGAGAAAAATACCTAACGGGGAAGGACATTGGCATGTCCAGGTGTCAGATTGGTAAGAAACTTTGCAAGGGGTTTAGGCTTGATATATTCCATGTGCTTACAAATTTGGATGTCCATTGGACACCGAATGTGGGCGCGGGAAGGTCAAATGCCCCAATTCCATATGAGTATCATGTGTATGTGAAGGGGCAAAATACCTAACGAGGAAGGACATTGGCATGTCTAGGTGTCAGATTGTGTGAAACTTTGCATGGGTCTTAGGCTTGATAGATTCCATGTGCTTGCAAAGTTGTATGTCGATCGGATACCAAATGTGGGCCCGGGAAGGTCAAATGCCCCAATTCCATATGAGTATCATGTTTATGTGATGTAGAAAAATACCTAACAGGGAAGGACATTGACATGTCCAGGTGTCAGATTAGCATGAAACTTTGCATGGGTCTTAGGCTTGATAGATTCCATGTGCTTACAAAGTTGGATGTCCATCGAACACAAAATGTGGCCCCGAGAAGGTTAAATGCCCCAATTCCATATGAGTATCATGTGTATGTGAAGGTGTATGTGAAGGGGAAAAATACCTAACGGGGAAGGACATTGGCATATCCAGATGTCGGATTGGTGTAATAGTTTGCACGGTCTTAGGCTTGATAGATTCCATATGCTTGCAAAGTTGGATGTCCATCGGACATCGAATGTGGGCCGAGAAGCTCAAATGCCCCAATTCCATATGAGTATCATGTGAATGTGAAGGTGCAAAATACACAATGGGGAAGGACATTGGTATGTCTAGGTGTTGGATTAGTGTGAAATTTTGCATGAGTCTTAAGCTTGATGGTTTCCATGTGCTTGCAAAGTTGGATGTCCATCAGACACCGAATGTGGGCCTGGAAGGTCAAAAGCCCCAATTCCACATGAGTATAGCATATGTGTGTGAAGGGGCAAAATATCTAGTAGGGAAGGACATTGGCATGTCCAGTCAGATTGGTGTGAAAATTGCATAGGCCTTCTTAGGCTTGACAGATTCCATGTGCTTGCAAAGTTGGATGTCCATCGAACATTGAATGTGGGCTTGGGAAGGTCAAAAGCCCCAATTCCACATGAGTATATCATATGTGTGTGAAGGGGAAAAATACCTAACGGGGAAGGACATTGGCATGTCCACGTGTTGGATTGGTGTAAAAATTTGCACGGGCCTTAGGCTTGACAAATTCCATGTGCTTGCAAAGTTGGATGTCCATTGGACACTGAATGTGGGCCTGAGAAAATCAAAAGTCCCAATTTCACAATGGTGAAAAACACGCAATGGTGAAGATTACATTCGACTCAAAAAACACACAATGGTTCAAAATACACAATGGTGAAAAATACGCAATGGTGAAGATTACATTCGACTCAACATGTAATGTTGAAATACATCTAAAAGTGAAATCATATAACTAATGCAATGAACACTACTTTATAAACACATGAAATGGTAAAGCTTTCCAATGAAAACTGCTCAATACATAAAATGGGCAACATAAGGATAATGTAAATCCTCAATAAAATGACATGGAACAAAAAAACAATACAATGAAACTATAGATCCTCAATACAAAGAAACTATAGAGCATCAACACAATGATACAATATGAAATAATAGTACAATACACTACTCCTCGGGATCTGCTCTCATGGCAATAGCCGCAAGTATGCTCTCATAATCCTATGCTGCAAGTTGCAAACGTGGAGTGGATCCACCCTTGCGAGATCAGATGCGAGGAAGTTGGAGCTTAATTGCAACGACAAGATGGGAATACATGCATGCCTCGTGATCAGCCATGTATTGCTGAAACAACTCAATCATGCTGCCATGCATATATATCTGTTGGAAGTAGTAACCACTGACCACCATGCTATGAGCATCAAAAGAAATCCCATGTCCATCCACTGAATCCTCATTGAGCACACTCTTTACGAAAGAGCATCTCAACAAGTAGTAATCCACACACTGCATTTCCCTCAGGAGCAATGACAGCAAAAACGTCATCAACAGCCAACAGATCTGTCAACTCATCATAATCCTTGCCAAATGTGAACCCAATATCCAGAACATCAAGCACTACCTCCCAAGGTTATTAGGGAGAAAGCACATGCTGTGTCCATGGATCATCCCATGCTATCAAGGAACATCCTCCCCAATCGCCATCAACACATGCACAACATAAACATGCAAACTGTCGAGAGAAAATCGTGGGATCCCTAGAACATGTACTCCTAATAGAATGGAAATCCAAAGTACCATGCACTAATCGAAAATCATAAGCAATGGATCGATCAATACTCCAACATCCACAGACCAGAAGAAGCACCTCACCACTTTATCTGTACGTGATCGATAAGAAGAATTAGCACTACTACTCAAATGATGTCTGCACCACTCAACTACCTGTTGTGCATCCCTAAACTAATGAACACCATACCACAACTAGTGGCATCATAAAGCATGCTTCATGCATGCACACCTACACCATCATGTTCTCCCTTCCCACGCCCAGTCTCAAAGTAGCTCCAAATCACTGGGATGCTAGTGTCATGGTGCCATCTACAGAACCAAAAAAACTGTCTAGCAAATTTGAACTGTGCACCACATCCATCAGACCAAATCCAATGTTGCTGCCATGTGACTTCCTAGTCTCTCAAGAAACTGTCACTCATGAAGAGTGAAGCAATGATGTATAAAGTGTGCATCATGCAAATGGTCATCACTGATGTAGAAGTGATACTCTCTGATAATCATTCGTGAGTCACGGGTGCTATCAACCCCATCCAACTGGGCATGTGCATGATGGTAGCTAATGTGCATGAATATAGCAACCTACAAAAAAATACAACTATTTATTTAACATGTATAATATTAACATACATGTACACACTTAGTTAACAATTCTTTACACCTAAAACCTCACTAATTTATCTACATTTATATACACACTAACACTTAAACACCAATAGGGGAGAGCACAAACAAAAAAGTGTTACCTACTCAAAAAAATAATACTCCAATTGAATCTCATGCTACAGTGTGAAAGTGTAATTTTCTACAAAGTCCACCACTGAGACAACCACCCCTAAGGGAAATGTGCTGAGGCAAGTGCAAAACTGTCAATCCTCCCACTTTGCTGTGTGTGTGTGATGTATGTATGGGTAGATCTGTTGTTTGAAATGATCAATGAACACCACACATGGAGTCTCCTTCTCCACAATCTACAACCTCCTGGATTGTCCACCACCATCTAACTGTGTGTAACATACTCCTAACACTGCCAATGCACAATCTCCATGTCACT
The DNA here is from genome assembly GCF_047967505.1 of Dipteris shenzhenensis. Taxonomy (NCBI): domain Eukaryota; kingdom Viridiplantae; phylum Streptophyta; class Polypodiopsida; order Gleicheniales; family Dipteridaceae; genus Dipteris; species Dipteris shenzhenensis. The sequence continues at coordinate 11,201,158 of NC_141600.1, forward strand.
ACCATCCTCCTGAATGGGTACGAGCAGGGCCAAATCACTGCATGCATCACATCTCCCCTCCACACAATCAAGTGAATGGTACAACACATCCTCCTCTCATGGAGGACACAATATAGAGTCAATGAAGTCACAAGTACTAGTAGGAACCACTCCCTTGTGTCCAATGAGGGAATGAAAGACGTAAAACAATCCAAAGTCGACATGGTATTGAAAACAGCATGTATCCCGCTCCTTAGAACATCACACAAACCATGGCTTACACCTCTAAAAATATCTCTACCTAATCCTAATATGGGGATGTGCCTCTATAAACTGAGTATACAACTTAGTTTGGTTAACCTCAAGAAAGCATGCCCCATGCTCGATGTAAACACCATGTGAGACCCTCTTTCTCAATGCCTTCTTGAAAATTAGCGATGCCCTACAATGCTCCTCCCAAAATTGCTCTATGAATGCCTTGTTGCCCTCATCGAGCAAACGATCACTTCGAGGTGACCACTAGAAGCCCATAGAGTATCAACGTCATTGGCATCCAAACTCTCCCTCTTGATCATGTCCACTCTCACTGTACGTGGTGGAATGTGGAGTAAGCGAGATGTAGCATGAACATGACCTGCCATGCGAGGTTGAGAGTAATAGCAGCCACAATAGAACAACATGTTGCCAAGGCATCTACAGTGTTCCTCTTCTTGATAGATGCATAAGAATGATGAACACTACTAAGGACCTCACTACATGCTTTCCTATCTCTACGTGCACCAATCCCAGCAAGCTTTCTACACTCTACCAACTTAGGATGATCAATCAAGCAAGTGAGAAGTGTAGTCTGAGAAGTAAGTTTAAGATCAACAAAGAAATACTCTATGATCCTATTGACACGATGACGAATGGTTGTCATTGGTAAGACATGTACTCTTGATCCATCACTAGTGTGAGGTGGGGGAAGGGGATCAGATGGCATGAGTGGTGGAGGAGGAGGAGCAGATGGGGGAGGAGGGGAGGTGAGAGGAGGGGGGGAAGGACGGGGGGCGAAGAGAAGGGGGGGCAAGAGGACGGGGGGTTGGCTCATTGGCAGAAATAAGTGGTTGTCCTAATTTGACATAATCTAGTAATTTGAATGGATTGGGTGGTTCCTTTAATTTTTGATGATTTGAATCAATTGAGTATATGATGGAAAAAATGCTAATTTGATTGCTTCTTACAATTTGGTGTGACTTTAATCTATGCATACAACTATACAATATATGATTAAATATAATTTTAATTATTTGATTTTAATTTAATTAAATCGGCTTACCGCAGGAGAAGAGGATCTAACTATATGACTATTCTAATGTAACTTAAGTGGGCATAAGATTTTAATACATGATAACATAATACATTTTTTTAAATGTTACAATAGTGCATCCTGCATGCATGCATATACACTACATCATGCATTAGACCATCCACCTTCGATGCCTTGCATGTATGAGAGCGCATGATGATGTGGCAGGATGTTTTGTACATGCATAGAGGGAGATGCTGATGTGGCAAATTGCAAATGATGTGGCATCATGCATGCTCATGACTGGTCATGATGTGTAATTCTTGTATGAGGTTGCATAATGAGGTGGAATGTAGGGGTTGATGTGGCCTATGATGTGGTATGATGAGGTGGCATGTGAGCCCCAAGTGGCACTAGGCGACCTGCTGACATGTCTTCAATGCCCATGTGGCATGTTGAGGTGTCAAGACCACTCTTGAGGATGATGATGTGTCATCCTTCCACATGGACAAGATACCCCACCAAAAATGTTGCCACTAGGCTTGGTAACTCCCAAGCCTCGGTATTTGGCTAGTGTGACCCTTTTTACATACATGAAGGGGTTTTCACTTGGGGAAGGCAAAAGTGACCCTTCCCTTATGAAAATTTCACCAAATTTTTTTAATAGCTTCATCAAGTCAAAGCCTAATATGAGTGTGATTTTGGGTGTATTAAAAAACTTCTACAAATTACTATATTTTTTTCTAATTTCCTTTACCAATCCTCTAACAAGTTGAAGTAAATTTCAAATGTAGATCCCATACAATCTGACCATTGGATGTTAGATTTAACACTTGCTTCACATACCCTTGCGTGTCCATTAACCCCCTATTAAATCAAATGTCCAAAATAATTCAAACTTGGCCAAAAAAGCTATGGTGCACCAAAAAATATATTTTCCCTTAATTATTAAACATAAAAAATCAATTTTAATTAGATAAAGCTTTCAAAAAAATCTAGAAAAATAAACTTAAGATCTAGAATATGTGATGTGTCTTCCTATCAATTTGTAGCACCATTTTATGTAGAATGAGTAAGATATTAATGGTTTAATGTCACACTGTGTATTTGCTAAAAAGTGTGACCAACCCTATGACCTACAATGACACCAATGGAAAAGAGGAGTTATATAACTCTAATTTTTTATCGGACCATGTCATTGTGTGCACAAATACATGTATGATGTTGTGTTAGAAGACTTGAAAGAGTGAATCCTTAGGGAACTAGGTGAGATTACCCATTTATTGTGCAAAATGGGTACATGTGTGATGTTGTGTTAGAAGACTTGAAAGAGTGAATCCTTAGGGAACTAGGTGAGATTACCCATTTACTATGCAAAATGGCCTATTTTTCACCCCTAAAAAGTTTGGGCAGTGGCCAAAAGGTGGACACCCTTAGCTTGCAACCACCTATAGGCTTCTATCCTTAAAAGGTATCCAACTCCTCTCCAAGAATGAGATGGTTACCACTCTATTTACAATGCAAAATCTTAACCAATGGTTACCACTCTGCTTAAATGCAAAATCTTAACCAATGGTTACCACTCTAATTACAATGCTTACCATTCTATTTACAATACAAAATCCTAACCAAGCTAAATGTGCATTTATTTTGTGAGCTCATGTGTTCTCACCATGCCTCATTATCCATGGAGGTAATGTCCTTCAAAAGATCCCAAATTTTGATATAGAACTCCAAGGGTAGCACATCAATTCTGAGGACCTTGGCTCCATGCATCATCCTTACTACATTCTTGAGCTCCTTCTACTTGAAAGGTCTATCCAAGATGCTAGCTTGGTTTGGGGTAATTCAAGAGCCCACACTCTTCAAGTAGGTCTTGACCAAAAGGCCTCTTGTCTTGTGTCCACACGTTATCTTTATCTGCCACTTGGCATAGCTCCCCACTAGTAATGACCCTTGCTACTTGATGCGACTCAGAATGCCAGCCCCCTACGTCATCCTTTACCTTGTCAATGTTCTCTCCTATTATCTTTTCCTTCATAGCTTGATCTAAGTCTCAAGGATTTGGACTAGCTTTCTCATTTCTAAACATGGTGCAACTATCTCCCTATCTTATCGGTAGTAGGCATCACTTTAACAGCATCATTTAACCCTACTCTAATTGATGCCAAGGGTTTTGCTAGCACATATCTCATATTCTTCTATTGTTTGGATGCATGTTCAGCATATCTACTTACTTCTTTAATTGCATTGTCCCACTTGGTGCAACTCATTAACCCTCTCATAATGCCCTTGAGCATGCTATTCTGATATACCCCCCTCTTTTGGGTCTATAAGTAGTTCCAAATTGAGGGGAATCTCTCTATTAGTTCACATCTATAAGTAGTTCCAAACTGAGTCTATAGGGGACACTCTTTACTAATTCACGTCTCTTCCTCAAGCACCCATTAACCACTATTGGGAAATAGTTAGAGGTAGCACTTCTAGTATCTATCCTTTGCACCAAGAGTGGCTAGCCCACAACTAATAAACAAAAGTGGTCCAATCTGGCTGCCCCATATTGATTGCTTCATTGATGGTCAGTCCAAGTGAAAGAAGTAAGAGTTCTATCCTCCTCCATGTCTTAAGCACAATCTATGCCATGCCTCCTCCTCATCTTGAGTGAGCTCCTTCCTTGCATGGGATCTATCTTGCATATCAACCACCACGTTGAAATCTCTACCAAAAATGCATATTTTCCCACCCAATAGCCATTTGAGATCTTTTCACATTCCATCCCTTTCAAAGGATCTATGTGGGCCAAACACATATGTTACCAATGACTCCACACCCTTTAACTTGATGGCAACAATCACAAAGTAACCATCCTTCTCCTCCTAAGTAAGTCTAGAATCAAAGATTTGTCTACAAGGATAGCAATCCCTACAGAGCCTCATCTAGGGCCATTCAAAGAGTAACTATATAATTGAAACTACCATTCAATGTCTCCCTCACCTATCTCTCCAATTTTGAGATTTTGGAGTAGGATGCAAGTGGAATCCGATCGCTTTAAAGAGGCTACACAAATGTTTAGCTTGGTTGAGTCACAAATGTCTGGCAAAGTGTCCCACTTCTCATAATAGGCATCATGGAAGTGGAATATTGGACTTCTTGCTAGATCAGGATACCATCCATGAGACTCAATATCCATTGTGTCAGCCACTTTCTTGCATTCATCCCAAAGTTTGCATATTCTTTTATCCTTCTTCCCTCATTGAGTTGCAAGGGTGGGATAAGGAAGTCGACCCATACTAGAAGTCAAGTAGGCTAGGCATTTTGACATGAGTGTAGCTTTTGGTTAAAAGTTAAGTGTCTATGGCAACATATGAACTATGTTTCCCTTATGTGCGAATGTGCTTGATATTAGCCTATGTCTCTATGTTGCAACTATGTTGCATCCAGTGAATTTATAGCTCTCAACTTTGCACACTGCTACCAAGTCCCCTTTGAATAAGTGCGGTCAATTTCTTCATCAAAGGGAAGCCTTCCCATAAAATAGAAGCACATACCTCTATTTCATAATTTCTAGAAGTCAAGTACAACCCTAAGAAAAGGACACACTAATTTCATACTATGTATGATGCTACATATGAGAATGCATTCTCATGGTATTGATAATTCATGGATCTAATCAATTGATCCCAACTATCAAATATATCTCACTATTACGCTTGGGGTGGAATCTCTTTTGAATAGGGGACATAGGTTGCTACAGTGCTACATGACACACATTTTAGGTAGATCTACTATGAGGGACCATGGGAGAAACCATCCAAGAATGCATATTTGCAATAGGTATGTATGCATGTCAATCTTATACATCAACCTTTCTCACAATGAGTTTCCAAAGTAGGCAATAGTGATGTTAAGAGGCACGCATAGCAAGGAAGATCACTATGAGGGGCCACGTTCCCATTGTTCACAAGTGAGTTGCTATGGGAGAGGTTGTTTTGATGTAAAGATGTGTGAATTGTGTTCAACATAACTTGTACTACTTTCTTAAACAAATGCTAATGAATTAAGTTATTCTACATGATGAAATATGATCCATGATTTGAGTTTGACTTAAATTAATGCGAATTGCACATGTTAGCATGAGTCAAGCCATAAATTTCTACTAGGATTAGGGGTTCTGAGAAACCTTAACCCTAGATAGTAACATAAGGTATCACAATAAATGCACGATTTGGTGTAGCTAATTTTAGAACAATAGAACACAAAAGGAAGGGCTATCATGAAATGTACCTAAAATAAATCGTGTTAGTTGTGATTTCCATGCATAAGTTTCAACATTAAGGTACTACAAGGACCATTTAAGTTATAGCTCTAGATTTAGAGTGTGCCCTTATAAATGATTGTACAAAAAATGATTATAACTAATGAGGCCTTAGCCCTTGAATGGATCCAACTCTTTTGGATGAGTTATGGATGTAGAGAGATTTCTGGGTCATGGTGCAGCTTGAAAGGAGTCAGTTTCAATTTTATGGAGTGTAGGAAATGGAGATGGCATGAAGCTGGTAAATTTGTAACCTTGGAAATGGAGATTTCATGAAGTGGCTTAGTGTATTGGTGACTTGGGTCTTCTATGAGTAGCCAAGGCTCTTTCCCTCTGCCCTCCCCCCCCCATCTCTCTCTCTCTCTCTCTCTCTCTAGTCATGTGTTGCATACATAGGCCATCATGTGTTGAACTTCACAATGCAATTATACATGTGCAATTGTTTATCCCAACAACATAACATAAAGAACATAACTACTGTTTCTTGCAAATACATAACATGAAAAAATGTCAATGTATTCATCATGATAGTCCAATTCATGGCGAAACTCGGGCTTTAATAAGGAAATAACTCACAATTTAAGTTGCAATAAGGATCTAGCAACTAATGAAAACCCATAAAGCATATGCAACATAATAATTATGCACAGCGCAAGATATGGGACCCAAAAATGGAGAGGGACCATCGCAAATGGAGGGGGCCTAACCCAAAACAAATTTATTCACTCTCTAGGATACATCCACTTAGAGCCTTTGAGCTCCATGAAGGCACCGATGCAGATAATCATCCCCCATTCCTATCGATCCCGATAAGAACATTAAGATCTCATCATTGACCTTGAGTCCAATGATAGATATTACCCTATTGTAGCATACCTCAAGAAATGCAACCAGTTCAATAGGGTAATATCCTCTTGACTTTGGCCAATAGGGTAATAATCTTCTGATTTTGGCCAAATCCAAGAGGATATCACCCTATTGGACTCAAAGGAAGCTGTGGCCAAAACCAAAAGGATATTACCCTATTTAACATTCTATATCCTATGATAGATATTATGCTATTAAAGCATACCTTAGGCAATGTGGTGATGTCATTGCCTACTTACACCTTCGGCCCCTGCTTTTATGTAGCCGCTAGATCACTATGTCCACATCAACTATATGATCTTCCATGACCCCGCATCCTATGATAGATATTTCTCTAATAGGGACCCCCAGTTGGTGAAAAATGCTATTAAAGCATGAGAGATGGGGGGAAGGAAGGGGGGAAGATAGGGAGAAATGGGGGGGAGGGATAATTTGGCAAGTGTCCCCCTTTTGGACTTCTTTGCACCACCTTGCTCAAGCATATAACACATCCCCCATGGCCCCATGCTTCGCATCTTGCTCCACGCATCCCCACGGCCTCGTCCTCACCACCTTTGCTAGCCCGATCTCTGTGGTTGCTAGAAATAGGGAGGGAGGAAGGAGAGGCACCAGGAGGGGGGAACTAAGGAGCAAGGGTGTGAGCTGCCAGCAGGAGGGAGGAAAGAAGAAGCAAGGAGGAAGAGAGAGTAGGCAAATCCAAGAGGATATTACCCTATTGGATATTACCATTTTGTCAAATGAGCTACCAAACAGAGGGGGATCCAAGCAGCGAGGTCGGAGTCATGTGTGATTTCTTGCAGAGGTTAACTTTTACTTCTTTTGCATGACCCCTTTACCCTTAGGTTAATGATTAATTTTTGGAGGGGAGGGGAGCTAAAATAGGGACCTGCACTTGATCGAATGCAATTTCTGAATGCGGAGACAATTGAAACACAAAATTACAAACTTGATGGAATAAATCCCATGGAAATGCGATGCAAATGTGCAGATCATGAATATTTTAGATTAGTAGATCCATTATAGTAGACCCTATTGGAGCATACCTCATGCAATATTGTCAATTCTTTTTTTTGCATACTTCCCTCTTTCCTTGGGCCTATTTTTTGGGCTTTGATCCCAAACTCAAAGGATTGATTCTACAACTTAAAAGAGGGATCTCAGTTATACTGATTGTATAGACTCTACTATGTAGTCCCTATGCTTCACATATGCATATACTATTCTAATGTTTGCACTTTTCTTTTTCAGTTTTGGTTGCTATCATATGCACAGGAACATCCAAAAACATTTTGTACATGATCCTCTACTTATCCACTGCAATTTAAGAGGGGCTAAAGAGGGTACCATCCTTAATAGACAGATGGCAGCATACCACTCGTGCAACACCATGTGATATGGTACATATATTGCCTTAAAATTGGCCCCACGAGTTCACAAGAATGGGAAGTGCCCTAACTTTAGTGTGAGAGGCATGATTTGGGAAATGAGAGCCTCTTGGTTGGTTAAAATTTTAAATTAGATGGCTAGATTTCTCACTCAATATGAAAGCAATGGGTAAAATTTTAGTTTTTGTAGTTAAAGTTTTAGTCAATTTTCGTTTGGAATTCAAATTTATCATCATTCAATAGGAAACCAGATGGCTAAGTGTCCTTTTATAGCCTTCTAGGAGGTGACTCACCCCTTGGGCACATGCAACCATTTTAGCAAACTTCAGCCAAAGTTTAGGTAAAAAGTGCAATTGGATGTCTGACGGATACAAACGGACTACATAGGTAGGCAACGGTCAGGAGGGGGCAAGAGGGGGAATATCCAATAAAAATGAAGAACTTCATTTCTCTTACCTATTCCCTAACATGTGCCTTCAACTCTGATAGGGTCCATTGAAGTTCAAGCTGATATGCGTCCCTAAGTAGGCCCTTTTAGAGTTGCATGCTAGTGGAGCTTACCCAATAGGCAAGTCTCACAGCTAGCCCAGTGCAAGGCCAGAGCCAGAGGTGAGCATGTTGGGCATTAGGGAAAAAGGGAACTCATTTTGGGGCCCTGTAAGAAATTCACTATTTTTTGATTTATTTCTCTCCTAAAAGACCTCAAAAATAGTAAAATACGGAAACGTGGCTCAGATTTGTCAGTAAGGACTACAGAACTGTCAATTCAAAAAGGAATAAGATAATATTTTGTCTGACTAACACGATTTTGTATTAAATATCCTCTTAGATTTTTTTTTGTTTACCAAAGATTCCGCATCTCTTTGGCCGACGTGTGCAGGTCTTTCATTAAGAGTCCATCACTGAACTTAGTGATTGCAAGTTTTCAAAATATTCACATGGATACCACCACACTTCCACGATTCATGTTACAAAACGACTATGAGATTGAAAAACAAACTTCGCAACCTGAGGAGCACAAAAAATGGCCGATACTAGTGAGTCACTATCTGAGAAGAAGCGATTACACCATCTTCACATCGACTTGGAAGAACAATATGCTCCAGCACAAAAAAGACGAAAGGATACGGTGCTGAATGCTCAACAGCGGGAAAATATGAGAAGAGAAGGGCTTCAACATATTGACTTATGGTGCGACGGAAGCATATATCCAAAATGTCAAGTAAAAAACTCTACACCTCCATTTGTCAATCCCACCACATTACTGAGGTTTGCCGGCGATGGACAAAATGGACTTCTTGGTTATATTTCAGCGCAATCTGCATTTGCGGAAACGTATAAAATGATGTACCTACAAGAAAAGGGGGCCAAGATGGAGGAGATAGCCATTCGTGCAAAATTGGAGCAGCAGTTGCAGAATGAAATCGAGGAGCATTCAAAGAGTAAAAAAGAATTGACAAGAGCAAGAAAGAAGAGAACCGTGCTTGGAGACAGACAACGTAGCAGGAAGATTAAAAACATTGCAAATTTGAAGGCTGGGACTGGTGGATGCAAGCGACGAATTCAGGAAGCAAGGTTAGATTGAAATTTATCATTTTGTATACTCAAAAAGGCTCTCTTCCAGACTATATCTATTTCGTTGATTGTCGCAAAATAAGAATGGAGGTGCTGAATAATATAGTCATATAATGTTGTTATTACAGGAAATTATTGGAGCCTGCAAAAGAAAATATGGACCCGAACCTTCTTCCTGTTAAACACATGAAAGGATTGCTTTCTTGCGATGTAGCAAAAGGTTTGATTGAGGAAAAAAAATACAAAACAGTCAAACGCAATGTTGTAGAGGACTTTGTATCCAATAATCAAGTTGATGGCACTATAATCCAAGAGGCTCTTGATGTTAGTGGAGTTAGCAGGAAGGGATATAGTTCGATTTTTCATGCGATATCCTCAACTTTGAAAGATCAAAGGATTAAACGAGTTTTACTGCCAAATCCAGCAACCGTGTGGAGGATAAGAGGTCATTTGAATGAAAGTATAGATGAATTTATTGGGCAGTATATCCATATTGAAGAAATATTTCATGGTGTTAAAGGAACCACTGTGTATGATCCTTGGAACAATATATTTTTAGATCTGCAACAACTTCAAAAAAGAATGGTCGAGTTTTATGGAATAACATTTGAGGAGTGCAAAGGCATTTTGAAATTTGTTATCAAACTGGATGAGTGTGAGGTTGTAAAGGAAAAGAAAATGGAAAGAGTTACTATTACATTGATGAATGGAGCAATTGATACATCATTGACTGAAGCGAGTTCGAAGTATTTTAGTGTGCAGTCAGAGAAACACATATGGTGGCTAGGCTCGTTCTAGGTATGATCATGGGCTGTTTTATACTTGATTTTGGTCATTGTTTTCAAATCTGATATAGTAATACTTTTGTTTTCTATAATCTCGCAGGTGAAGACCGAAGACCATGAAACACTAGATTGGGTGTTTCATCACACGGAAATACCAACAATAATCAAAAGACAAGTGCAAGGCGAGAATCTCCATGTTGCAGGAAAAGGTGATTTTCAAGTAGAGTGGCACATGGCCGGGGATCTTAAAACACTTAAGTGCATGTATAACATTAGTAAAGGAGGCAACTCAAAGTCTCCTTGTCTTTACTGCAAAGAATCAGCTCAAGTAATGGATTCAAAATGGTGGAAGAGAGCACCTAATAGAGATAAAGTTGACCCTGACTTCAAGGCCATTCTGGACATTCCACTATGTAATGTTCACATCTGCACATTGCATGGTCTATGTCGAATTATTGAGAAATTGGTATTTTTATATATTGGATTTGCTTGGAAACTCCGTCCCGAAAAAAATAGAAAGGATGCTCTTCAAGCATTGGAAAAAGTGTTATCCGATATAGGTCTGCATGGAGGAGATGTTCAAATCACAAAGGATTTTAAAAAGTCTACCAATGGCAAGGAGGTACCAATCAAGCCCTCTATTGGTGGTGTTAAGGCAAGAAGATTCTTGTCTCGACCCAAACATAGTAAGCAAGTAAGGCAAGGTAGAGCAGTTTCAAAGATTAATTATGGATTGTGGAAGCAAGTCCATAATGCTGTGAAAGATCATGAGGCAGATGGGGAAGCACGAAATAGGAAGGCAGAGGTGTGGAGGTCTCTTGATCAACTCTTCATGTTCTGTGACAAAGTAACATGGACAAAGAGTGATTACAAGAACTTTGAGGAGGCAATTAAACATTTTGGGAAGTCAATGAAAGACGCGTGGACAGCCTGCAATATAACTCACTACATGGTAAGGTTCTGTCTTTTTTTTTTACTTAAGTGTGATCCTCTTTTTTTTATTACTTACTATGCATTCTTATGTCTTACAGCATATCATATACAACCACCTTCCCTATTTTGTCAAAAAGTATGGATGCCCAGCTATTTGGTCTACCCAAGGCATGGAGAAGTCTCACTACATGGCACGTAATGCATTTTTTAGACACACACAACACTATGGAGGGAGTCGGAAGGCGAATAGTCTGAAGGAAGTCTTCCAATGGTTTTACCGAGGCATACTACAAAGGCTGCATGCTAAAAGAAAAGTTGCTAGCTCCAAAATCAAGCTTGCTTTTCTTCTAGCCCAAAAGCAAAGACGAAGACAAGCTCTAGACAATTCAATTGCAGCAGAGAGACATAGACAGTGGAGGGAATCGAAGATATTTAGAAACCATAAATGGACAAGTAAACATGAATAGGACTCATTTGTAACTTATTGGGGTTATGTCCACATGTTTTCAAACTCATTCAATAGAAATTTTTTTAGTGGAACAAGTGACTCTTGGTGTTATGCATGAAAAAAATTTCAATGTGAAACATATGATCTGAACTTAATACAATTTGTTTACAATTTCAATATATTGTTCATTTAATATTTAACGACACCACTCTATGTAAATGTACAAATCATTTCATCATCAACTTATTAATCATTTATACAAGATCATACCAGATATCAAAGACTTTATACAAATCAGTTCAAATTTAATATAATGTTTGTGCTATATTCGATGACTAAATCCTATTTCTCCCAGGGCCTGTTCATCGGAACTCTCTTTTTGATCTTGATTGGAGTCTTTTTCTTCTTTATTGGCTTGATGTCGACTGTCTCTTTATCCTTTTCTTCAGCTCTCTCCACCTGTTCCTCTTCTTGGACTGTGTGGCCTGATGCGATCATGGGTGGCTCTCGAAACCTTACAAGCTGGTGTTTTCCATAGCCCTCCAGATATTTGGGGTCCTTAACACCACATGCTAATGCATAAGAAGTGTAAGACAAAAAGTAAGCGGCCCTAGAGGCCTGCTTATTCACATAATCTCCAAATATATCTATGGCAGACAACCTCTCTATCAAAATGATCTTTTCCTTTTGCCATGAAAGAGCATGTCCACCTAAAGCCCTGGACAAACATTTTAGGAAGTAAACAATGGCTTCTCCATTGTTGCTCAACTGCCTATGGTAAATCAAGATCTTGGCACTGCCTAGATCATGAATATAATGAGCTAGGCCTGACATTTTGCGAAACCCAACCTGCCTGCTTCCACTTGATCTCTGGAGGAATGTGTCATCCTCAATTTGTAGCTGCAACATATCAAAGGATTGGAGTGAGACAATACACAACCTACAAAACTAAAGTTAAGCAGAAGTCAAAGTATATGATTTGAAGTACCTTCTCATTTTCATCAGCAACAAGCAGTTCATCTTTCCAAAGATTTATCCCTCTCCCTTCTTGTACAGCCTCTTCTCTAGTCTTTTCTGTGTATAGAGCTGAGAGATTCATAGCTTCCTGTGTGAGCTGGAAGGCAGCTTCATCTGGCTCTTGGAACTTTTCAGCCTCTTTGAAACAAAATGAAAGGGCCTCTACAGGATCAAACATTGTTTCCAAAGCCAGAAGTGATTGGTCATCCTCTATGCCAACCTCCTTGTCAAGCCTTGAAGCCTGGGCAATAAGGGAAATGGCATAGTCCTCCCTCAAATCAAACATACACTCTATATCATGGAGGAAAACATAATCCTTTCCACCAATCAACACACCTGGAAGCATGGGCACTGCATAGTTGCTGCTCTGAACATCAAAATCTTCAACTGGCTCTGCTCCCCTCAGAGTTTTATTCCTCAGTTGAACAAGGTCAAGAGCAGCCACTTGCAGCCCCTCATCCTGAAGGTTGATATCTTCTTCTTGCTCTGCCATTTCAGAGCCCAAAGAAACATCCTCCTTTTCAGAAGCTTCAGATGTGTCTTCTTCTTCTGTTTCCTGCCCTTGTTCATCCAAAGACTCCTGACTGAAGACAATGTACATGAGAAATGCCATGCTCTCCTCCAGCACTCTGCACTTTCTGGTGTGCAAAGTACAGTTGAATTTATAGTGATCAGGCAGGCTGTCAAATCTTCTGCTCACATGGTACCTCAGCCTATCATTGGAGACAATATGATTAATGTGCACAAAAACCTTTTCACCTCCCACAATTCTTCCTGCCTCTGTCAGTTCTTTGAAGGCATCCCAATAGTCTGAAAGAAAATCTTTGTGTTGCTCCAGTACAGAGCTCATTGAGAACTCCATGTTGAATATACTGTGGTATAAATGGAAGTTACTCTGAGCCTTGCATTTGTGAAGAAACTCAAATAGGAGCAAATCTGGAGAACTGTCCTCTTCTGGTTCCATTTGTTTTTTGATGGAAGAATCAGCACTCTGCTCCAGCCTCTTCTTTTTGCCTGTTCAAAAACTTATATACTATAAATTCTATATGCTGACATATGCAATCAGTGAATGCATTGTATATCACCAGATAATTCCTTCATGACATCTCATCACTCACCTGGTGATTGCTGAGGTTTTATTATAGCAGCAGAAAAGTCCAGCTTCCTCTTGAAAGGTGGGGCCTGGGAAACAGCTGTTCCAAATCTCATCATCAAGGAAGATCTCCACAGGGCTAAAGGTAGCAAATTAATAGGTAGAAGTGAGAAACAAATAATACACAGGAATTTGCAGCAAAATGCGATATGGGCTGTTTAGAGAATTGTAAACCACTCTCCTCGCATTTTGTTGCAAATTCTCAAATTCTGGTCATGTGCATGTCAAATCAAGAACTTGGTTCATCTCAGTGATTCCTGGACACTATGATCTCACATGCAAGAGAAATAATGGAATGAGTGATACTATTCATGAGGAATGTGTCAACAACAGGAATTTGCAGCAAAATGCGATATGGGCTGTTTAGAGAACTATAAACCACTCTCCTCGCATTTTGTTGCAAATTCTCAAGTTCTGTTCATGTGCATGTCAAATCAAGCACTTGCTTCATTTCAGTGATTCCTGGACACTATGCTCTCATATGCAAGAGAAAAAATGGAATGAATGAAAATTTTCATGAGCAAGGAGTCCACAATAGGAATTTGCAGCAAAATGCGATATGGGCTGTTTAGAGAATTCCAAACCACTCTCCTCGCATTTTGTTGCAAATTTCTTGTTTCTGTTCATATCAACCTACAATCTAATTTTTGGGTGATTTACCACATTGTGGAAGAAGGATGGAGCTGAGTGAAGACATTGGGACATAAAAAATCCAATGGATGGAAGAAATAAATGTTGAAAAACATTGAAACCAAACTAGAACTCTGACCTTTTTTTTCCTTTTCCATGCTGATTGAGTTGCACTGGTAAATCTCCTGCTCTTTCTCTAACTTGAACCTTGCACTCTAGGTAACCTGGAGATCTGGCAGTACTGTCTTCAGGCAGGCTGCAATCTGGATGGAGTGTGCTGGGCAGGAAAGAATCAGAGAGAAAGGATCAGGAGAGAGTCGTGGCAGGGATGAGAGATTGGAATCCAGGGGAGGGAAAAGTGGTTGTGGTATTCATGATGAAATAATGAATGGCACAAGTTCCAAGGAATAAAGTGTACTTTCACACGTGCCAGATTTCAAACTCCAAGAGATCTGGGTCCCATCCACACGTGTGAAAAACGACTAGATTCCACACGTGTGGGATTTAGTGATTCTTTAATTCATTTTGCACTTCTTTGTGGTATCCTGTTTTAGAACTCTTGCCCTCCAGTCTCTGCCCTCTTGCCTCCCTACCTCCATACTCTGCAGCATCAGCATCTTGTCCAGCAGCACAGAATCATCCTCAGCACAGATTACTCCTCAGCAGCACAACACATCCACAGATAGACTCCAGGTCAGGAACAATGGGTTCTCCCCTTAGTCTCTGCAATCTTTTTGCCTAAAATAGAAAAAAAACATACTGTATGGAAATGCATAGACTCAAACCAAGACAAAGAAATCACTGTAGGAAAGCAGATCTTCAAGTGTGATATTTGCATGTGATCTTCTTGCCTAACCTCCATTCATACTGTATTTGGTTGGAGAAACATAGAAATCACTGTAGGAGTGCACCAGCATGTCATTTAGAAAATTTGCAGCAAAATGCGATGTGGACCTGTTTGAAATTCCAAACTGCTCATATCGCATTTTATTGCAAATTTCTCTATTTGGCTTCTTCCACCCCTGTGATTGCCTTCTCTTTGTGAGAACATGTTCTGGTTTTTTGACTTCCATGGCTGTAGTCTTCTTGCATAAACTCCATTCATACTGTATTTGGCTGGAGAGACAAAGAAATCACTGTAGAAGTTCACCAGCATGTCATTTCAGAAATTTGCAGCAAAATGCGATGTGGACCTGTTTGAAATTCCAAACTGCTCATATCGCATTTTATTGCAAATTTGTCTATTTGGCTTCTTCCACCTCTGTAATTGCCCTTTCTTAATGAGAACATGTCTGGTTTTGTGACTCCCCTTAGCCTCTGCAATCTTCTTGCCTAAAATAGAAAAATTACATCCTGTATGGAAATGCATAGGCTCAAACCAAGACAGAGAAATCACTGAAGGAATGCAGATCTTCAAGTGTGATATTTGCATGTGATCTTCTTGAATGACCTCCATTCATACTATATTTGGTTGGAGAAACATAGAAATCACTGTAGGAGTGCACCAGCATTTCATTTAAAAAATTTGCAGCAAAATGCGATGTGGACCTGTTTGAAATTCCAAACTGCTCATATCGCATTTTATTGCAAATTTCTCTATTTGGCTTCTACCACCCCTGTGATTGCCTTTTCTTTGTAAAAACATGTTCTTCATGTCTTTGATCTCTTTCCAATCCTTTGTATGCAGTTTTTCAGAGTGATGGCAAGAACCAAATCAACTGCAAGGCAAGTTGGCAAAGGACCAGGTCTTGCAGCAACAGCAGCTGGGACAGGTTCCAAGAAGTTTAGTGTTCCTCCAAAGGGAAGAGCTTCACATGGCAGGAAGGGTAAGCCAATGAGCTTGCTCAAGCAAAAGGCCAAAAGATTGAATAAGGGTGCAGGTGTGCTTAGGGAAATAAGGAGGAAACAGAAAGCCATAGGTTTTGCAATACCCAAAGCACCCTTTCAAAGACTGGTGAGAGAAATTTGTGACAGTTGGAACCTTGGGTTCAGGTGGAATAGAACTGCCATTCTTTCCTTGCAGGAAATGGCAGAGGATTACCTGGAGAAATATTTTGAGGATGCAATGCTTGTAGCAGCCCATGCTCACAGGGTGACTTTGATGGCCAAAGATTTCAACACTTTGTCCAGAGTGAGATGGAGATATGACAAGCTGGTTCATCCTGTGGAATGGCAGGACATCAAAATGAGAGATATATTGCTAATTCCACCTACAAGGAAGGTCAAGGTTGATGAGGTAAAGGTTGTTGAGGTAACACACTCAAAGAACACCAGAGGGAAGGCTGCTTATGAGGACTCACTGAAGCAGCAAGTAAAAGAAACAAAATCTGTGATAGATGTGGAAACTGGAAAGAAGGAGCTACACATACATAGAAGGTTGAAGGAGCTGGGCCCTGATGTAGTTGTACATATTGAGGATGAAGTTTCAGTCAATGATTTTGATTTGACAAAACAATGCTTAGCAGCATTGGCTAACAAGAATGAGTATTGCTCAGATACTATCATTCTTGCAATGCTCTAGTAAGTGTCTTTAGATTTTACATTTTTTGCAAATCAATCCTCCTTGTAACTCTTTTATAACCTACCCTAATTATGTTCTGATCCTATGCAGCATGATGAGAAGCTGGCTTCATCCCTCTGTACAACATACAGTCCATATTGTTGATCCAGCCATTTCTTCTAGATTAAGAGATGCAAAAGAGACTCCCATGAGTATTTCCAGCTGGTTCAAACACTGCAATTTTGAAGTAATTGACATTTTGCTACTTCCATATCATAGCAGGTATGTGGGTGACTACTTCTTTTAAGATTCTTCTTTAATATTGGGAACTCTTGTAGCCTTTCATTTGCTTATGCTTTTTTCCTTATGC
Source organism: Dipteris shenzhenensis (assembly GCF_047967505.1). Classification (NCBI taxonomy): domain Eukaryota; kingdom Viridiplantae; phylum Streptophyta; class Polypodiopsida; order Gleicheniales; family Dipteridaceae; genus Dipteris; species Dipteris shenzhenensis. Next base: position 11,218,403 of record NC_141600.1, read on the forward strand.
AGTGACCACTGGAGTTTTGTGTCTATTGACATCCAGCAGAAGCAGTGCTTTCTATTCAACTCTCTAAAAAACACACACAGAGAGCTGAAATTGTAAGTACTGTGTGTGCTTTCTGAACTCAAAACTTCATTATTTTGATACCATACTAACTAAATTATACATATTGCAGTTGTATTAGAAGGCTATTAGATGCATTGGATCATTGTCCTCCAAATGTCTCTCTGTTGGATTCAATAGAGCCATTAAGTCTACAGGTAAAAGGTCTATTAAATGCTATGTCTTTGAACTTATTGAATAATTTTGTTTTGTGCTGATGCTCACAGTTTCTAACATTTTTTTCTAACTGTACAGACACCACAACAAAATGATTCAAGTAGTTGTGGATGGAGGGTGCTGATCAATGCAAAATATATACTTTCAAGCTACTTTGAAAAGGAACAGCCAGATCTGGTAAGGAAAAATACTTTTCATTTAGCTTGAATATAATTCATAATGATACAAAGTGTTCTAAATTATCCTCTGCCATTGCAGATGAAAGAGGATAGCTTCAGCCCCAACTATGTACATAATTTTAGAGCTCATACAATTTTGAGGTTTTTGAGCTATGCCTCCCCCAAACCTATTGTAGCAGCTACTGTGGAGCTGGGTGAAAGCTCTAAAGTACAAGAAGGTGTCATACACCTTGATCCCACATATGAAGCACCTGATGTTGAGGACCAGAAGCCACAGGAGCAATCACAGAGTGCTGAGGAGGAGCAGACACAGGAGCAAAGACCTGCTGTTGATGTTGAGGAGAAGGTGGAGAAGCAGCAAAGAGAGGCTTCTGGGGCAGTGGAGAAGACAGGCTGGAGCACGGACAGGATGGAGCAGCAGAGAGAAGATCCTCCAGAAAATGTAGAGCAGCCTCTGGATGAAACTGTACATAAATAGAAAATGGATGTTAGAAATATGTTCTACAGATTCAGCTAAACAATTCTGTACAAAATCTTACTTGATTGAATACAAAACCTTTCTTTATGGAGTATGTGTGATCTCAATTTTAAAATTTTCTATGTCTTTGCATTTAACTGAGCTCTCTCTTCTTCTGAGTAACTGCAAAAAAGCAATATGAATTAGAGTGGTAAATTAAACTAATAGCAATGCTTATAGAGACTAGGATAAATCAGATGGTGTACCTTTCTGTTCTTGTAGATAAATAAAAAGTCGTTTGAGATAGAACCTTCAGTCTCAAACAGAATGTCACTGCGTAATTGAGCTAGGGAGCAACATTCTCTTAACGAGATACTGGCTACCACATCACCATTCTCAAGAACATCAATATCAATAAGTTTATTTTGTGCACCAAACGACTCTTCATCTTGGTCCATTGGGACAAGCTTTGAACCTAGCATTCGACTGCGCTTGTAATAAAAAGAGAAAATAAGATTTTGTGATGCAACCATGTACTTCAGTTGCATAGAAGGTTGGACCACCTCACAAAACACTGAACTACATGTCTTCTTATCCCAACCTTTATCCAAAAATTGTGGCATGCATGCCGAATTTGTTGCTTTAACTGTGAGCATTGTTTTTGAAACCTTTACTGGAAAGGTATTAAACAAGTCTACAAAAACTGTGAGAGGCATGCACAAAGAAATTTTTACTATCCTAGTGGCAATATTGGGCCTCAGAGCTTTCTGTACTTCTGTAAAAAGCTTCGCCCTATATGCCTCTGTAACACTAGAATGTGGGTGAGGCCAATCCACCGAATTCCATGCCGGAAGGTCTTGTTTTATTAATACACCATGTGTGTTAGCTTTGTCTAGCAACTGATAAAAATGATCAGTAAAAAATATACCCGATTGAGCTAGCTCTATTGCACATCGACCTTGGTATTGTTGTTCTCCTATCGATCCATGCAGAACATCTATAAATCCCAGAATACAATCGATGTTTTGCCATGTCTCATACGATGAAGGATATAAATCTGAAATAAAACAACACAAGAATGTCAATAAGTTAAGAGAGAAAGCTTCATCTTAAAAATCCATACACCTCATGAAGGAAAAAACCACAATAGAAAAATATACAATTAGGCCTGTGTTGCGGAAGATTTTTTGGATAGTCTCGCAAGACAAGTTCTTTATGCATGTACACGTGCTGAATCAAAACTTCTTTCACGGATATCTTCCCTTTGGTGATTTTAAAATCTCGTACTCTTCCCTTCCACGATGCCAAGAAAATGTTTTTTGTCTGGGGTCTTTTTCTTTTGCTAGGTTGCATGAGCACCCATGCTCCTTTCGAAACACTAAACCTTTCCCAAGTTCCTTCTGTTTTGACTGTACTTGAATTCTCTACCGACGAAATAGAAGAAGCAGGTCGACGGGGTAAGGATGTTTGGTATAATTCTGCCTTCGTAGCATTATCATCCACAGAGCGTCTTGCACAAGAACGGCCGTGGTTTTGGTTCACCATGGAGATTTTCTGAATCTGTAAGAATAGCAAAGTAATGTAACTAAGATAACAATTTGAAGTTTCAAGAAAGAGAAAGTGGGCAAACAGACAGTTGACGAGAAACATCTTACTCTACGCCAAACAGGATCAAGGGAGCAGTTTTGGAAAAGGAAGGCAGTTGCACAATGAGGCAATGGTGTAGAATGGTAGACCTTTCGCACGAAAGGCGGCACAATATTTGAAAATTCAAAGGAAGGTGGAAGCGGGAAGGATCTTGTCAGATAAAATGTCAGTTTAGATTCTATCTTCTTGTCCAAAGATCTTCTACGAATAAAAAACCAATCTCCTCATTAATGTAGCACGCTTGTACTTACATAAAGTATTGTTTCTTTTTTCTATTTTCTCTTATTTTCGTGAATTTTCAACGTTACGTTGGCCTTCTATTGATTGGTTGAGAGCTTATTTTTCCAAACCGTAAAGGCCCCAAAATGAGCTCCCTTTTTTCCTAATGCTAGCATTGGAGCTCAAACCCAACAAACCTTGCAATGCCACGAGCCCAACAAACCTTGCATGCCACCAGACTCCCATCGGCCAACCAAAATACTATGAGGTTGATGCAATTACCTCTTGTTTCCACGCAAGGGCAAATGGCCCATTTGAAAGCTGGAAGGCCTGTTTGGACAGTTCCCACGAGAGAGGAGTGGGGAGGAAATGGCAAAGGGAGCCAACGGGTGGCAGACTAAGTCCATCTCTTTTTGTTGGATCGTTTGGGTCTCCTGGGTGCTGCTTGCATCGAAAGCTATACCTCCAGCCCCTGGAAACAAGGGCAAATGGCCCATTTGAAAGCTGGAAGGCCTGTTTGGACAGTTCCCACGAGAGAGGAGTGGGGAGGAAATGGCAAAGGGAGCCAACGGGTGGCAGACTAAGTCCATCTCTTTTTGTTGGATCGTTTGGGTCTCCTGGGTGCTGCTTGCATCGAAAGCTATACCTCCAGCCTTGGGCAGAGCATCCATCCAATCTGCTGCCTCCTGCACGTTTCACAGGCTCCAGGCATAGGAGAAACAGCCTCAAACAGGGTCAGTCGCAGCAAGCCTCCATTTTTGCACGTGAACTGGAAAGAGGGTGGCAGTTTGGCAACCTCAGAGCCATCGATGGCCCTGAGGAGCACCTAGGTGTGACTTTCCACCCTGAGTGGAAACAGCTCCTTAGCTTGTAGTTCATGCTTCATTAAACTGAATGTGGAAGACAACCAGCCTTCATGGGGCATAGCTTTTGCCTCTTGGGTGGGCAGACAGCAGCTAGACGCTGAGCGCTACTATGAGCGCTCTTCTATCCCAAGCCCGCATGTGCCGTTCACTCCATGTGTGAAAGAAAGGGTTTCGAGTGATCAACTGAAGACTCACGCGACGCAAGGATGAGCCAGTCACCAGTGAGCCTGGAAGGATAAAGCACGGATTGCGAAGTCCTACGCACTCTCTCACGTGAAGTAAATGAAGCTTCAACGACCGTCTTAAGGCTCGCGACTCAACGACTCTCCTGACTCCTGATCCTCCCGCCTCCAGACCCGAGACCCCAGAGGCTAGAGCCTCGGGAGTCGGTCCCCCGGCGAAATTCTAGTATTGAACATTTTAAAGCGCCTCCTGGTGCCTCGGTTTGAGATTTGAGGCCGAGAAGCTCTTCGACAAGATGGGGACCTCCAGGCTGCAGCCCGCAGCTTTCAACCTACCTACAGGCTACAGCCTGCGAGTTGTGGATGACGGAAGTTTGGGACTGCTCTTTTAAATCCGCTTCCCAAAACGAGACGACGGTTTGGAATCTGAATTGTGGATTCAATATTTCTGACTGTCTGGACTCGCGAGTCCTGTAGAGTCTGGACTCTGGACCTTCTCAAAGATTGGTTGGTCATGACTCATGGCGCGTGTCAAGTTGTCATCGCTGGCGACAATAAAGGCACGAACAGAGAGGGCTCTTCGACCGCACAGTGGCGAACGTGCTTGTCGATGCCCAATGTCTATGTGTGGGTGTGGCCCTTAATAACTGAGGCATTAGGGAGGCATTGTCAAACAAACGCTCAGAGAGTCACATGCTTTCTCGTCGGCAAGCTCCTGGCCCTCCTCGGCCATTGGCCAGCGAATTCGTGCCAGCCGGGAAGATAGGATATCTGGGAAACTGGGAAAGCTGGACGGCAATCTCGCAGTTTTTACAGTGCGCTCCGACGAGCAGGAAGTTCGCCAAGTCGCCGCTTGCTTCCCACAGATTTTGTACCTCATTGGAAATCAAAAGACTACTTTTAATACCTTTCGAACCCCATGAGGCTTCTTTAAGTTCCCTTCCTGTGTGTTCATCAATGTAGATGATTTCGCGTGAGGAATGGGCCGCATTCCAGTTCATTGGGGTGGAAACTTGAGAGCAATCTTAGAGTAAAGAGCTACCTAAAAAGCTCTTCTTTTAAATCTTTCTACCGCCTGATTGTGGAGCTGCCTTGCTTTATAGAGATAGACTCTAGAGCCTCCCTAGATGTAGAGAGTCGAGAGAGAAACGAGCGACACGACGCCGGTGTAGTGAGAGAATCCAATGCGGGAGAGGAGCATTGCGCAATGCGGAGTAGAACAAAAACATAAAACAAAAGGGAGACATGGGGTGAAATCGAAAGGATCACGGGGAAAGAGAAGGACAACAAGGAACGCGTTACGCGAGTGTGTCGTATAGTGCAGGCGACAAGGCGATGGACCATGGTAGTTTTGTTGGTTAGCGTTGAAGCCAAGAACGTGAGAGTGAGTGAAGACGACGAAACAAGCCAACCCCCTTCTCTAGGCGCTGATTGCGCTGACCCCCTACTCATCTCTCGGCACGTGTCCCCCCACCCGGTCCCTACTGCCACGTGGAACTCTTCATTATAGGCCCTGTTGCACAAAAATAAACGAATCCACCTCGAGTGCTTCTTGAGAAGGGTGGTTTTAGAGCGCGGGAACGCGCCTCCCTCCCCAATGCGTGTGAGAATGAATGCTTGGCATATCCAAGATGCGTTCTCGCGTGCTTGCTCCCAGCCGGTCCACCACTGATAGAAATCCACCGGAGAGGAACTTGCAAGAGTAGGTTGCAAGTTGAATCACAAGTTGGCAAAAGGTTGTGCTGAGCCTTGATGGAATGGAATCAACCGACTGGGCAGGCCGAATTGACGCTTGGCACCGCAATGCTTGTTGGGAGAGAAGAAAAATTTGTCTCCAGTGAGGCATTTAGATGCCAATTTTTGGCGTGGTGGTGTCTTCATTCTCACGAGGGAACACCTCAGGCGTCTTCAATGCTCCACTGATTGTGGCGATTCCGCTACCGTAAAAACGAGCTAAGAGCTCGTTCCCGCTTCACATCATGCTAGCTGGAATGCACAAGCTCAATGCCATGCCAACGGCAATGCTGCTAACCGTGGTTTGCCTTCACGTAGGCTGCATAAATCTGGCAATGCCTGGCGCAATAGGTCTAATGTCAACATGAAACTTACAAAAGGATTGGGTGCAGCAACAATGGCCCCGAAATGCTCGCTGGGAGACTCCATTTTCCCATCTCCAGCGGGGCGACACAATGCCATATTATGGCATCTAGATTAATGGGGCAGCTCGTGAGAACAATCTTGGCGTGGAGAAAAATCCCCACAAATTGGCATTTTCACCCACGCGGGAATGTCCTCTTAGACCATCCCCGCTCATGGAGGAGAGGATGGCCACCGAGTGTGGTGGTTCACACGATCCAGCCTACTAATTTATGTCACCAACTTGTGATTGGTGTAGCAGTTGGAGGACATGGAACGTAGCAGTTCGAGGAGTTGGCCATGGAATGGGTAGCCTTCACGGGCAGGACACACATCTTTTGTGTCTGTGTCCAAGCATGTCCCTCCTATTGGGCCAACTTAGAGGATTGCAACCATTCACACCACCTTTTGGAGGATGGCTGCCAGCCTGGGGGGATGTGTAACTCCAAATCTGCATTCCAAACCAGTGTGCAAAAAAAATGTTTTTCTCAACAAATTCAAATTTTTGAAGGTTTTTCTTGAGAATTTGTAGATTTTTTAGCTCAAATGTAATTTGGATTGCCTAAAATTTTGCTAATATTACAAAATTGAGAAAATATTCCTTTTCACTAACAAGTTTTCTCTAAACACTATTCCAAACCATAAAAGGCATGTCTAGACCCTCCACCACTTGCATGGTCTATGCCACTCTTAAACTAGACTCAAGGTGCTACCTAGTCAACCTCCAACTTAGAGCTGCATGTCTCCATAGGGATGGAACAACCCTTCCTAGCAATGGGAAAGTTGCTAGAGTTACTAGAAAGGCACAAGGAAGAGCTTTAAGCCTCTCCTCTAGAAGGAGGCACACATGGCAATGAACTAACTTTTAAAGCACTCTAATGTCTAATTAATGGATGCTCTTAGGGTGCTATAGTGTAGCTCATTTCCCTTTCATGCATGGCCATGTGTTGTGAAGGATACGTCCAATCCACTAAGGAATATGTAAGTTAGCATGTGCAATCATGATAATAAATTTTTTAATTGAACAATTTACAACACATTCAAGAATGAACACACATGTTAAGTAGGGCTTTTACATAGTGCATCCCTCGGGTACCTCCCCAACGCTTTGAGAATCACTAGGAGCACATGATAACACACTCAATTCGTGCCTACTAGAAATTCATTACATCAAGGTTGGGCCAAAAGGCCCCTCACAAGATACCGAAGTGTAAGAGAACGTTCATACAAAACCCCTCTTTTAAACAATTTAAAGGTTATAATAGCCCTTGCATCAGGTCCATGTGAGTATTAAATGCAAGAATTGCTCGAGAGCAAAATTTCCTCGTCATCTCTCCTATACTCCTAATTGATAGAAGGAGATACAGTAGCTCCTTTGCTACAATTCCTTGAAAATTCTAAACATCTAGACTTTATACATGACAACATCTTGATAGGATCTACTCGTAAATACTCTCAGCTACCTCTAGACTCTATTTTAGTCTACAACCTTAAGTAAAAGGCAATCATGGCTTGCTTCCCATAGCCATTTCACCCTCTCCATAATTATGCCTCACATGAGTGTGATCAAATGGATGATGAGCTTCTTTTTTAGCCATACACGGGCTCAAGCCCCCTTTGTCCCTACAATCAATTGAATCGAGGATGTGAATGTCCTTTCATGTGTTTCGGGAATGCCCCTTGGCAATCAACATGAGGAGAAATATCACTATCTTGTTGACAAAGGATGCTTTGCTTGCCGATAAGCAAAGAACCTCATTAAATTTCCAAATTATTTGGTGGCCAATAGAGCTATCATATGATCTATAGTGTGGGAGAGGCTATTAAGGCCCTCATGTTCAATTGATGTCTAGATTTAGCCAAGGGGTCTTCTCGCAAAATTGGGCTTACATAACTGAAGAGAGCCAATGCAAAATTGATGATAGATGATCCTCACAAGAGGATAGTATTGGCTAAGAGAAGCATTGGACTAATAACCTCCTAGGCTCGAGGGGTGCACTACTAAGAAGCCCTAGGTATCACGTGCATTCAAGGAGTATTTAAAAAACCCCTCAACTAAACTTTTTCCCTCAATAAAACCACTCCTCTTTACTTATGAATAACAGATTTTTTCTAAAGTTGGATTAAAAACCCCCTCCTCTTATTATAATCCTGTTAATTTTTTCCCAAAAGTGAGAAAATACCCCTCCTTTTGAATGCACGTGGTACACTAAATTTTTTGGAGGTGAACCCCCTGAGCTCCTAAGCTTCTGATCTACCCTTAAAAGGCAATTACCATTGAAGATGCCAACGTTGCATCATGACACACTATCTCCAGAATGTAAATATGCTTCAATATGAGCTTTATAGCCCTCATTTTTCATCAATTGGCTAATGTAAACTCCATCTCTTTTTCTAGTATAAGATCTTTGCCTCTACCTGGTTTTGTGAATGAAAATTTGGATTGCCATAAATGTTGATAGGTAGACTTTGTAGCAATTTTGCTTTGTATTATTTTTTCACCACATTTTTTTTATTGAAATAAGAACATAAACTGCATGTAATATTCATTCCTAAAGTCACAATTTTCACTAGACTCTATAATTTACACTTTGCTTGCCATGGGATACTACTATAGCCTACAACCTTCTATGTTTCTAGGTGTATCCACGAGCCATTTTTTAGTATTCATTGCAATATTACTAGCCTACATTTATAATGCTACACCAAACTATAACCTCATAATGCTTATTTAACGTGCCTTTATTACAATTGGCTTGTACACAGTCCTTCCACCACGTCTTTCTTTCCAACATTGTAACAAGCATGCATGCTCTACTTTATAGTTGTCCAATCTAAATTGTTTAATATTTCCAACATTGTAACGAGCACGAATGATCTATTTTCCTACTTGTTTAATCTTCAATTGTCATGTCTACTAAAAAAGATGCAACATAATGCCTCCCACTTGGTATGTACGTGTGGTACATGGAATAATGCCTCCCACCTAGCATGTGCATTCTATAATATAATTTAAGAACAATTGTTTTCCATTCATAGTTTAGGTAATTAAGAATCAAAGAGCTCAAGCTTGATTTAGACATTTTGATTTCAAGACATCCAACCAATATGAAGAGCTAATATGCATGCTTTAATGTGGTGTATAGCTTGAGAAAAAACAAAAGGTTTTATGCATTAACAACTTTACTATTTGTCATGTGATGAGTTATATACAATATTGGTAAAAATGTTTCTTGATGTTGGTTTAAATATCTCATATATGATGAGCTTAATTTGATATAGAAATTTTATTATTAGTGACACCATTTTATAAATGCAATTTAATGTGTCTTTGGTTTTTTGAAAACAAATGTTTATCAATGATTGGGAGCAATCAACAAATTCCTCCATTATCAGGTAAATTAACTCATTCAACAAATTGCAAGGATATTACCTTACATAATTTAAAAAAATAAGGAGCTTAGTTTTGATATTGAAATTTTATTTGAAGCCGATGACCAATTTTTGTACAAGCTAGATAATCACTTGAGTTTAAGATGAAACCAAAAATACCAAATGTAGAGATCTAAATTTGATATTCTATTCATAATCAAATTCTTGCCAATGCATATAAGGATACTTTTTTGTCTTTACTAATAAGATAGGATAAGTGGAAGGATTGGTATGGACCCCTTATTAGTTAAGCATGATTTATTTCCATTCATTTCTCAAATCTTATCTCTATGGGCCTATTTGGGTCTCCCAAATTGGTGAATAATTTAAACTAACATTGAAACTTTACCTTTCCAAGTTGCTCTATGTAATGCCTTGTAATGTTCCTGTGTGAAAGGCTTCCAAGCTTTACTAGCTTGTTTGAATAGCTAAATATCCTTGGACAAGAAAATGTCAAAAAGTATGATCTCTACCTTGTTTGAAGAGTAAAAATATGCATGCAAAAGAAAATGTGTAGATGTTAACTATAGAGAACTATCATGAAGTCAACATAAAAATTTTCAATTACACAAGGATGAGCAATAGAAAACACAAGTTTTAATGTATTGATAACATTATCCACTTTTGCCAAAAAACACCGAAATTTGTGTTAAAGTTAAAAGGTCTCTTGACTATTTGAAAACTGTTAGCTGACCCACTTTTTCATGAAGCCACACACACTATTCACAACATGTATATTTTTGTAAGTGTAGCTTCTTCAACCCTTGGAGTATGGAACATATTAAACATTGTACAATACTAGGCCAATTCTTTTCCAACATAAAGGTAAATAATGACTTATAAAAGTAATGTCGTTAACCTTATATGGAGGGCTACATCATTATCTTGTCATGGAATTTGTCTAAAGTCTTTGGACCATAAAGCCTTTTTCATTGTTGCCCCCAACATTTCTATGATTTTTGGCCTCTTGGCTCATGAGAATCTTAAATCCATTGGACACATTAAATGTATACTATTGGTCCTATGCAAAGTAGTTGTGCTAGTTGTACATATGATTTAGTTAGGTTTGGCTCAAGATCTCTTGTTATGATGCCCCATAGTAAGGATATGCATTTGCAATTAGTTAATGTAGCCACCCTCAATGATCTGTGAGCCCTTCATAGTAATCAGGTCTAATCCAAAAAATGTGAGTGAAGGCAGAAATGGATACTCTAAGAAGGATTATTCCTGTTCAACAATATATACCAATGATTCATGCATTTTAACTACGATGTGGAAATATAGGCTAGCATGTGGCTACTTCTGATGTGTAGTCCCTTGCAATGGGAATAACCTTTTGAATCAAACTGAGAAAAGTAGAAGCTGGCATGGGAATTAAGTTCACTATGGCTGGTATCAATTTTTTTTGCCTCAATAAGCACTCCAAAATTCATATGTGATCAGGTCGCGAACCCATGGGTGTAGCATATGCAGCAAATATTACATGTTCTCTCTAGATTTCACATGAGATACGTGGACATGATGCTAACATGCACTTGAAACCCTATTCTTTAAGCTATAAAGGTGGAAAATTATCCCAAAAATGTTGAAGATAATGTGACGACCAAAAGGGAACCAAAAGGACTACTTATGGACTAAATGGGAGCACCCTTGTGTTGGGTGAACATGGAAACCAAAAGAAAAACCTATTGCAAATTTCAACCATTCCAATGAGGCTTTCTTGGTTACGCTTCAATGAGGTCATGTAGGTTATGTGAAGAGGACTATGGATAGTCTACATTTGCATGTTGTCCCATTGATGTAGGATTTGAGTCATGTTGTGTTTCCTTGTAGTATGTTTGGCTCAATGGTTGACTCAACTTTGACATGCAATTGTTCTAGCTAAGTTGACCCCATGATGGCATGCACTTGTAGTGCACATGATAGGATTGCATTTGTCTATCCCTTCCAAAAAACCTTGCTATCCACATGGGTCCTTGCTATAGCATTGCGCATGGATGGGAAGAGGGAGCTGTGGAAGCTTGGTAGTGTTGCAAAAAATAATTGTTCATGCAAATGTTTGTGTAAAAGATGATAGTGGTTAGAGCACATTCTCATGCATGGCCTCATGGAGTCCTATATCTCTCAACAACACCTCCACGAAACACCCAAGTTCACATGGGGAAGTGTTGTTACCTTCATTGTTATTCATGCTCACATGGGGGAGTGTTGTTACCTTCATTGTTATTCATGTTCACATGGGGAGTGTCATTACCTTCATTGATGTTATTATAATCATTCTAAGTATCTATTAGAAGCTACTATGAGTTCATAGACCATAACAAGTTTCACATAGAGCCTTTTATACAATGGTAGGTTGATCGATGTTATTAAATGTTTCCTTTTTGAGCGTCTTTTTCCCAACTAAAACTGAAGGTCTATCCTCCTTCCGATAGCTCATCCCCTTGCCATTATTTTTAGCGATACTACCTTGCCCCTAAACCTTTGTTCTGCCAATTGCTTGTTATGTTACAATGCATGTGGTTGTGCTCTTGTAGGAAGTTTCCAAGGAGTTCATTAAGAAGTATGTGAGACAACTCATGTATTCAACATAAGGGATTTGATTTTGTTTATGAGGATTTTTATTTCAAAAAATAAAAATTCTCATATAAAATGGGTACTATATCATCTCAAAATATTGAAGAAAACATGGGAACCAAAATTAAACCTGTATATTGGTACTCTAGAACACATGCATTGGCCATGGGGTTTACCCATGTGGAGACACATAAACTAGAATTAAAAGCAAGCATTTGACTTCTACCAACAAACTATGCACGTGATTTTGACCACATCTACAACAAAAAAATAGAGGAAAAGTAAGTACATGGAAATAGGCTATATAGTGTAAAGGGGCCACTACCAAGCACAAGTGCCACAAGATGAGTAGGCTTCTCATGCATTCAAGCCCCAATAATTAGGTAGAATTTGCTAATGTGTAGCAAATATGACTAAGAGAGACTTGCTCATTTATAGACATGCATGTTCTTTCATTACTCCATTTCACGAATTACAACCAGCTCATATTTGCTCCAAACTAAAACTTTTTATATGACCTTTGAGGAATATAACCTGGGTAAAATCTAAAAGGCCTTTAGAATTTGCTAACAATGTGTAGCAAGTATGACTCAGAGAGACTTGCTCATTTACTAGCATGCACATGTTGTTTCATTGATCATGAGTGCATTTTTGCATCCAAACTAAATCTTTTTATGTGACCTTTGAGGAATACAAAGAGTAGGTGAAAAATAAGATGAAGCTCTAACCACCAACCAAGCCAACTTGGAAAAGCCTCTAAATTCGTTATTGGGTTGAAATTTGACCCTAACCTTGTTCCTGACAAAGAGTTCATGCATGAATGTGGAATTTAAAAAGCCAACATTTGCCCTTGGATGGCAAGCCGTAACTTTAAGAGCCACATGGTGCTAGAAAACCTCTACTTGTTGAGGAATGGCTCAGTCACACACAAGAGATGTTACAAGATGAGTGATATTGAACTCACATGACTCACAAAAACAACACCTTCATTTATAAAGGTCCTATTCCTTGCATCAACGTGCAACTATCTCAATGCCAATCAGGTCTCTTTGCATCCTTTCATCGAGAGCTTTCAATGTTGTTTGAGCACTCCCATTGTCTTGTGGGAAAACCAATCACTTCACACCATGTGAGGCTTGTCTTGCAGGCTCTCTGCATATCTTTGTGGTACCCAACACATAACAACACATTCCCATGTCTTGTTGATCTTCAGTCCTTAGACTTTGGGTCTCTGATGATGGAAGAAGTTGTTCTCCTACCTTCCTTGATCAGAGAAAGGTTGAAATGTAGGACATGAAAGGTTGAATCTAACTTTCACTATTGGTTAGAACTAGCACAAAGGAAGATAAATCTTGCACTACCCTATTCTTATGGCTAACATCACCCCAACTAGCGATGTTAATGGAGATTCTCAATCACCGGCAAAGCTTCAGGGAATGTATCAAATTAGTCTTCTGCATTTATACGGTGATGAATTTGCCCATTGCAAGAATTCTCTCTAATATAAAGTACGTTCATGGATAGTAAGATTGAAGTTTAATTTCGTGCATGAATAAAGAAAGGAGGCCACTCTAATAGCAGAGTTGTGTCATGTGCATGTAGAAGGGCTCTAGGAGATGGTCCCCATGCATTGGCTCTCACCACTCGTTTGGAGATTTAGATTGAATTTGGAGTCCCCATGGGTTGATCTTACGACTGGCACAATGGATTTAGGAGTCCCCCCATTCAGAGAAGATTGTCTAGTCCAGGGGGTGCTCGAGGGTGGAAACTTCTACTCCAAGAGTTTCACTCCACTTTTAAGGCCTGGATCAATGTGCAACAATAGCTATTGAGAGTTTTGCTCTGTCTTTGGAGCCTGCAAGGAAAATCCATCTTGCCATGGTGCTTGAATTAATGTAAAAGAGGGTGTTGAGGAATGCAACGATTTTGGATTAATGTAAACGAGGTAGTTTAGGAATGTGGCGATTTTGAGCTGAGGTCCCTCATACCTATTGCATGGGTATCGGCTCTAAAATTGAGATAGGCCTAGGACACTGGTGAAAGAGAGACTCTTTAAATGAAATAATAGGAATAATAAGCACATCCACACCCACCCGTGGTCCTATCAGACTTAGGATCCAGTGTCGTGATTAACTCTTGCGCACTTGTCCCACGAGCAAGGACACCAAGCATGGCCTCCAAGATTTGAACTTGTGACTTGAGGATTAGAAGCCCAATGCTCAAACCACGAAGCCAAAGCCTTGGAGGCCCTTTGGGCAAAGGTCCAAAAAAAAACATTTTGGGGGAAAAAAATATTAGACTTTGAAATATGACCAATAACTGCGAAGTTAACTGCCATTATCCCTACTTGGTATTATAAGACCACCCTGGCAACGTTGGGAGAAGATAGGCGCGCTCCATTTTGAGTTCTACTCGCGCTTCCTTTCACTTGAGTTGTCGTCGCCATGGCCGCTGCCGCTAGCTTCGTCGCCCTCGCCCTTGTTCTTCTCTTCCCTTGCTCCTGCGAGCTCGCCCTCGCTGGCTACTATGGCGGAGGCGGCTCCCAGACCACTGGCTGGTCAAATGCCCATGCCACTTTCTACGGTGGTAGCGACGCGTCTGGAACTATGGGTGAGGCCTCTATGCCCCTTGCAGCTCCGCCCCAGCTTTTGTTTTGACTTCGTTCTTGTGCATCGATGCGTTGGAGTAACGAAGGGGAGGGCGGCTTGGGTCTGTACTTTGGATCAGAATGGCTGTGTGTGTGGTAGAATTGAGAGCTGGAGAGCTGCGCAGGGGGGCTGTACCCATGATGTGTGTGTGTGTGTGTGAGAGAGAGAGAGAGAGAGACCGTTTTTGGGTACTATGGACTATGTGGACACAGAGATGTCATTTTAGGATGGGACAACAGTTCCCTCAGGCATATTCTTTCTTCAGAATGTCCCTCAAGCAATTTTTATATGATAGTTATGCTGTGAGGGATTTGGATGCTACTAGCCTTGAAGTGTTTTCTCACTGTTTTTGAGTGCTTCCATTAGGCTCTCTTTTGGAGTCTAATGTCATGTACATTGATTTTATGTTAATTTTATAGTCACTGGTTTCACAAAGAAAAGTGAGAGAGACAGAGAGCAACCTGTGTGGGAGAGAGGAGCGACAGCGAGGGGATGGTGAGCGAAGGGAGGGGACGTTCACGAAAGGACTGAGCTTCGTCAATGTACCTAAGCAATGTGGGGAACATATGCGAGAGACTCAAACTACTAGTTAGAGGAAAAGCATTACCTGATCAATTGTTTATCTTCCTCTCAGGAGGTGCGTGCGGCTATGGCGACCTATACAGCTCCGGCTACGGTACCAACACCGCGGCTCTTAGCTCCGCCCTGTTTAACAATGGCCAAAGCTGCGGGGCTTGCTTCGAGGTCAAGTGTGATTCCTCCTCCGACCCGCAGTGGTGCAAGCCCGGAGGGGGATCTGTCATGATAACTGCAACTAATTTTTGCCCTCCAAATGATGCCTTGTCCGGCAGTAATGGGGGCTGGTGCAACCTTCCGCTCGAGCATTTCGACATGTCGCAGCCAGCTTTTGAACAGATTGCTACTGACGCTGGTGGAATAGTGCCCGTTCTCTATCAAAGGCAAGCTTCTTGACTGTTTAGTGGGTTTCCAAATCTGTAGATTGCGCTCTATCCTCCTTACTGAAGATGTTTAGTTGTGCATTTCAGGGTACCTTGCGCCAGACAAGGAGGGATTCACTACACGATTGATGGCCACTCCTACTTCAACTTGGTGCTGATAACGAATGTGGGAGGTGCTGGCAACGTTCAGTCAGTGTCCGTCAAAGGTTCAAACACTGGATGGCAGCCCATGACTCGAAACTGGGGAGAGAACTGGCAAAATAATAACCAGTTAGATGGGCAGAGCCTATCGTTCCAAATTACGCTTGGAGATGGAAGGATATTTACGAACTACGACGTCGCTCCGGCTGGCTGGCAGTATGGGCAAACCTACATTGGGGGGCAGGTGCATTAAGAACAGTGGAACTAATTCCAAGCTGCTGGCGATGGCTTCCCAGGAAATTTTTTCCTCCATGCGGATGGTCTCCCTGCAGGATAATCTGAGCAGACGAACCTTGAGCTGTGGTTGCGTTCATTTGCAGCCCGCAGTGAGGTTTGTTTAGATTGCTCTTTTTCGCACGAAGGTGCGGACTTGGGCGCTGACTGAATATCGATTGAACTAGCCGACTTACTGACCGCCGAGCTCCTTCTCTTTCTTGATTCCTATGTAATTTTGAATATTTTTGGAATGGAATACCATGCGACCATGAGAACGTTCATTGTTGCCTGTAGCTTAATAGTTTATATAGCTGCGGGCATGGGTATTGTACATACTCCATATCCTTGTAATGTATCTTTTTCATGACGTCTGAACTGAGTATTTCTGAGAGTAGCTCTCTCCCTTGCTCATCTTGTCGTTTGAACTTAGTATATCGGAGGGTAGCTCTCTCCTGTGCACAGCCCATTAGTTTTTTGGGCGAAGTCTCTGAAGGAGTTGCAGTTCGCCTCCTTCAGACCAAAATTTTTTTGTGCCAGCGCCAGAGTAGGAACCTTTTATCTGCTAAAACGTTTCTTTCTCATTACAAGATATAATTTGCTCTTTCATCAATTCTACTAAGTAGCTGTAGTTGTGGACGAACGAAAATCTTGTCTGTTCAAAATGTGAGTGATAAGTAAACTCATTATTTACCGTGTAGTTGTTGACGAAGGAAACTCAACGCGTCTTCTGAACTCTTAAAATATTTCCATTGTACGACCTCTAGCATTGGCATCTTTCTCCTGCCGTCAATTAGCTACGAGAATGCATACCCTTGATAATTAAGCCGCAAGAGCATAGACTCATGGAACTAACTAGTAACCCTGTAGCGCCTATGAATGACTTGTGAATTTGAATATTAGAAAATCGGAGGAAATATCCTAATTTCCCAAAAGCCTTGGCATAGCCACGAGTAAAAAGACCTGATCATTATCTACCGTGTAGTTGTTGACGAAGGAAATTCAAAGCGGCTTCTGAACTCTTAAATAATGCCATTCTACGACCTAGCTTTGGCATCTTTCGCCTGCCTTTAATTAGCTACGAGAATGCAAACCCTTGATAAACCCGCAAGAGAACAGACTTATGGAACTAATCAGTAACCCTGTGACGCCTATGAATGACTTGTGAATTTGAATAGGAGAGAATGGGAGTATATCTTAATTTCCTAAATATCCTTGGCATAGCCACGAGTAAAAAGACCTGATAAGCCACAACGAGCCTTGTGACGCGCATCAAAAAGTTTTATTATATAGTGAAGGGAGGAGTATATTATCTTACGACACAGCAAACTGAAGGAAAGAGTAACAGAAATCAAACATGTTCGTGAAAAGTCTAATCGATGTGTATTTGGTAGTCACAAATTGAAGGGCACAAGAAAGTAACAACGTTTTGAATGTGTCAATTGAATAGCAGCAAGGTCGAGGCTCAAAAGTAATTTTACAAAATGAAGGCTAGTAACTCTTGTTTTCAAAATTCTAGTAGATGAGCATCTTAGTAAATGAGCATGCGAATCCTTGGAAACTATGTAAAATGAGTAGCTTTCGAACCAGATTGAAACGTTTTTCTTTTTGGCGAGACATGCTAGTCGTTTTCAATTAAGCTTCAAAAGCTATTTGATATTCGCCATTTTATATTATCTTACATTCCTTGTTTCTGTGGTTGAGGTGTTGATCAAGAGTTGTGCCATGTGGCATCAAAATAGGCAAGTAGATGTGTGTCAACAATAGGGATGACTAACACGACTCACTTAAGATGAGTTAGAGATCAACTTTGTTGCATCTCAATGTGGGACGTTGAGATGCCTATCATTTCAAGACCCCTTCCATCATAGATATAGGATTGAGTGCACACGCACTCAAAAAGAAAGGTAGATAGAAATATGTATGATATTTGCCTATCAAAACTATAGGGATTTAATTATATATTTTTAAAAAGTCAATTTTTTATAGTGCCTCAAAAAATATTTTATATACTCTTTTTGTCTCCTAAAATCCTTGATATCCTTGATACCTACTTTCTTTGGACATGGAAGTGCACTTTCCTTGACACATGGCAGATTTAAAATAAGAAAATATGTCTTGATAGAAAAAACTAAGAATGTGCCCTAGAACTATTGAATGGTTTTCAATCTCCACAAGGAAGTGCTATCCTTTAAACATTCTCATCGAATAAGACTTTATTAGTGTGAGAATATTCCATTGCAAATCCATGTGGTATTGAAGTTGCTTGACTTCTTGCACATTGCAATTAATGCTTTGCTAGAGGTGTGGATTTGAGTTTCATTATTTGTGGCAACTTTAAGTTCACTTTGATCCAATTTAGTGAGCATCCTCCTGTTCTAGATTTTTGCTTACAGCCCTTGCGACTAATGTTTTGCTAGAGGCATGCCAACTTGAGTTGTTGATTATGGCAGCTTTCGGTTCACCTTCAATTTAGTTTAGCAGGCGTCTTGGACAAAAGTGACCGATTGCTATCACAATCATCGTTTGCCATGAGGATTTGTTACCTTTATCCCAACCCTCACCATTTACCTTCATAAGAGGAGGGGTGCCTTGGAGTTCAACCTCACCAATAAGGAATATAGAAACAGAGATATAGAGAAGAGTTGATTATATCGTTGTAGGTGTTGCCCATTGTCTTTTAAGCTTGACTTCTTGCACATTGCAATTGATGCTTTGCTAGAGGTGTGGATTTGAGTTTCATTATTTGTGGCAACTTTAAGTTCACTTTGATCCAATTTAGTGAGCATCCTCCTCTGTTCTAGATTTTTGCTTACAGCCCTTGTGACTAATGTTTTGCTAGAGGCATGCCAACTTGAGTTGTTGATTATGGCAGCTTTCGGTTCACCTTCAATTTAGGTTAGCAGGCGTCTTGGACAAAAGCGACTGATTGCTATCACAATCATCATTTGCCATGAGGATTTGTTACCTTTATCCCAACCCTCACCATTTACCTTCATAAGAGAAGGAGGGGTGCCTTGGAGTTCAACCTCACCAATAAGGAATATAGAAACAAAGATATAGAGAAGAATTGATTATATCGTTGTAGGTGTTGCCCATTGTCTTTTAAGCTTGACTTCTTGCACATTGCAATTGATGCTTTGCTAGAGGTGTGGATTTGAGTTTCATTATTTGTGGCAACTTTAAGTTCACTTTGATCCAATTTAGTGAGCATCCTCCTTTGTTCTAGATTTTTGCTTACAGGCCTTGTGACTAATGTTTTGCTAGAGGCATGCCAACTTGAGTTGTTGATTATGGCAGCTTTCGGTTCACCTTCAATTTAGTTTAGCAGGCGTCTTGGACAAAAGCGACCGATTGCTATCACAATCATCGTTTGCCATGAGGATTTGTTACCTTAATCCCAACCCTCACCATTTACCTTCATAAGAGAAGGAGGGGTGCCTTGGAGTTCAACCTCACCAATAAGGAATATAGACACAGAGATATAGAGAAGAGTTGATTATATCGTTGTAGGTGTTGCCCATTGTCTTTTAAGAGAGGTTGCAAAAAGGTGTGCGACATGGTATTGCATTTTCAGTGCAACCTTATTTAATAAATAAGGAATATATAGATAAAGTTATAGAGAAGAGATGATCATATATTGCTAGGGTAGTCTTTATAAGAGAGGCTACAAGAAGAAATGCAACATTGTATAGCCTTTTCAGTGCAGCCTCATGAATAAGGAATATACATACAGAAATATAGATAAGAGATGATCATATATTGGTAGGTTAGCCTTTCTAGCCTTAAAGTATGGACTCAAGTCAATTAGATTTCAAGATAGATTAGCTTGGACTCATAAATAGAATCTTGAGTGTAAATATTTCAACAATACAAGAAGGCTTCTTATATAGACAGAGCCTTTAGAATAGTCAACACTGTGGAATCCTCTGATCCACATCTCTCCTAGTGGATGTCCTTGCTCCACATCTTCTCATCATGTAGTGGCTACTTGAATACATTCCTACACCATACCTTTGCCTCTAAGTATGTGCTCATGGAACCATATTCCTCAACACCCACCTCCAAGCTCTCCCCTTACCCCCATTGTGCATTGTCCTATCGTCTCCTGCTCCTTGCTTTCATTCCTTCCTCTCCCTTGAACTTTATGATGGAGATAGGCAGCAACGTTTCACTTAGATATTTCGTGTCTGTCTACAAATTATTGGGGATCCTTTCAATATGTTGAATTCATCTTTCCTTTGGTCGAGTTTGTCCATCGCCCCCCTTATTCTTCACCCCTTCATCTTTCCCATGGCCACCTTGCTTTCGGTAGATTATGCATATGTTCCACAAGAGCTGTGAATTTGTTTTCCTACTATTTGTGGCCTTTCTTTGGAAACATGGTAGACCCAAGTGCAAATGAGAAGCACAATCGGAAGGAGAACCAGGCCGGAGCTTGTCATCAATGAGATGGGACCTGGGCAACCTCAGAATGGGATTGAGAGTGTCATGAATTGGAATGGACCTGAGTCTGGACCTGAGTCCGCAGTATCTAGCATCATGCGTATGTTTCATTCCGTGAAATGGGTTGTAGAATTTAGACCTTTGACCTTAATCCCTAAATCCTAGACCATATATCTTAAACCCCTAGCTAAACCCTAAATTCCAATCCATAGTATATAAAATATATTGATTTGTGCAATAGAATGTGTGCACCCCCAACCTGTTGCACATGCATGAATCAAGTTAATTTGATAATTTGTGCAACGGGTTGTGTGCACCCCCAACCTGTTGCACAAATCATAAAATTTTCTTGATTTGTGAAAAAAAGTGTCTCACCCCCCTAACCTATTGTGTATGCAATAGGTTGGAGGGGGGATCCCCCTTCTTCCCCTCCTCCTCCTCCTCCCCCCCTCTCCCCCCTCCCCCTCCTTTTCCCCCTTTCCCTCCTCCCCCATTCTGCACAAAGCTGTTATTGAAAGTTTTTGTGGGCATCAACATCCCCAGTCAGGCAAGATGCCACAATTTGCCTTCCACTCCAAACATGAATGTATATTTATCAGTACGTAAATCTCCACATGGAATCGATGGGAAAAGCTTGGAATTGCAAATTGATGGTCTGCAAAAAGCTACCATTGAAAACTTATGTGGGCCTCTAAGAGAGGTAATCTAGAAGCACAATGGCAATTTTTGCTACAGTAAGTTATGAGATTGAGAGTTGTAATGTGACACAACTAATCAAGCAAAGGTTAACTCTAAAGCATGACCAGAGCGATCATGGTGTGTGAAGGTTATAACAAAGATCTGGCAACAAAGAAGTGAATTCGCACACTGAGATGTTGCGTGCAACCTAAGAAGTGCAGAAGTGATGATGAATCAATGAAACGAAGAGTAAATGAGATGAAATAAAAATGCAAGAGGGAAGAGGTGGGAGCTGTGGCTTTAGATGAGGGAGGTGCATCAAAAGATTGGCTATGGCATATGAATTTGGTTGTGGTAGGGGAAGGACTTCATAGGCCCTTTTCCACTTACCTTTACATTAAACTTAACCTTACCAACTTCATTTCATTTTCCATTGGTACCCATTGTATTATTCCTAAAGTGGTCCTTACACAAAATGCTATATATCTTTTTTTCTTTTTTTCTAATACTCACACACCCACTCACCCACATATTTGGCCCTATCTAGGGGCACCTTGCCCTGGGCCTATCTTGCATGCAGAAGTTTGAACATGGGCCATTGCCCTGGTAGGCAGGCACCCTACCACTGGGCTGTCACAACTTCCACGAAAGGGCATATATCCTTACACTTTGATGTCCGTTCTCTATCACAATGACTTTTCTTTTCAAAGCATTTCAGTGCAATTATCCATATTGTTTAGTTTTGAATATGTCCCCCTAGTGAACTTTTGTGTGAAAACCAATATAGAAGAGCAATTGAAAGTGGGCTATGATGGCATTAGCAATCCTCACTACTATGATTTTGGCAATAGCAGCAAATGTCTCTTTATAATCTATATCATACTCAGGACTAAGACAAAACGTTAGCAACAAGTCTATCCTTATATCTAGTATTCTAATAATCCATATACTATTTTGATCATGTATAAAGGATTTTAACATTGTAAACCCATCTACGACCAATGTTGTGTCCCCTTGAGACAACTCCTCAAGTATCCATGATTACTCAATACTCTTCATCCATAATAGCTTGCCACTCGATTGTTTTAGAGCTTCCTAAAAAGATGAAAGTTCATGGATCTCCATGATGTTTGCAATACAAGCATTATTGGTGGTATAAATCCACCTGTCAGGAACTTGCTTGCATGGACTAATCTTTTGAGCTGCGCAAAAGATATCTTTGTAAAATTTGATTAATAACTACTGTTTGCATTAGAGCCTTCCCTTTTTTCAAGGGATGATATAATCACTAGATCTTTCGGTTGAGTAACTAAGGACTATTCACTATTAGTTGGCGTGTCATAAGACAATTCTTAAAGACTCCATGGACATTCGAGTAGGCATGGCTGCAATAGTAGGCTTCGATCATAATAGCTATTGTTTTCACAAACAATAGCATCTCTAGAGAGAAGAAACTGCCTCGTATGAGGATCTCATAGTCTCCACATCTCTAGAAAGAAGAAGCTGCCTTGTATTTGGATCCCAATCTCTATGCTTTGCCCTCATCATTGTAGCTATTAGAATACACTTTTGAGACTTGACATAAAGCTTTTGTCTCAACTAATCGACACAATGAGCATATGAGCTAGAGAATAAAAAATCCTTAGGTGAGAAATTATAGGTGTATTATCTATAAACACCTCATCATACATAACATACCATATCTATTTCAGAGAGAACTCTATTTTTCTTTCAACCACATGATTATGCTACTCGATGTACCTATACGTGCATTCTCTTCTAACCTTGTGGTGCCTGTAAAAGTTGTTCAACATGTAGACGTGTACTCACCAACATTGTCACATCTCAAATTGATGTGCCTACTCGTTTACTTCAATAAGGGTAAGGATTTATAACATTTGAAAGTAGTCAAAGTAGTCCAATGATTTGAAAGTCTAGAAATATAGTCCTATGCTTCAAATTCTTATTAAGAAAAATCATTGTCTTTCTGGAGAGATCGTCAGTAAATATAATATAATTCCATTTTTTGCCAAACCCTTGATGCGAAGTTTTGTCTCAATTACCAGTATGCACCAACTAAAGTACATTTGTATTCCAAGATTCTAAAGATGGAAAAGGGTATCGATGTTGCTGATAAAGTTTTTCTTTAAACTACTAGAATAGAAGGCAAATTAAGACTACGTTAGGCTGATCAAAGTATAAGGAAGTCTCATCAATAATGGCACCTCTATGGTTAATCAACCTCTCTTAATTGAATCATATAGCTATATGCTTTGGACTCTTTTAAATATATGAAAACACTTTTGATAAACTTCACATCAAAATATATGCATATGTTAGAGAAACAGATACCTCTCAAGTTGTCAATTGAGGAATACATTCTTGTGGTGCAATATCATGCAAAATAACAAGTTCGAAAATGGAAGTTGGGCTTGCTTACCCATGCAACATGACTCACAAACATCTTTGTAGAAGTAGACTTGAAAGGCCTTGCACCATATTTGATCTCTTTAGCATTCCACTCAAGAATATGTTCCTTTTATTCTTTAATATGAGAAAGAAGTATGTGCATGCACATGTTCACATGCACTTATACATAGATATGAGTGATGGTTAAACATTTAAAATATTGCAATGCATTCCATATACACACTATTTTAAAAAAGGCTTTAGATTTTGACTTTTGGACATAAAAACTTCGAAGTAACACAAAATGTCAAATACAGTTGTCACACTGTTACATGTGTCCTATACTTATTAAAAGTCCAATAGGTGAGATAAAATTATACCAATCATAATTCGACATGAACCATTCAACCTCCCAATATCAAAACCATCTCACATGGGATTGCACAAATGACCAATAAAGGAAAACACAAGTACAATTGGTCTTTGCTTATGGTTATAATATTTTCTAAGATACAAAATTGTACGAATGCAACCTAGATTATCAAAAAGCTGTAGAACATCACATGCCCTTCCCTTGCTTATCACTTTGTTTCTTTGCAACTAACAGAAATAATTACTTTCTTCCATTTGCAGATCTAAAATGTGGGGCTGTTTAAGCCCTCTTCTATTTCAAATTATGTTCTTCTGGTGCAAATCATATCTGATTGAGCTACATGGTGGTTTGATTCTTCACAACTCGTCATACAGCCTTGTTAACATTTAGAGTATTGCTTCCCTTAAAAATTGGAGTACTATATAACAAGAAGGGAAACATTAAGAAAGACCTCTTATACTTTTATGATGTTAGATGCATTCGAGAAAACACAAGTTCCTTAAATTGATCCTACTATTTTGTGGACATCCTTTTTTATTTATTTTAAGATCAACCCTTTGAAAACATCTTTTTGTGTCGTCCTCCAAAAGCTGGATTCGACAAGAATTAGAATCACCACCACGTGGATTTGTCATCAGAGTATGTGTATAGTAAGTAGCTTCACAAAGATTTTAAAATGTGATTGTGAGCTCCACTCTCGTGGCCTTTGTAAACAAGTTTAGAAGTAGTAATTCTGATGTCAACATGATAAGATTTAAATACTGATCGTGGTCAAGATATCTGCTGATATATGGGCTACATAACCTTGACCTTAATTCTTTTCAATTAAAACATAGGTCATCAAAATACCTTCGTTCTCCAGTGTGACAAAGATGGTGGCCGGAGGGGTCAACAAACAGGCGACGACCTGCAACATCTCAAGACCTCGTCACGGACACAAACAAGGTTGCATTGAATTTCCTTGCTCAGCTTTCCTTCCACCAGTGCCACAGGTAGCCAAATTTTTGGCTGGACATCCAATATGTAGGACAAATTCGTTTGGACTATAGATCCATCTACATGAGAATTTGGAGTTTCAAGAGTGCTTAATGCCTGCAACACAGTGACATAAGTGAAAAATCTAATAAGGCTCAATCGTTGGAGAAGCAAAAGGAAATCCACACAGAATTACAAACATCTCGAACGTAATATTAAGACAACATATTTAGCCACCCATCAATCTGTAATTAGAGTGAAATAAGAAATAAAGATACATGTTTCAAAAAATTATTTACAAATCTAGCATCTAAGAAAGCAGAAACTTATCGATCTGGCTCTCATGGAAGCTTACCGACAGGCCAATCGCTCCTGGCAAGAAGAGGCCTCTCACCTTCCATAACATAGTTCTAAACACACACCAGCAGGAAAAAGTTCAGACAAAAAAACCTCAGTATTCCAACGTGTTAAGGTCCAGATTACCTCTCATCACTCGACCTGATTGAAACTTGACAAAGATATATGTCCATTCACCATCGATTTTGAGAGTCAAGGGAAGCCATAGCTTGATACGGCTATCTATGATTAGAACTTGACCTTTCCTTCCGAAGAGAGACCGAAGCTCTACTCCAATGTTGCAACACGTGAAGATGATTTTCTTGTGTCAATCTATACTCAACTTGATTGATCACCTCTGTGTTCAACCCTTGCCAAATAATGTACTTATCTTAGAAACAATGAGAAGATGAGCATTGCTCGCTAAGCAAGTTTACTTAAAGATTGCTTTCTTGCACAATTTGATAGTGCTCTTTGGTCTAGATATCTATCACCTCTATGTGAAGCCCTTGCCTAGGAATTTACCTCATCTTAAAGAAAAAATGAAAAGCTGACCACTCATGGTCCAAACCAAGTTTTGGTTACAAGACTTCATCCTCTCATACAGATCGGTGACCCATACAAATGACTATCTAGTTCGAAAAGATACTTTCCTTCATTTTTGCAGAGAAGAATTTCTATTGAAAAATCCAAGACTGTTGCATCAGTTCAAGATGGCTCAAATGAATACATGCCTGGGAGATCAGTTTTCTAATATGCCTTGTAGTGTTTGACCCGATTGTCCAAATATGAGATCACATCATGTAAAACAGCACACCAGACAACTTCAAGCCAATGACTATTTCATTGCTGAAACCAATAATCCCACAAGGTTTGTAGTCTCCAACAAATTCCAGTGCTCCTGTCGTAAATTGCCATTGGCTATACAAAATTAAGGCTGTACAATTTCAGGCACATCAGCCATTAGATTTTTATAAACATTATGCAATTCATCCATGCCTTATACAGAAACGCTGGTAGAATTTGTGCAAGGCCTTGGGCCTGTTCTAACACTGTTCCTTTGTGGATCTGTTGCTGTTTTGCCCACACATGCTGACATGGCTGCTGTGCTACTCTTCTGGAACTCTACATTTCCAGAAGAAGTAGAAATTGGCATATTTGAAGGACTTCCAAACAATCCGATCTGTTCGAAGATCATCTATCTGTGTACCATGCCCTTGGGGTCTATTTCAGCCCGTAGATAGCCTTTCGTAGTTTGTTCAACTACTAGGAAACTTTTGCTCTGACAGCAAGAATGGCTACTATCAGAATGGTTCTTGCTATTGCTAGCATAGTGCTTTACATGCTGTTTAGATGCTGAAACTTCATTCAGAACAGCACTTGTTCCTTTGAAGATCCATTTGGTTCCTATGACCTTCTCTTTGCAAGTGGGAAGAAAGCAACAAGAGAAAACAGCCAACTTGTATTGGTAATATCTCAGTCAGAGAGAGAACATATAAAACATGTGTGAGAAGTACACACATAGACTAGACACCACAAACTGATGTAGTTACAAAAGTAAGGTTTCTCCCATGATTAGGAATTTGGCAGTGTCACATGGCAGGCTAAAAATTTATACTAGCACCATGTAAAGATAAGCTGCCCTAGCTAAGCTTAACCATTGTCAAATTAAAAAAAGGCCATTGTTTGGTTCAGAAATGACATCATAATCGATCATCAACTTCTAACACTCCCTTAATATACTCAATTCGATGTCCTGTAGTCCAAGCATATCCCTGCACCATTGCCACCAAACTGTGGAATCCTAATCGTATCATGCACAGAATGTGCCCAGTCTGAATCTGTAAAGCCATGAAGATCTATGTCTTCAACTTTTTCATATACAAGCCCAAAGTACATTTCAGCTATCTGAGTATCCTTCTGGCTGCTCCAATATGACTCCCTAAGTTCCCAATAAATTGACTCACTCTGTAAACTGCATAACCGATGTGAGGCCTTCTAGGAAAAATAGATTAGGCTTGCCTTTAGTGTCTCTACATGAAGACTGCCTAAATATATCGAGGGCACAACATGTCCTAACTAGCCCAAGGTTAGGATACACAACCCTAGGTTTCTCGACCTCCTTAACACTAGCCACATTATATCCAAACGTCGACATGACATTCTCCCCTCTTTATTCAAAGAAGGTCTAAAAGATGGATTATGGGTATTGGCTTCAAAGACAATCAAGACTCTCCCAAGTATTATCCTCTCAAGAGTGATCCTTTCACTTAACTTTGAGCTTTGGAATAATCATGTTACTAAGTTGTTAGTTCCTATAATATAAAAAGCATTGCGGCTCCATGGGGGACATAAGTAGACAGATCCTTGAGTATTTATCCTCAGAAACTAAATCAGCATCCAGCTTTTCTTTAGTCTACCAGCATGAAAAGATTGGATGTACTTGCGATGCCATCAGTGACTGCAACCCATACATTGATTTCTAAAGGATCAAATATGGCCACTGAGGAGAATCTTTTGGGATTCTCAAGTAAACCCACTCGCCCTTTGAGAGAGCCTGAGGTGAATGTCACGAGGATGTGAATTTCTAACTGGGAATATGAAGTCTAGGTCTGAATACTTTAGCCTTAAATGGGCAAGGCCTTGGGTTGTAAGGTGTGCAAAGGCCCCTAGAATCAATTGTGCCTTGGGGGTGTATTTAATAATTGGTCCTTTAGAGTGGTCCAAAGAGGGGCCAACGGGGTAGATTGAAATGTGGGTGCCATGTGGCACTTTCTAAAATCCAAAGTTTCTATGTGCATGGAAACAGAAATAGCCAAGAGGCTTCTGGCCAACGAGGGAAGTAAGCCTTAAGTACGGCGAATTTTCAACAGGCTGTGGGAATCGACAATCAGGAGCACCAAAAGGGAGAAGAAGTCGCGATTCAGGTGGCCGCGGTCGACACTTCTCTATAGCACGGGCTGGTGGTGGCGAATCTGTTCGTACGGGCTTTGGGATTGGTCAAGGTTGGGCTGACCACTTGTCCGCAAGCTGGTTCATGAGGGGCTGGCTGAGCATAATGGCCAACCTTTTTGTTGCAAGCTGAGTAGACCGGACGGTCTGGAAGATGAGTGCCAGTTGACGTTGCCATTGTCTTTGGGACATGGCTGGACACAGAGCTTGGGTTGTGCATCTCGGTTGTGTGTTTGAGGGACTGAACCTCAAGGGGTGTTATGACGACACATCTCAGAAGAGGAGCCCCAGTTGGTCATAAGGCTTCGTCAATTGCCTGCGAGCTGTTTGGGAGGAGCTGGCACGTCACGCAAATCTTGCCCTACTTGCAAACTGATTTTGGAAGGTCTATATCATGCAAGGGCGCAATAGATAGCTTCATCCTTTGCACAAGTTCTCGTTGACATTGGTTGTGCATTCATGCTCTCTATCTCTGCTTGGAGCACACTAGAGGTCAAGTGGGCACTTGAGGCATCTATGGGAATTGTGCGACCTAGTATGGGTTGCTAGGAACAATTCTAGGCTTAGTGCAAGCCACCTCGAACAAAAAAGGATGCCCATTGGTATAGAGCAGTACACAGCAAGGAATATGCATGGTGTATTGATGCCTAATGGGCTGTGGAATGCCCTTGATGCAAGTGGAGTTGTATCCATTGTGTAACCCAGTTTTTGGATCTTCCAAATATTAAAGAAATACCAAAAGGGGCACCAAGGTTTGACGCCAATCTCTGTCTTTGTATTGGAGCAGGAGCATTCTAGCTCCCATTCTGTTGCTTGTTTACTTGCTGAATCGTTGATGTGAGAGTATTGGTGAAGATGCAAGAAGTCACAAAGAGAGAGAGAGAGAGAGAAATGTTCATGAAACTCCATTCCATATTACGTGGATGCCCTCGTTCATTTCAAGATGCTCATATATTACAGCCACACTATACAAAGATCAAACTCATTTCATTATATAAAAAATCCTTAAATCCACTAGACCATAACATGGTCACCATAACTCTACTCATATCTGTAAAGTCCATACATATATCTATACACCAACAAGCTCCCCCTCAAGCTCAACATGAGCTTGCACATCATATAAGCCTAGAGCTTCTCTAAAATACTCAAACTTATCTTTACCTAATGCCTTAGTAAAGATATCAGCCACTGCTCATTGGTCTTTACATAGACCAAATCTATCTCTCCACTAATCACTTTCTCTCGAATAAAGTGATAGCGGACTTCTATATGCTTGGTTCTTGCATGGTATACCAGATTCTTTGCTAACATGATGCCGCTCACATTATCACAAAAGATCACAACACTACCATCAATACATACTCCCAAATTATCAAACAATAATCTGAGCCATGTCTCCTCACACACTGCAATGGCTGCTCCATAATATTCAGCTTCTGTGCTTGATAAAGCCATGGTAGGTTACTTTCTTGCCCCAAAGCGATATTTTCTGATTTTTATATATGGGACCTGCAAACAAATCCTATCCCCGGCAAATATGAACCACTGTGCTACTCACGGTGGGCTATGCCAATTTTTTGCAAAGCGGAAATGGCAATAAATGAACAAGAGAGGGCAATGATATCTTACGTAATCTCCAATGGTGAAAAAGAGCAATACCACCTCTTCTCATTTCGGATAAGATTAGCACCATATTATTCAACTATGCCACCATGGCATTCAATCTCACCTCTTTGGAATTAAGTCAAACCCTCGAAGGCATAAAGCAGGCACACCATTTACTGTTTCACTGTTGTCTTGCAAAGAGGCCACCATTTTAGTGTGAGCCCTGCAATTATCTATCTCCTCTTTTAACAAGGTTGCAATTTGAGCAACTCCTCCCTTTCCTGCTCAGTCACTCTAAGTTTCCCTTGCTCTTCTTAAACCTTTTGCTTCTCTACTTCAATATCTGTCCTCAATTTTCCAGCCTCTTCTAGCAATAACTTCTTCAATTGCCTTTAGCTCCAATTGTTTCTCCTCAGTTTTCCCGGTACGTTCTCTGTCTCTAAGCACCTTCGATTTCAAATCTATCTCCTTCTCCTTCTCAAATTTCTTTTCCAGCTGTTGCTCTCTTTTTGCCAATTTCTCCTCTTTGCGTTGAATTTCACTTTCTAAATCTTGAATTGTGTCCCTTTTCCAATCAAGCTCCTCTCTTTCTTCTAAGAAGGATTTTCGTTGCCTTTCCAGCTCTGCCAGCGCCAATTCACACTCTTCCTTCTTTGCATCCAGCTTTGCTTTCTGCTGATCCACTGCCCTTTGCAATTCAACCGGATCCCTTTGCTATTCTGGCAATGCTTCCTCATTCAGTTTCAATGCTAGCTCAAAAGCTTCAACCCGATCTCTTTCTTTCGTTATGAATGCCTCTGTTTCCTTCACATGCTATTCATGTTGCTCTACAACACGTTCTCTGCGCGCAATCCTTTCTTGAAGAAGTGTCAACTCGTGCTCCTTCTTGACAATTGCAATCTCCCGCTCAATTGCATTCTGTTCCCTAATTGTCAAGCCAGACAACTAGGCGCTCAAATCTTCCTTCTCAAGTCGCAATGCTTCAGAATCTCTCAGAATTTGCTCTCTCAATGATCTTTTCTCTTGTTTCACCTGGCCTCTTCATCACGCAACCAATGTCACAAGAAACGTTTCTAGAAATGTGTTTCAAGAAACGTTTCGAGATTTCGACAGAAGTTTTGTCTAGAAACGTGTAAAATTAGTGTATTTTATATAAATTATTTCATATAAATAATAAAAATAGTGTGATTTTATTTAAAAATTTTCAAAAAAACTTTCACGTTTCACACGTTTCTTAGAAACGTTTCTTCACGTTTCTACTGCCCAAAACGCGTTTTCTAGTGACAGAGCACGCAACCATTTGGATATGGGGTATGTTTGAGAAATGAGCAAGCAAGATGCAAGGGAGCAGGAGAGCAAATCGTAGAGTGCAATAGATAAGATAAGGAAAATACAAGAGTAGAGGTGGTTTTGTCTAAGTGACAAACCACACTAATCCACTAACTGTGTGACACGACCCCAGCACTCCTGAAACCTCTGATCTGTAAGCAAACACAAGAACACACCAACGTGAGGAATCTGAGCAGGCTGCTCACCACCCAACCATGACATCTACGGGATGCGATCCCAAATCAGAAGATGTCCCCTCCGAGCCACAAGCTGAGCTACTGGCACGAACTCCCAACCGATCCTAACCAACCTGGTGTCCCATACCACCAGGTGGCGTTGTTAAGCCTGGGATCTGCTACTAGGTCTTGGGCTACGCTATGAGACTTGCTCCCATCGGCTCCCTAAGAACTGAACCTCTGGGCCCCTTACATAGACTCGGGCCCCAAGCGTCAAAAATAGCGAAGACCTCTATCTCGTTTGTACCCTTGCCACTCAACCCCAGAATCAAGCATGCCTAACTCTAAGCCTCCCCAGGCTACCTGAGCTAGTCTTGTGTACCCAATACACGTCAAATACCAATCCGTGCACATGACATACTTCCCCTCCTCTAAGAACTCACTCTTGAGTTCGCTAAAAAACCCGAGAATGTCCTCTGGAGGTTCTGTAATGTCTCCCGTGTTGAATCCTCCTCAACACGATCCTTCCACTTGATCTTGTATCTCGTGATAGTTCTATTACGAATCTATCTTTCACGAAATTCAAGAATACTCTCAGGTTCGTATGGAATAAAAGTCAAATCTGTAACTTCTATAATCTCTTGAGGAGACACAAGTTGATCATCCACACCCAGTAACTCTTTCAGTCTACTGACATGAAATACTGGATGTACTTTAACATCAGGAGGCAATTCTAGTCTATAGGCAACTGGTCCAATTCTTTTAATAACCTTGAACGGACCACAGTATCTGGGGGATAACTTCGGAACCAAACCAGTACTTAGGCTCTTGGATTCCTTGGGAATTCACAAATATACCATCGTTCCTTCAGAGAACTCTCTAGGTGAATGACGTCTATTAGCATAAAATCTGTCCCGATCTTGGGCACTTCTAATAGATTCCTTGGCAAACTGCAACATTTCTTACATGTCTTGCAAGAATGTCTTTGCAGCATCATTTTGGATTCCCTTTAACCCAACCATAACTGGTGACTTAGGTTGAAACCCATACATAAGCATAAAAGGATTGTACCCAGTACTCAAATGCTTTGCACTGTTATAAGCAAATTCTATCATAGGTAGATAATCTTCCCATGAATCATTTTGGATTCCCTTTAACCCAACCATAACTGGTTGAAACCCATACATAGGCATAAAAGGATTGTACCCAATACTCAAATGCTTTGCACTGTTATAAGCAAATTCTATCATAAGTAGATAATCTTCCCATGAAGACTGTCTCTTAGAAACATATGCCCGAAGCATATCTTCAACTAATTGGTTAACCTTCTCTGTACTGCCATCAGATTGTGCATGATCTGAGGAACTCATACAGAGTAGTTTCTAACTTCTCAAAAACAAGTGTCCAAAAGTTACTTGTAAACTTCGAGTCCCTGTCACTGACAATGTCAGAGGGGAAACCATATAGCTTAAACAAGTGGTCCACAAACTCGTGAGCCACCTGAACAGCTGAAATAGTTGTTCTAGTAGATAAGAATCTAGCCGTTTTTGTCAGATGGTCGACTATGACCCAAATAGAGTCATGACCCTTGCACGTTCTTGGCAAACCGGTAATAAAATCCATGGAAATGCCCCCATTCGCAAAATCACTCGCATCGGCCTCTAAAACATAAGGCCGGGTAGAATCCGGTAATGCAAGAATGGGTGCTTCCTTGATAGTTAACTTCAAGGTTTCAAAAGCCTTGTTCAATGCATCATTCCAAGAGATCGGTTGGGTAGACCTGCGTCCACGACCTTTCAATATGTTTGTCAGGGGTGTCGTGATGTGTGAATAATCACGCACAAACTTCAGTAGAAATACCGTGAATCCTAGGAAAGAACGAAGTTGTTTCAGTCTGAGGGATAGGCCATTCTAAAACCTTCTGGATACAATCCAGATCAATGCTAATACCTTCAGAAGAAATCTTGAGTCCTAAGTAAATGATCTCCTTCATAAAGAAGTCACATTTACTCATCTTGGCATAGAGCTTATGCTGTCTTAGAATAACTAAGACAATCCGGAGGTGTCCTATGTGATCCTCTAGCGTTCGGCTATATACCAAGATGTCATCTAAGAACACGACAACGAATTTGCCCAGAAAATCTCTGAACAAATCGTTCATCATTTGTTGGATGATGGCAGGAGCATTGGTCAAACCAAAAGGTAATACGAGAAACTCGTAGTGGCCATACCTAGTTTGGAATGCGATTCTATCTATGTGCTTAGCATAGATACGGATTTGGTGATAACCCGTACGCAAATCAATCTTTGTGAAATACTTCGCTCTAGCCAAACGGTCTATCAAATCATTGGAACGAGGAAGAGGGTATCTATTCTTAATTGTCACTTTATTCAATCGTTTACAATCTATACACATTCTCCACGAAGTATCTTTCTTCTTTCTTAAGAGAACAGGTGCTCCCCAAGGTGATTTACTTAGATGAATATAGCCCAAGCTGGCTCATCCTATAAGGTGGAACACTAATAGGTTGAGCCCCAGGTACTAAATCTATGCGATGGTTTACTATCCGTTCTAGAGATAAACCTTCCAACAGTTGAGCAGGGAATACATCCATGAAATCATCTAACAACGTTCTCAATTCACGGTGTTCAAACACACTTAAATCATTCTTGTTATTAACAGAGACAACAAATGAAGAAAGCGGAATCAAAACACACTGATACACATCATAATGAGAAGTGTTTAATATATTCCGAAGCTGCATCGCAGATACAATAGGTCCCTTAGAAGAGGAAATATTATCACACTGAATACAAAATTGGGTATCCTTATCCAAAAAAGAAAGAGTATGTTCCTTCCATCCAATCCGAATATCGTGGGTTTTAAACTACTCTATTCCGATTAACAAGTCCACATGCTCCAGGTGCATAACATAGCACGTAAGAACCGCTGTGTAGTCTTGAATCCAGATAGAAAGCGCTTCAATCTTGCGATCCCAAAACTGCTTCCCAGCTGGAAGCTGCACCTCATAGGTGTGATCACTATGTATCGTGGACAGCCCCATCTTCTGCCCAAGTTTGTAATTAACAAAGTTAAGAGCTGCCCGGGTCAAAGAGAATGTGAACTCTTTGGTCCCTAACTTCTCCATAAACTCGGAAAAGATCATGGGAACCAAATAACAAATTAATAAAAGTGCAATTACAAGAAAGTGGGCAGGTAATGACATTTACAGAAATACCTGTCATCGAAACTTGATTAGCTCCCTTAGCTTTGGTACCTAGACCCGCATTGAGCTTCGGTCCCGACGCTTGCTTCTGATTCTTGCGCTTAGGACAATCATTCCTAGTGTGGCCCCGCTTCTCACATATGAAGCAACGTCCCTCTTTCTTTAGCTTCAAGGTACGAAGGAAACGGGCACAACCATTCTTCGCCTGAGTCGAATGTTTCTTGGAGGCGTTTCGACCTCCCGGTACCAGTGGTAGATTGGAAGAACTTCCTCTTATGCTTCCCACCCGTGTCGGCAACTGTGGTTCCCTTTGCGCTGGCCATGGTATCATCATAGATGCGCGCGTAATTCATGGCCTCTTGCAAAGTGGTACGCTTGTTGTTCTTGATTTGTAACTTGTACGAGTCAGGCAAACCATCCACAAAGAAACCTAACAAGGTCACTGGATCCATCTTTCTAGCTCCGGTCTGCAAATCCCGAAAACTCTGAAGATAAACCTCAAAAGTCAGATTCAGCTTGGACATATCCAGGGCTTTGAGCTTGCCTACGATATCGTAATCTTCCTCCTCCTTCAGAAACTCCTTCCTGAAGACCCCTTCGAATTCTATCCATGTTGCAGGCTTGGGTTGGAGTTCCTTCCACCACAATAAAGCCTTTCCTGACATAAACCCTGCTGCAAGCTGTATTTTCTTGTCATCTGGATAACGGTGAAACTGGAAGTATACTTGCCACTTGTGCAACCAAGTGTCAACAACCTCCTTAGTACGGGACTTCCGATCTCCGGGAAAAGAATCTGGAGTGATGTTCGGACCTAACACTGAAGCCATGGCATCCACATGTGTGAGCGCCTGAACAGTGCTAGTCAAAAGTATGAGTGTAGTATGAATCCCTTGGAGTTGTTGTGTCAACCCCTTTTGATTCGTGTTAACCTACTCAAACTTTCCATCAAGAGCAATGGTGAATTCACTGAAGGCTTTCTTCATGATCAGATCATCGTAGAGACCCTGGTCATCCTCCGCATGGTAGTTCATATCCTGATCTCCCATCACAAGCGCGGGGTCTACTGAATCAGCCATATCTGAAATCTGATCTGAAGAAGGGAGTAAACTTAGAGAGGTGACAGGTGGAATCGGAGCTAGGAGAGTGGAGCAGAAGAAAAAACTATCCGGATAGGAGGTGACGAAAGAGAAGAGAGGCTGGCCGATGAAAGAGGTACAAAGCTGACGATCAGCTCCAGTCAGTGAACCCTGAGACTCCCGCTGCTGGCCCCGCTGCTGGCTGTGCCGTACGGAAGTCTACTACAAGACGTACCTAGGTGACGAAATCCGCCAGGGGTGTGGAGGGGTCTTCTCGTGCGCACAAGCATAAGCTGAGGCAGAACTATGGTCTCTACCAGGCTATAACGTAGCAGGTTCAGGTTTTTTAGAAAGCTATGCTTTCTAAGAAAGCCCACCCTCCTAAACTTGGAGGGATGGTGCTTTTTTTAGCATCCAACCTCCCCGAACAGCAACCTGGCCGCGATCCTGCTCCAGCCTATGGCGCACCCCTCTACACTCTCCTGCATGTGTCACCTAATAACTGCGCAGCCCTGACCGTACACGGGATCCCCTGGGGTTCCTCTCAGCCCATCGCTTGCCTAGCGACCCCTCTCACACCTCTCCTACAATCCTCTCCACTCTCTCCAAGCTACACCTCTTACTCTCTCACTCAATCGAATTCACCCTCTCTCTCTCTTCCTCCTTCCTTTTTTCCCAATCCTAAACCCCGACCCTTAACGATGAACCCATCAATCACTTGCAGGGCAATGAACATGAAGTTCGAAATTAGGGCATACCTAGAGAAAAAATCGTCCAAAATTCTCGCAACAGAAGTTCCTACCTTAGGAGTTGGCTCTGATACCAACTGACACGACCCCAGCACTCGTGAAACCTCTGATCTGCAAGCAAACACAAGAACACACCAACGTGAGGAATCTGAGCAAACTGCTCACCACCCAACCATGACATCTACGGGATGCGATCCCGAATCAGGTGATGTCCTCTCCGAGCCACGAGCTGAGCTACTGGCACGAACTCCCAACCAGATCCTAACCACCCTCGTGTCCCATACCACCAGGTGGTGTTGTGAAGCCTGGGATCTGCTGCTGGGCCTTGGGCTACGCTATGATGCAGGCGTGCGTCTGCGACTCAATCCAGGATCAGACCTAGCACCTGGGAACGAGACTTGCTCCCATCGGCTCCCTGAGAACTGAACCTCTGGGCCCCTTATATAGACTCGGGCCCCAAGCGCCAAAAATATCGAAGACCTCTATCTCATTCGTACCCTTGCCACTCAACCCGAGAATCAAGCCTGCCTAACTCTAAGCCTTCCTAGGCTACCCGAGCTAGTCTTGTGTACCCAGTACACGTCGGATACCAATCCATGCACATGACACTGTGGTTAGGGGGAAAAACCTCTAGTGAGGGAGAAGTGCCCCTAACTCACTTATGGATTACATTGGTCACTGCCTAGAGTTATGGCAATAATTCTAACACCCCCTTGCAGTGCCAATGTGAGGATGTACAAGGTAGTGATCAATCACCAAAAGGAGATAAGTTCAGGGCATTGCGAAATGCCTCAAACTTCTCACGTGGAAGTACTTTGGTGAAGATGTATGTAACATTGTCATGTGTTGACACGTAGATCATATTGATCTCCCCTGCCTGCAACTTCTCTCTAACATAATAATAATGAACCTCAATGTGCTTTGTGCGAGCATGAAACACTGGATTCTTTGCCACTGCTATAGCACTCTGACTATTAGTGAGAATCGGAGAAGAACCCTCCAATGAAAGATGAAGATCAACAAACAAACGACGCAACCAAACACATGCAACTGTCGCTCTGAAGCTGCCCTGTGCTCAGCTTCACATGAGGAAGTAGCCACAGTAGATTGTTTCTTGCTCAGCCAAGAAATGCAAGCTTTGCCCAAAAAGAAACAATTACCACTTGTGGATTGCCTAGTGTCATAGTCTCCATCCCAATCTGAGTCACTGTAAGCATGCATCTGCAAGTCACCCCCCTGGGAAACATCAAGCCATAAGACTTTGTGCCTTGCAAGTAACGGAAGATGCGTTTTACAACCTGCCAATGTGTTGTCTGTGGGCTGTGCATATACCTATTCACCTGAGATACTGCAAACTAAATATCGGGCCGTGTATTGCACAAATAAATGAGGCATCCAACAGCCTCGCTGTAGAAGTATGGCATCCACAGATTCACCTGCATCATACATAGTAAGCTTCAGCCCTGGCTCCATGGGAGTGGCTATAAGCATACAATCTTGCATGTTGAATCTATCCAAGAGCTTTTGCACATACTTGGATTGAGACATAACAATCCCATGCTTGTCTTGTATGAACTGGATCCCCAAATAGAAATTTAACATGCCCGAATCTGTCATGTCAAATTCAACTTTCAGTAAAAGAATAAAAAATTACAGCAATATACAATTACTGTATACAAGACCATAAAATAAGAATGGTCTCATCCTAATCCCATGATGTGGCGGCAATGTGCAAACCGCTCTGTAGGCAAGCTCTTAGTGAGCAAATCTGCAGGATTATCATCAGTATGCACTTTCACAAGCTCAAGTTGCTTGTCTTCCAGTACCTCCCTGATGAAATGATATTTCACTTCTATGTGCTTGGTCTTCTGATGAAAGACCGGATTCTTTGCCAACATGATAGCACTCTAACTATCACAATGCAAAACTGGCATATCTCCTGTAATGCCCAAATCTCCCACCAGCCGAGTAAGCCATATTGCTTCCTTGCAGGCCTCAGTGGCTGCAACATATTCAGCTTCAGTGGTTGACAGTGCAACGCATTTCTGCAACCGAGACACCCATGATATAGCACCTCCTGCAAATGTGAAAATATAACCGGTAGTAGACTTCCGGTTATCTGCATTCCCTGCATAGTCTGAATCTGTAAAACCATGCACCAATGCATCCTGCCTACCATAGCATATGCACAAGTCTTTGGTACCCTTGAGATACCTCAAGACACCTTTCACTGCTTCCCAGTGCCGCTTGCCTGGATTTGCCATATACCTGCTAATGACTCCCACCGCAAAAGCAATATCCGGACGAGTGGCAACCATGGCATACATCAAAGATCCAACTGCAGATGCATACGGAACCTTGGCCATTTCAGCCTTATCATCATCTGATCTGGGGCTGTCCTTACTGCTGAGTTTTAAATGTGGAGGCAACGGGGTACTAATAGACTTCCCCCCCTCCATTTTAAACCTCTGCAGTACTTTGTCAATGTACTCCTTCTGTGACAGAAACAGAAGTCCCTTGGACCTGTCACGAGTAATCCGCATGCCAAGAATATGATTTGCATCACCCAAGTCTTTCATGTCAAAAGACTTATGCAGTTGTTTCTTCAAAGCACTAATCTCCTGCTGAGATTTACTGGCAATAAGCATGTCATCCACATATAGAATGAGTAGCATCAAACTGCCATCCTTTGCCCGTTTGGTGTACAAGCAATGATCGGTCTCACACCTATGATACCCTTGGGACTGCATGAAGGCATCAAACTTCTTGTACCATTCCCTTGGCGCCTACTTGAGTCCATACAAGCTCCTCTTGAGCTTACACACAAGCTGCTCTTTCCCTTTAACAGCATATCCCTCTGGCTGACTCATATAGATCTCATCATGGAGATCTCCGTGAAGAAAGGTTGTCTTCACATCCATCTGACATAAATCCATGTCGTCATGAGCAACAAGAGCCAATACTGCTCTCAAAGTAGTCATCTTAACTACAGGGGAAAAAATCTCATCAAAGTCAATGCCCTTCTCCTGCTTAAATCCCTTGGCAACCAATCTGGCCTTATACCTAGATAAAGCATTTGAATCCACTTTGACTTTGTAAACCCACTTGCATGGCAAAACCTTTCTGCCTGCAGGTAACTGCACCAAGTCCCATGTATCATTCTGAAGTAGGGAGTCCATTTCTGACTGCATGGCTTTCTCCCACTTCTTTTTCTCCGTTCTTCCCATAGCTTCCTTGAAGCTGGAAGGCTCACCACAATCTGTCAGCATGATAAAATCAGCCACATTATTGGCTCCTGGAACAAACCTGGCAGGAGGCCGTTGTGCACGGGTGCTCCTCCTAACAAAATGTTCCGGATTAGGCTGCTGTCCAGCCTGTTCTTCATGCATGACGGGTGGCTGTACCACCATATCTGGCTGTTCTACAGCCCCATCTGCTGGCATATCCAGTGGTGCATCATTGGCAAAATTATCTGGCTGATTTTCAGCCTGTATACCCCCTTGAACAGGGTAATCTGCAGCAGGCTGCTGCTGCATATAAATGGGCATTCTTTGCTGTCCAACATCATCATAAATAACCCTCCTGTATTCCACAGGTTGCACGGGTTCCTTGTGTACACTATCCTCTTTAAAGATGACATCATTGCTGCGTATAATCTTCCGTTTAACGGGATCCCATAATCTGTACCCCATTTCACCTTCGTCACCATAACCCATAAAGATGCATCTGATAGACTTTGGATCCAGTTTCGTGCGTAGTTCTTTGCGTACATGAGCAAAGCACTCGCAGCCAAATACACGTAAGTGCTTATATGAAGGTGGCTTGCCAGACCACACCTCTTCTGGCACTTTCAACTCCAAAGCCTTGTTTGGCGACCTGTTAATAATGTGAACTGCTGTTTGCACGGCTTCTGCCCAAAAGCCATGGGGTAATGCAGCATAAGACAACATACATCGAACCTTCTCTTGAATAGTTCGATTCATACGCTCACTTGCACCATTTTGAGATGCATTATGAGGGGCTGTGAGTTCCTGTTTGATGCCCTTAGCTTGGCAAAACTGCACAAAAGCATGTGACACATACTCACCCCCATTATCGGACCTGAGGCATTTCAGCCTGCGACCTGTCCGATTCTCAACCTGAGCAACAAACTTCTTGAAAGCATCTAAGGCATCTCCCTTATGCTTCAAGAAATAGACCCACACTTTGCGTGTGGCATCATCAATGAAAGTAATAAAATATTTTGCACCCCCTAGTGATAACTGTGGCATCTCACACAAATCAGTGTGCACTAGATCAAGTGGTTCTCTATTCTGGGGAGTTCTCCTCTTATGAGGAGTCACAGAATGCTTGCCAAATATACAATGATCACAAGTAGGCAAATCTGAAAAAGAAAGAGGCGGCAGATAACCCAAACGTGACAGTTCTTGCATTCCTTTAACAGACATGTGTCCCAACCGGCTATGCCACAATGAAACCTTTGGCAGCTCGGTTATGGCAACAACATGATTACCCACACTAGAAACATAAAGAGGGTACAAGGTATCACTCTTAAAACCCTCAGCCACTACAGTCTGGCCATCAGTAATCACCCATTTGGAATCCCCAAATGTGGTGTGGTAACCACTGTCATCCAATAAGCCAGTGCTAATCAGATTTTTCTTGATTTGCGGCACATGGCGGACACCATCAAGCATGAATATGCGTCCATCAGGAAATACTATCTGTATACTGCCAATCCCTGCAATCTGACATGCATAGTTGTTCCCAAGATGAACAACTCCATGAGTACCTGTGTAGGAAGTAAACCACTCCCTATGAGGAGTAACATGAAAAGAGGCACCTGAATCCAAGAGCCAGGTGTGCATGTCGTGACCATCAATAACCAAGGCATGTGCTATTACAGCAGAAGAGCATAAAACATCATGTATGTCACTGTCACTGTCCTCTGCTGCAACATTCACTGCATCCAAGTCATCTGCCTTGGCCTTGCCTTTGCCTTTGCTTGCATTGCCTGCATCCTTTGTTTCAGCCTTCTTGGCTTTCTGATCCCGTATGAACTTGAAGCACTTAGACTTCACATGTCCCTTCTTGCCACAATAAAAGCATTCAATATCCTTTTTACCACGGGACTGACTTCGGGATTTGGACTT
Source organism: Dipteris shenzhenensis (assembly GCF_047967505.1). Lineage (NCBI taxonomy): Eukaryota > Viridiplantae > Streptophyta > Polypodiopsida > Gleicheniales > Dipteridaceae > Dipteris > Dipteris shenzhenensis. Next base: position 11,259,879 of record NC_141600.1, read on the forward strand.
ACTAGCAGATCTCCCCTTCTGCTGAGTTCTGCCTCTATCCTGTACCTGCAAAGCATTTGAAGATTTGCTGCCCGCATTATTCTTCCTGCTCATCTCCTCCATGAGGAGAGAGCTCTCTACATCAGCATATATAAGAGTGACATTTGAATTAGACAGGGTGGTCTTGAAAGTGTCCCAACTCTCAGGGAGGGTACACAACAAGAAAGTAGCCTTGAACTCCTCATCAAGAGTCAACCCCTGTGCAATCAGCTCTGTAAAGATGGCATTGAACTCGAGTACTCAAGTGTGAGGTCATAGCTGTACCTTCCTCATGCGAAGATCAACCAGCTTCTTCAGCCAATAAACCTTACTGGCTGAGCTCTTTTGGGCATACAATTCTTCTAGTCTTTGCCATAGACCATAAGAGGTCTTTTCAGCTTGAACATTGAACACAAGAGTGTCTGAAATAGTGAGCATGATAGCTGCCCTTGCAGACAAATCAAGCTCTTCCCAGTCATCAGCTGCCATGTCAGATGGCTTGACACCCTTCACCCTTATGGGCTTAGCAATCTTCTTTAACAGAAGTACATTCAAGCACTGTTCTGCCCATAATGCATAGTTGTGTGCTCCTTCCAGTTTCTTTATGTTCAGAATCGAAGAATCACTTCCCCCTGATGCCATATCAGATAAGGAAAGTTTTCAGACTGCTGCAGTTGCTCAACAAGTGCTTAACAGTGCATAATCATCTGACAAAGCACAAACACTGCTGTAAACCCTGATGTACTGACTGTACTGATCACTTCTCCCACCTCAGATGAGGTATTGCACTGAGTTAATATGCATAAACCACTTGGCAAACACCCCAAAAAAAAAAATGACACTTCAGCCTGTCACACAGCCTGCAACAGAAAATGGGATAAATCCCAAGCAATCACCCTTATACCAAGGGGAGAAAATGCATCTGAAGATCTCTGTCGGTAACCCAAGTGCTATCAAACAAAGTCTGGGCAAAAGCCCCTTGATCTGACACCTGAATCAAGTGGAGAACACCTCAATACTCAGGTAGCAGACAATATGAAAATCTCTCTGACAAAATCATCCACCAGTGTAATGCATATACTGCCCTGTGTAGAAATGACATACACAGATCCCAACGTACAAACACTCAATGAGGAACCTTTTGAGCACTCTCAACGATGGACAGTTAGGGACCGAGTAAACTCGTGCGCCCTGGCCAAGCGTGGCTCAACTGAGGTTCTCGGAGTGTGGTACAAGAAATGTGACCTGCAAGAAAATGTCACCTCGACACTGCGGAAATCAAGACAAATGTGTGCTCTCTGGCACCACACTGCCTCAAGGCATACAATGCATCACCTTCCGGGCAAAAGCCCTATGATCTGCTCACCTATAAACTGAGATTCAAACCCAGTAAAAGCATATGTCCTCTTGCAAAATCAAGGCATTACCTTCCCAGAACAAAATAGCTGTGCAATCAACCACACACTGTGGTTCTCTTCACCTCAAGCACGAGATGAATGAAAGTACTTGCTGTACTGTCAAGATAACACAGTTGTGTGAACTGAAAAAAGACCCTGAATCAAGAGGAATGAAGAGCAGAATGCGCTTTCACCTCTCTTTCTTCCCCAAACAAAGAAAATGTACTCCCTGCTGCAAAAAAAGGAAGCAGCTCACTGTGCCTGCGCTGTGGAGATCCGTACAGATGTACGGCTCCTGTACAGAATCCCAGAAGAGGGAAAACTGTCGAAAGGGTGGCGGCGTCGTCCGTACAGCTGTACGGCAGTCCATACGACTGTACGGCTCCTGTACGGTCTCCCTTGTGTGGACTGCGCGACGCCCGAAGGGCTTAGCAGCTAGTAGCAACTGTTGGCTGCTGGCTTGATGCGGCGCCGCCCTGCTACTGTCAGCAGCTGCTGTACAGCTCGCGACCCGCGCCACAGCCCGTGCCCACGCCCGCGCTGCTCCCGTGCCCACGACACAGCCCGCGCCCGCGATGTCCGTCCGTCCGTACGGCTATACGGACGTCGTACGTCCGTACGGCGATGGCAATGTAGAGGTCGAAGGGGAGAGGTCAAGGGTAGAAGGGAAACCTGGCTCTGATACCAATTGAAAGGGACCTGAAGGGGGAAGAAGAGGAAGAGGGAGAGAGTGAGAGAGAGAAGACTCAAGGTGTGCGGGTGTGAAGTGATGAGCCACACCACAAACTCATCTGTTTTATTAGGATTAGGTTTACCCTATGACTGTCTTAAGACAGTCATAGGTGTCCTATCTTTAATGAAGGGTTGGCAATGTGCCTTTACCCCAACAAACAATCTATCTATTGTCCTAGACTCTAGAGTTGATTTGCATGGCCAAGGCAATAATTTTCATTATGCAAGCCAAGGGCAGCAAGCTATTCCCCAATCTTCAATCCATCCATGATATTTTGCGGGTCGTTCAATGTTCCAGGAAATGGCTGGTCAAGCTATGGATAATTTTGGAATGCCTGGAAACTACTCTGTTGGTATCATCCTGGCGGAATGCAGCCTGGAACGCATAATGTGATGTATCAAGGAACTGGGGCAGGTATGACAAATCTTCCTATGGGCAGTGGCAACGTTGGTCAGGCTGTGGGTAATGCTATGCAAGCATCATTTTTGCAGCCACTTGTTTATGAAATTTGACACCCAAAGGCAAGGCAAAAGACTTTTAGGAAGGTGGGGCAGCAATGAAGTTTGAGACCTTTAATGGGAACAAAGAAAGGCTGAAAGCTTTGACTTTTGTTCAACAGTTGATGCAGCCTTTTCAGGAGGTAGCTTCACTGAGTCTTCTAAGATGCGCAAGGCAGCCACCTTTCTGAAAGGGAATGCATTGCACTGGTGGACAAATTTGTTGCTTCAGAACAAAGCACTGTCTAGGTGGGTTCAATTTAAACAGCTGCTTGGCTGACTAATACGTTCGAAGTGGATGTAATGACAGCCTGGCAAAAGTTGGATGCAGCCAACTGCCATAACTTGGAGGAGTATAACAAAAACTCTGGGAGGCTTTGCTGCCCATTAGCTTGTCGGCATATGCCTCTATCTATGCAGATTGAGAAGTACTGCCCAAAGAAATTAGAGATTACTGCACTAGGACTAGAGTAACCATACAATTGATTGAAAATACATATAGCTGATGCATTGTTGCTTGGGAAGACTAGTGGTTACAAAACAGTAAAAATGATAATTTTAAGAAAGCAAGAACGCCATGGAATGTTTCCAAGGCTCTTTTCAATAGAGGAAAGAAGCGTGATAGGCTAGGCTCTAACTGGTTGTCATGTGAAGAAAGGAAGGCCTCAATGGATGCCAGCAAATGCTTTCATTGCAAGGACGAGGGACATGTAGCACGAGGACAAGGATGGCTGATGGTAGGGATGAACAGAAAGGCAAGCCCACTGTAGGATAGATCCCTGATGTTATTATCGAGCAGCCAAATGGGGATACTACAAAGCTATGCATAGCTTGGGGTAATATTCTTCGACCCAGGGCTTGTGCAAATTTTATTTCTCTTGAGCTAGCAGGCAAGTTGGGAATCTGTGCAGAAGAGATGCGACATGTGAGTGAGGCAAGCTTGGCTTGTCCTGGGTTCAGTACACCTGTTCTATCATTGGGAAGTTCCGTTTGCATATTCAAACTTTTGGAGGAGTTTTATGTTATGCCACTTGAGGGCTGTGATGTCTTGTTGGGAATGCCATGGTGTCATAGAGTTCATGCTATACTGGATGCTTACAATCGGAAGATCACCTTGGTGCATAGAGAAAAGATACATGTTTTGGATGTCAAACTTAAGGGAGAGTCAACCTATCTACTTTTGCTATCTGCTCAGTAATGAAAATTGAGCTTTCTACGTATTTAGTTTTTTCAAAGGATATTAAGTCTAATGATCCCAATATTGTTTTCTCTAAGCTGGATAAAGAGCGAACAGATTTCCTTAGTCACTTTGGGGAATGTTTCTCTGACTCTTTGCCAAGGGAACTTCCGCCTGAAAGGCCCAAGGATCATGGCATTGATATTATACTAGGTAGTAGTCCACCGAACAAGCCACCAAATAGAGTTGATGCAGCCCAACAAGAAGAGATCATGAAGCAGGTGAAGAATTTATTGGAAAAGGGGCTGATCTAGCCTGTTTCATCTCCCTACTGTTCCACCAGTGTTTTTAGTCCAATAGAGGGATGGTTCATGGCGAATGTGCATAGATTATCGCACATTGAGCAACATAACCATCAAGAATCGATTTCCCATTCCAAGAATTGATTATATCTTGGATCAGTTAGAGGGATTAGCCATTTTCAGCCGTATAGATATGAAGAGTGGGTATCACCAGATACGCATTCGACCAAAGGATGTGTCTAAGACAACCTTGAGGACCTCCTTTGGGTTGCATGAGTTCTTAGTTATGCCATTGGACTCACCGCCACCTTTAACCGAATGATGGATAGAATCTTTCAGGAGTACGGATCTTTTGTGGGCACTTTCTTTGATGATATGATTGTATACTCAAATGATGAGGCAAAGCATAAGGAGCAATCGGCAATAGTGTTTGCACAGCTCAGGAAGCATATGTTGGTCAACAAAGCAAAGAGAAGTGACTCTTTGGAACACAATGTCTCCAAGGAAGGAGTGCGTATGGATCTTGCTATGACAAAAGCATATATCTAAATGAATCCGGGAGCATGCCCAAACTCATCCTCTAAAAATACACCACAGTGTGCAGTTTCAACCTCACGATAGTCACTCATAAGATTGAAAACCATAAACTCCATCACGCATAGCAAGGCCTAGATACTATGACATCCCTACTGACGTCATAAGAGCCCAACACTAGGTGTAGACCATCGTATAAACATATGAACTCACACATACAAATCCACACACCCACACATACTTGAGCCTCCATTTATACAAAGGTCTTTGTACAGAGTTTCTATCAGAACTCTGAAGGTCAAGGACAGACTCAGCTATGACATAGGCTAGCACTGAAGGAGAAGGCTAATCAAAAAGTAGTCCACATTCTCTTCATTCAAGCTACAACTGCTTCATAGGGCAGTTATCATGCAAGATGGACGGGTTGTTGCCTATGAGAGTAGAATTTTGCAAGATGCTAAGAGAAGTTTGGGGATTTATGAGAAAGAGATGTCAGCTGTGATTCATGCTCTTTCTGCATGGAAGCATTACTTGCTTGGGGCTGATTTCACTGTACAGATAGATTACTAGTCCCTGAGATATTTCCTCACTCAGCCTAAATTGTCTGAGAAGCATATGCATTGAGCCAATTTCTTATCCATGTTTCACTTCCAAATAGTGCATGTTGAGGGTAAAAAGAATGTTGTGGCTGACGCATTGTCAAGGAAACCTCAGGTTTTAGTAGTATCCATTGTATACCACCATGGGTTGGATGCAATGAAGGATCAATATGCACACGATGAGGATTTTGCAAGGATCTATGATCAGCTGTCTAATGGTCAGCGTCATGAGCATTACACTCTCAAAGATGGCTTTCTTATGATGCACGGTCGCCTTTGTGTCACAAAGTAGATGAGGCCTAAAGTTTTGATATAGAGTCATGCTCCACCGTATGCAGAGCATAGAGGCATTGATGCCATGGTGAAAGCAATGAAGCACTTTTTCTATTGGCTAGCTTTGAGACGGGATGTAGATGCTTTTGTCAGGACATGCATCATTTGTCAGAAGGTCAAGTTTGACCGACAAAAGGCACTCGGACTATTGCATCCGTTGCCTATTCCGGATAGACCGTGGGAGAGCATTGCTACGGATTTTGTTTTTTATCTTCCTAGAACACCTATGGGGAATGATGGCCTATGGACTGTGATATGCAGATTCAACAAGCATGCTCATTTCATCCCAGTGAGGAAGAAGATAGCAGTGGATCATATGGCAAGATTGTTCATGTAGAACATCTTCAAGTACCATGGTATGCCTCAGTCTATCATTAGTGACAGAGATCCGCATATGACAAGTCTATTTTGTAGAGGACTTTTTGAGAATATGGTTACTACTTTGAAGTTCTCATCTTCTTTTCATCCACAAACAGATGGGCAGCCCAAAGAGGCCAATCCCACGTGCTTAATCTTTTAAAATGCAGTGTGTCTAAGCATAAGACACAATGGGAGTAGTATTTATGATTGGCGGAGTTTGCTTATAACAACACCATGCATACTTCCACAAGTAAAGCTCCATTCGAGATAGTGAAAAGAGGGAAGAAAGTCCCACCCATTTTGCAGAAAAAAGACGAGATCTTTGAGGCTGACAAGTATGTCGAGAGCATGGATGTAGCGTTTCAGGAGTCAAGCAAGCTCTCTAGAAGACTCCGGCAAAGCAAAAGAAAGTAGTTGATCGTCACCACCGTGCACTTGAGTTTACAGAGGATGATTGCATTCTTTTGCGTTCTGAAAAGGCAAGGCTGGAAAATAAGAGGGGCAAAGACTGACTGTTCCCAACGTCGCTATATAGCAATGCTGGGGGCTTAAACCCGAAACCCCGCACGACGTCGTCTTTCACATCTCTATTGTGGGAAAAGAAAAAAATCTCTCCTCCCACCTTATATTCGACGACCCTGCTTTTCTCCTCTCTATTCCCCACTCCTCACCCCTACCCAGTCCCTCTCCCAACACTCTTGCTCCCTCTCCACCCTTCTCCCTCTCTGCTTGTGTGAAAGGAAGTTTTTCACGAAGGTGGGTCTCTTTAAGCAATGTAGGTTCATTTTTTGTGAGATTTTGTTTTGTGAGTTTTGAAGCATGTTTCTCCTTCTATTGCTAAGGCTGTGCTAGTTTTCATGCTTGATTTTTAGAGGTTAAGGACAAAAAACGAGATTTGGTGAAAGAAAGAAGACTCACCTCTTTTCTTTTTGGTATTTCTCTTCCTCCTCTTTCTCCTTGTTTGTAGGCTTATGCTTTGTCCTTGTTTGTAGGCTTCTCCAAATTCATCCAATCCCTTTGAAAAGTTGCTTCTCCAAACTCCTACTTCCTCTAACTAGTTATCTGAAAAGATGGTATGTTTTCTCTTTTTTGTAGGGCCAATCCACGAAACATGGTTCGGACTTTTCCAAGTAAGAAAGTGCTTCATCTTTTTCCCTTTTGTTATTTTTATTATTTGCATTGGCCTACAACTAACGCCTTAAGCGCTAGTTGCAATGATGGGCGTAGGAACCCTCTCTTTCCCTCTCTTCTCCTATTCCCTCTTCTTCCCCTCTTTTCCTCTTTTCCTCCCTATTTCCCCCCCTCTTTCCCTCATATGCTCATGCATAAGCATGAGCATAATCTTTCTCTCTTTTTCTCTTATGCATATGTTTTTCCTTCTCTTATGCTTATGCTCTTTTCCCTCTTCTTTTTCTCTTCTTTGAATCTCTTTTCCCCTCTTCCTTCTCTTATTTTCCATGTGAGTCTTCTCAACCCTTCCGGGGAGATGTGCCAGAGGATATGCCTTCTGAGATGCAGGCAAAGGTTGAGGAACTTGATGAGATTCTCATTCCACAGAGGATGAAAGCCGGAGGTAAAGTTTCAGAAATAATCACCATTGCATGTAAAGTAGCTTGAAGAGGGTGATCTGGCATACACACCACAATTATTACAACTTTACCTGGAAGCATTTCAGCTTGAGCCAACTTTGGTTGTGGCTCCTTCAGGCTCAGTAGAGCGTAGGTCTACAGCATTTCCTGATCCTTAATAGCGGGGTAGTACCTTCATTGCTTGGGTACAAACAAGCTCAAATATTTAGACGTCGCTTGGTAGCATTGTATGTTCACCCGAGTAATGCTTGCTAATAGTGTAACTGCCTTGGGATTTCTACGATCAGTGTACTAGTCACTCTAAGATAGTTTGTCACAATATATTTGTTTTGCTATCCTAGGCTTTGAGAATCATACATGCAACGTCAGCTTGGCAATACATGTTGGAACATGCTTATGATGGCAGCACATGCCGATGCTATCAGCTTTGTACATGTATTTAAGTTTATGGATGACTCTGAGCACTCAGATGCAATCAGGGTCGCTTGCCGTTTTTCAAGAGGGGGTTATGTCACGAGGACGTGAATTCTAACTCGGACTATGAAGCCTATTTTTGCCTTAAATGGGCAAGGCCTTGGGTTGTAAGGTGTGCAAAGGACTCCTAGAAATAATTGTGCCTTGGGGGTGTATTTAATACTTGGTCCTTTAGAGTGGTCCAAAGAGGGACCAAAGGGGCAAATTGAAACATAGGTACCACGTGGCGATTTCTAAAACCCACAGTTTCTATGTGCATGGGAATGGAAATAGCGAAGAGGCTTCTAGATTGAGGCATCACGTCGCGTGGGCACCGATGGGGGAAAGCAAGCCCTACGAGGGTGAATTTGCCATAGACTATGGGGATCGACGATCTGTAGCACGGGCTGATCACCAAAAGGGAGCAGAGAGGTCACGATTCAGGGTTCCATTTTAGTGGAGGGGGCTCAGTGGGATGACGACGCCTCCATCTCTAGAGGCTTGTCGGCAGTTCGCAATCCACATTTGTGGGCTGGTCGGGGTCGGTGCTTCTCCATAGTACGGGCTGGTGGTGGCGAATTTGTCCGTACAAGCTTTGGTCGAGGTCAGCATACGGGAGCACGGGCTGACCAATTGATCTCACAAGTTGGTAGCAAAAGCAAACGTGGTAGCGAAGCCGTACAAGAAGTTGTCTTCACTCCCGCAAGCTGGTCCCTGAGGTGCTGGCTGAGCATAATGGCCAGCCTCAAGCTGAGTGGATGGGACGGTTTGGAAGATGAGTGCCAATCGATGTCACCATTGGCTTTGGGCACGTGGTTGGACACAGAGCTAGGGTTGTGTAACTCGGTTGAGTGTTTGAAGAAGGGGCTGAACCTCAGGGATGCCTTGACACATCTCGGAAGCCGGGCCCTGGTTGGTCGTAAGGCTTTGTCAAGTGCTTGCGAGCTGTCCAAGAGGGGCTGGCAGATCACTTAGAGCTTACCCTACTTGCAAACTGATTTTGGAAGGCCTATGTTGTGCAGAGGGGGTCTTGCAATAGACAACTTCATCATTTGTACAAGTTCCCGTTGAGGTGGGCTGTGTATTCATGCTCTCTATCTCTACTAGGAGCACACTAGAGGTCAAGTGGGCACTTGAGGCGGCTATGGGAACCAAGCGACCCAGTATGGGTTTCTAGGAACAATTCTAGGCTTAGTGCCCATTGGTATGCTTGGTGAGAGCAGTGCAAAGCAAGGAATATGCACGGCGTACTGATGCCTAATGGGCAGTGGAATGCCCTTGAAGCAAGTGGAGTTGTATCCATTGTGTAACCCAGTTTCTAGGTCTTCCAAATATTAAAGAAATACCGAAGGGGCACCCAAGTTTGGGTACAATCTGTGTCTTTGTATTGGAGCAAGAGCATCCTAGCTCCCAATTATGCTGGTTGTTTATTTGTTGAATCGTTGATGTGAGAGTATTGGCTGGTTATTTGCTTATTACTGCCCTTTTGTTGGTCTTAAAGCCGGTTTCAGTGAATGATTTTGATTGGCATAAAATTGCACTCTAACGTGGCACTATTTATGCTTTCTCTTGCAAATTGCAATCTATTATGTTGCTATTGCAACCAATTAGCTGCAGTAACAACCTGTAAAATGTCAACTAAAGATGGGAATCTTGCTTGGTATCCATACATCAGCACGGATTGAGTCTAGTAGCGGACTGCTATAATCAAAGTCCATCGGTGGAAGATACTCTTCCCAATCAAACTGCCTTCTAAAGACATATGTGCTCAGCATGTCTTTTAAAGTCTATTGTCCCGCTCAGTTTGTCTATCTGACTCAAGATGATCAGCTGTCTCGATAACCTATTAGTTCCCAGGATTTGTATATTGTAGACTTCCGCTACAGGCTGCTGTTGTTGTAAAGAAATTTGTTTGTACTAATTGGTATCAGAGCAAGGAAATTCTACCTGTGAAGAGGGCTGGTTTACATAGTTCTATGAACGAGCATTTACAAAGTGCGTGCATCAACAGGGTGGAGGTGATGGTTCAATTGCACATTACATTAACAAAGCATGTGCAACAATGGAGTTTAGGTGATCTATCGTTTTAAAGCACTGATCATTTGGGCGTATAGAGTTAGGCGACGTATTGGTGGACTGAATTGTGTGTTGGTCATGCACCGGCAGAAGACAAAACCCTAGTAATGAATTGTGTGGACATTGATCGATGCTCATCGCCTGTGAAAAATGTTCATATATGTTGTTGAGCAACACTCTTTTTCATTCGTACGCAGACTTGCAGGTGTTTGTGCATGGGGTGTAGTTGGGCCTTGACATCTTCCTCGCGCACTCACAATTTGATAGTCGGCAATTAGTAGATCCATTAAAATCTAACAAATTTCTCCCTTTTGCTCCTTATCGCCATTCCGATGAAATTGCGCATCTAATGAATTGTGTTGAAGTGGGTGATTGGAATGGTTACTTTGTTGTGAAGAAATTTATATGTTGAGTGGAACAAAGGTTTGTCAGGGAGCACACTTGCTGCTGTTAAGGGCCAACCCATTGAAACTATAGTAGCCTGCAAATTGAGGCAGTTGATAATGCAATGTTTTCTTGGGATCCATGGTACAACATTGTTTTAAGACTATCCAAATGAAGATTGAGATTATGAAGAGCTACTAGGATGTTGGAAACTCCAAGGGAGCAAAGTAGTGTTGCGTGGCGACCCGATGTAACAAGCTCCCATCACTTATGCTAGAAATGAAGAGAGGCATACCAACTGGCAGCTTTCACAAAGTATTTTAGAGAAACATATGTATATATATGTGAAAGAACAGACGCTTAAGAAAAATATGAAGTGATAAGACTGTGTATACCAAATAAGACTTGGTGAATTCTATTCGATGTGAGGATCACAATGCTCCAAGTTGCAGATTTGACCAAGGAGCTCCTTTCTTTCTTGGTTGCAATTATTTTGGGGTCAAATTGTGTGATTGAGATTTACAATCCATTTTATTGCACTGACTTTCCAAGTGTTGGAAGGCAAGGTTTTTATTTATATATACATAAAGAGTGTTTTTATTTAAAAAAGGAGACCCAAAGAAATAAACAAAAAAAAAAAGAATCCCTGCAAATATGGAAAGGAATTTTGGGTACAAGATGTAAGTAGAAGCGAAAACTTCTTGTGTGGTCCTATAGGATCAAGAGTCCAGCCGGTATAGTAGATATTGTGCCCTGTGACATACTTAAGACTCAATAGTTAAATGCAAGGATAGGAACTTTAGAAGATGCCTTATAGCAACCTATGATGCAGCAATTACAGGCAAATCAAGCTCACGAAGAATCATGGAAAATAATGAATAGTGTTGCTAAGGGACATTCTAGAAAGGATAGAGAAAAGGGCTGGCTGAAACAGAGCTTGGTGTCCATATCCTAGAAACTATAAAATTGAAATGGCCTAACATAGCATATTATAGACGTTATAAATATGCACGTCGAATGAAGGATAGGAACTCCGATATATCAGGGGTTGGCTTCACAAATGGGACAAGGATTTCATCATTTGTGGAGTACATAATGATCTTATGAAAATCCCCGAGTCCACTCACATGTTCACTGAGACAAGAAATACAAGCAATACAAGGGCAATGTCGCTTTTCTTACTTGGGGGAACTTCAAGATGGAATTCAAGAAACATTTTCTACTTCTTGATGAAGTATTAAGAGCATGGGATGAATATAGGTGTATGAGATAGAAGAACTTATCAATAATAGAGTATATCAATAAATTTAAATAGCAATTAAATTGAATTATGAGGATGTGAGAATCAAAACTAGTGGGCTCGTGGTTCCTAGCGATCAACAAGAGTAGCTGAAGAAGCATGTATTTGTGAAGAAGTTTATTAAAAAGGGAAGCAGCCAGCTACCCACTATAGTACAAAGATTGTTAAACCTGAAAAAAATGGTGGATTCCAGCCAAACAAAACCATAGGAGTGAAAAGAAAGATTTCATCTATGGCAGCTAGGGCTTGGCCAAAGTCCTCTTTCACTCCAAAGCAGAAGGAACATGCAAGAAGAGAGAGCTTGTAGTTTGGATGTGGTCAATCACATTAGCAGAAAGATCTCAAAATCTGATGCAGAAATGCAGGAAAGTCCTAAGGCAGAGAAGCTTCAGAGTCAATTAACGGGATCTTCTCACAAGTTAGATTCTATTTTGTTGTGTGTCCCTGTTGCTAAGCAAATAGATGATGTACCTGATAATATCATGTTAAAACCCGTAACTACGGGGTATTTAATCTTTCTTGAAACAGAATTAATAGAGATGAAAGGACAAGTAGCGATCATAATGTAATTGCATTGTTTGACTCCATATCAACATACAATGTTGATAATTACGAGTTATGAAAAGGATGAAATTGAAAATTTGCTCATCCCATTATGCCTATACAGTTAAGATGGCAGATGGAAGCCCAACAAAAGTATGGGACAAGAGGATCACATAGTTTGGAACTCTACATCTAGGGCTATGCGGGGAAGATGGATTTTGAAATGACTAGTATGACCAAGCTAGCTCACATAGATATAGCTCTAGGTATGGCATGGCATTCTAAGATGAATCTTGTAATTGATTGGTAGAAACACATACATAGAGTTATATTTAATAGTATGCCATCTATGTTATGAGGTTAAAAGCATTTATCTCAAGGTTCTTTCACCTCAAGTATGGAGACATAGAAACTCAAGGTGAGTTTTAATTCCTTTGTTGTATATCTATGGAGTCATGTGAGGATGCACCAATAGATTCCTCAGTTACCCAATATGGGGAGATGGCCCTGTTAGCCGATCAGATTCTCAGTGTTTTAATTGTTTTAGAGATGAACTCCTTATGGATTACCTCCGTAAAGAAAAGATTAAAACTTGTTCTTGGGACCGATCTCCTTATAGACTAAGTTTCACGAAAGAAGTGGAGGTATGAAGAACACCTCATGTTGAGGTAGATTCAACTCAATTTTTCATCTTTTTCTTCATCGGTATTAAAGCAAAAGAAAGATGATACTTTTCGATTGTGCATCGATTATCATGGTTTGAATAATATCACCATTAAGCACAGGTATCCAATGACAAGAATTGATGATCTGTTCGGTGCATTATATGGAGCCGTGATCTTTAGTAAGATAGATCTTAAGTTTGGCTACCATCAGGTTGGAATTCGAGCTGAAGATCTGTGTAAACCTTCTTTTAGAAATAGGCTTGGCCATTATGAGGTTTGGTAATGCCATTTGGGCTTACCCACGCTCCACGCACATTCTCATGTTGATCAATGATTTAATTTGCCCATATATAGGAAAGTTCGTAGTACATTTTATTGACAATAGCTACACTTAAGAAAATTGCTCAATACTCTGAGTCAAGCTAGTGTCTTTATCACAAGAAGAAGACATGTATCTAAGAATGTCATAGTGTTGCAGTCATCATTAGGATTTGTTTAGTTCTATAGGAGACATATCAAAGCGTGTTTTGATAGTATCTTACCATTAATTGAGTTGACCTTAGATAAAGTACCTTAAGTTTAGGGAAAGAATCGACATGAGAGTATAGTAAAGAGAGTAGTTGCTCAAAAGTCTACGGTGAAAATTACTGATCCTCATAAACCATTTTTCTAGAAATCCATGCGAGCGGTCATGATGTATGAGTGGTTTTATTGCAAGAGAGACGGCCAATTGCCTTTGAAAGCAAGAAGCTTTCTTCCTCTCAACAAAATTGGCCAACTCATGGATGAGATGTACGCTATTACCAAGCTTTCAAGCAGGATTAATACGTGGCCAATGTAATCTTACACAATTTTACTCTTTGAAAATCCACTTGATGCTTTCAAAAGAGCTTCAGTTCTACAAGCTCCACTACTAGAATTAATTTGGGAATCCATAGTGCAAACTGTATAAAATCTCCTCTTCCCTAGGAACGAGTGCTCTCAAGGCTTTTGAGTTCTGCAATCGAACTCTATTGATACAATTGATTGGGCCTTTGAGAGGAGAGATTTAAACTGTGAGTGCATGTTGATAGTTAAGATTGGAATATCTCACATTTGTATACTTGTTTTAACAATACATTTTCATTCCTAATCCTTGTTTCTTCCCCTCCATGACTTGAGCTAAAAGGGCCTCTACCTTGATTATAACGGCTTACAACATGTCCCTCTCATTTTTCCCACCTTCCTTGATTAATAATTGCTTACAAACAAGCAAAGACTAGTTGCCTCAGCTTTGCTACCAGAAATTTATTGTGGTGTCGATGGTACACATCCAATGCATACCAAGTACACAATTGTTGTTATGGATAGCTCTTAGCTTGTCTTTTCTATAGTTGGCAATCCAAAGGAGCATTATGCATTAAGCAATGTGTAAGAAGCCCCAAAGGAATAACTGTCATTATAAGAGTCTTTTGCAGCTCTGAGGGTGAGTTCAAGCTTTATAATTTGCCCCATGTTGTTTCTAGATACTTTTTATAATAAAAACGATACTTTTCAACACCCCCCCCCCCCCAAAAAAAAAGCAAAAACAATATAGAAGGAATAACTGTCATAGCTGTCATGGAGAAGCCAAGCTAGTGGAAGATAGTGCCATAGCATGGCTTCCAAAGACATTGATAAGATGTATGCAGAAGGACTCTCTATATCCTGTGCCATTGCAACCATGATTCTAGATGCATATGAAAATATGGTTCAAATGCATGCAAAAATTGGATCACTCTTGTAGTCTCACATTTATGATGTGCGTGGTAGTAAAGTTAAAACACCCTACCGAGCCATCAAAGTTGTAGGTAAACTTCCCATCTAATCTTTCATTGAAGGGTAAGAGGCTTTGATTTTTTTAAATGGCCCATTGCAATATAGATGGCTTGACTTTATAAAAGAGTGCCCTAATTGTTAGAAATGAACCAAACAAAGGGTACACACAATGGAAGACAGATAGAATAGCCCAGGACCTCACACAGTGGTGGTGTGGGTGGAATCACAAACTTCCTTACTTAATGTGCTTCACATAAATGTGCCGATCAGCAGCAAATAGACAATGCTCAGAAGAGATATAGGACCAACAAAACATTTCCGTCCAATGGACACAATACAACAGAGGGCCAAAGTCCCACCAAACCGTAATACTTTGTCCTCACCAAAAGATGCTGTCTTACTACCTCCGAGACACTCCTAGATCCCTGAGTCCGAGTGCTCCCTGATGAGCGTCTCTGTGTCTGATCCCCCGCACCTTGCTGCCCTGAACGTCAGCCTAGGTGTGCATCCTTTCTTCAAGCTTTGTCTGCAGTACATAGTTTGCCTTGGTCCTCCTAGATGTAGGCCCCAAGTCTGCTACTCCTGTACTCAAATCGGCTCCCTGAAGGCTGCCCTGGTGGCTGCATAATGAGGCCCTAAGAGGGCCCTTTTATAGGGTCTGGCAGCTCCCTAACTGTAACGACCCAGCAGGGCCCATAATGGCCGACTGCTGCAGGTCCTTCAACCGACCCGCCAGCCCTTTTATGGGGCTGTGGGGACCCTCTGTGGGGCTGTGTGCTGGCCGACCAGCCAGCCCTCAGCTCTATATAAGGGCAGGGGACTGCCCCTATGCAGCCCTCTTTTCTGGTCCCAGCCTGCCCCATCTGATACGCCATCTGCTAGTTCTGTTGCAGGTCATAACCCTGCCCACACACCTTACCAAAAGCCTCACCATCAGTGCACTTTTGCCCTGGGATAACCCTGCCCTGTTTGCTCTGAGGTGCTGCCCATGTGGCAGCCCCCTCTCTCGTTTCTCTCGGTAGATGCCCATGTGGCAGGTCTTGCCCTAGGTCTCCCTCCCCCATGCTCTCCGCATTTGGGGGCCTACAGATGGGAAGGTGACCTTTCCAACACTAATATCATTTCTTACAATATTGTGGACCACTCTAACCCTATGAAATCATTCATGCTAATGAAATTGATAGACTTGGCATGGCAAATGGCAAATGGCACATGGCCTCAAATATATTGACAAGAGCATAGCATAGACTATGACTTTGAATACAAATCACATGTATATGTCCAACCATACAAGAAGCTCTGTATGTGTCTAGATGAATCCAGGAACGTGCCCAAACTCATCCTTTAAAAACACAACATATTGCAGTTTCAATCTCACGATAGTCACTCATAAGGCTGAAACCATAAACTCCATCATGCATAGCAGGGACTAGCTACTATGAAATTCCCACTGACGTCATCAGCGCCCAGTTGTAGACCATAGTATAAACATATGCTCTCACACATACAAATAAACACACCCACACATACTTGAGCATCTAGTTATATAAAGTTCTTCAACTGCATTTCTGTCGGCACTCCACAGGTGAAGGGCAAACTCAGCTGTGGCAAAGGCTAAACAAGCTCTATATGCTTTGGGTGCATTTTGTGCTTCCTAAATTCTAACCCCTTGCTAAAAGCATGCATATTTTGGACTTTACCAAAATCTTATCCGATAGTGCACTAGAAAGCAATACCAATGTTGAACATTGACAATTGTCCCCCTTGTCATTTTGTCAAGCAAGCACACACCTATTTGGCTAAAAGCCTTGCAGCTACAAAGTCAAAAGACTAGAACCAAAGTTGACCTTTACAAAGCCACTAGAAATTGTTTAAGACCTTCCAACGGCCCTACTTATGAGGTTAGTTCCATGCACCCATATCCTTGCTTTCAAATCCTCTTGAATACCTTGATAGGTCTAAAAGGACAATATAGAAAACAACATCAAGTTAAAACCTTCAACTATCATCCTTATAAATGCAAGTATTGATTAATTTCCATCTGATTAAATATCACAACTGAACAGTAAAATTTCACCTCCAAGCTTAGAGGCAGCTACCTGCTCCATGCGCCATGTTCCCTTGAAAATTTGAAAGTCGCCTTCTATCATCTCAAAATCAATATCACGGCGAAACCCACATGGAAGAGTTTCTAATGGATGTTCATGCACATTTATTACACCCTTTGCTTGAAACTTCAAGCCAAGTGCCAAATTTTGCTCGCCAATCTAACTCCAAAAATGTCAAAAAAATGCCTATATCAGATAAAAACATAATTTCTAGGAATATTTAACAACAAGAACAGAGGGAACCTGCTTGATTGCATAGCATTTTTTCAATAAATTGTCTTTCAGGTCATCATTCCTCACACAAATGGAACAATCCCAAAAGAGAGGATGCAATTCTCCCATATTATTGAGTAGCTTTCCAAAATCATCATTAGAAAGTAAAATGCACATGAGAAGGCCTTAAGATCACACATAAGCCCTTAAGAACCACTCATGTGTGTGTGTGTGTGTGTAGAGAGTTCTTCTCACAAAAAAAAAAGTGTGTGTGTGTAGAGAGAGAGAGAGAGAGAGACATACATATTTATATACAACACACACTTTTTTTTTTTTAAATAAAGTGAAATCTTATATTTCCGTGTGATAAACCTCAAAAGAGGTAAAAACCCACCAATAAGTACAAGAAAAAAATTTACAAGTAAAGCCTCAGAGCAAAAGTCATGAGGCAGCCAAGTAAAAAGTTACATATCAAGCTAGAGGAGGATCAAACACAACATCCTCCAACTTCAAATTATTGCTCTGTAAAAACTGATGCAGTGATGAAACCACACCATCAATAAAAACCAGCTGTTTTTTGCCCTTGCGATTCTTCTTGATATAGGTTGGTACCCGAAATTTATGAATCACAGGGTCAAAAACATGTTGTAACATGGGATAAAAAGATTCCAGTAAAAAAGGCACTTCTGTATCCCGAACAGAAGGAGACTCTGACACAGGCATCAGAGGCAAAGGAGCTAGATCAACATCTGTATCCTCCGACGAAAGAGCTGCATCTGATAAAGCAGGACTCAGCATTTCAACTTCACTTCGAGGATCAACCTGAGAAAGAGCATGTGCAGCATCCTGTATGATCCCCTCTGCAAGGGGCACATCCATATCTAGAGGAGAAGGAGGCTGATGATGCTCAATGGGAGTCGAATCCTGAACTTGTTTAGCAAGAGGAAGATTAACCTGTGATTTTTCTACCTTCCTCCGGTAATGCTTCGGAGCAGTAAAAGAAGGCTTATCCAGTAAAGCCTTAGCAGAAACCTGAGGAGAAGGAAGAGTAAACTTTACAGTTGAAGAAGGAACAGGAGGAGTAGTCATGGAAGTCGAAGGCCAAGCACGTGCAAAATGACCAACCTACCAGCACCAATAGCATGCTGTAGGAAAAGAGGCAAAATGCAGCCTGATGCGCATCGGATGAGCAAATCCCAAATCAAGATCCACAGTAGAGGGCACGAGCTGCATCATATCCCATAAAATACAAAGGCGAACATGCCGAGTAGCCTACAAAAACTCCTGTCTCGGAATATGTAGAGGCCTCCCCAAAAAAGCTGCAAGAGTAGAAAGATACTGAAGAAGAGATAGAGGCAACGCTTTGAGGGTAATCCAGACCGGGCAGTGAGTCAGAAGAGAGGCAGATGAATCAAAAAGCGGATCCCAGGGCATCACATAAGCAAAGAAACCAGTCCCATGAATACCAGCACAACTGACAAGTCGCTCCACCATGTCAGTCGAAGAGCAGTGAGCATAATAAAAACCTTTGCCGAGAAAGAGAAAGGAAGAAAGGCAATCCTGTCCCACTGCAACTTCAGCCCAACGACAAAGTTGAGCTGCAGATAAAACCCTGCCCATAAAGTAGAGACTAACCCCAAACTGCTGAGCCTGTCGAAGACTGGAAACCAGAAGGGCAGAATCCAAAGAACAAACAAGCGGTGAACCCGATGAAGGAACATTTGTAACGGAAGCAAAACACATCTGGCGAAGAAGGTCCAACTGGAGGGAAGACGAAGGACCATCCGCAATATCCAGCTTTGCCGATTTAACCAAAGTGGAGGGAGGCAAAGCACCACGCTTCCGCCGAAAGAAGACGCGTGCAGGAGGAGCAGAGGCAGAAGGGGGAGCTAAAGCAGAGAAAACGAAAGAGCCATCTATCGGAGCAGCAGTAAGAGGGGAGGAATAGACATCAGGAAGAGATTGTACCGAACCCGACTGTATGGACATGGGAGCAGGTACAGATGAAGAAAACTGTACGAAAGGGGGAGGCTGTACAAATGACCGTACAGGCTGCACGGACGACCGTACAGCATTTACGGCCTGCGCAAAGGCAAAGGAAGGGGCAAGAACAGAGGGGAGTACCGAAATCCATTTATATTTATATTACAAGAAGAGTCCCCAAAGAGAGGACATGCAAGTACAATATAAAAAGATTTCAGTGTAAGACAAGTAAACAGAGTAATCTATCTGACGAACGCACAGACAATCATAGAAAGATTGCCTGAGTGACATATATATACGTATACATATACACACATATACATATATACATATACATATACATATACACATACATACATACATATTACACACATGTATATGAATTCAAGAACATGAAACTAGCAAGGACTAGCTACTATGACATCCCCACCGATGACATCAGCGCCCAACAGTGGGTGTAGACCATAGTATTAAACATATGCTCTCACACATACAAATCCACACACCCACACATACTTGAGCATCCATTTATACAAAGGTCTTCATACTAAGTTTCTTTCGGCACTCCAGAGGTAAAGGGTAGACTTAGCCGTGACAAAGGCTATCACTAAAGGAGAAGGCTGCTCAACAAACTGATAAGCCAACTCAGTAGGCTTCACGGTTTTTTTTCTAATAGCATCATGCCCACCATGAAGTTTATGGAAATACTCTTTCATTTACTTCCAAGGATATCTAGAGGATGTAACAACCCTCCAACCTTTAGACGTTCTACCTTGTTCACTTGACATTGCTGGCACTTTAACATATACTTGGTAATCTCGGCCTTCATCCTAGGCCTAGATGTCGCTGTGGCATTTCGCATCACCTCATCCACTTTGCAATCTAGTTTAGCATGTCATACTTGAATGCCTTGAACAGCTCCTTCTTGGGCTTTGATAAGGAGGCCATCATGAACTCATCCACAAGTAGTTTGAGTAGCAATTCAGAGCTCTAGCAAATCAGCTCCAAGGCTGAATAGATAAGCAAATCTGTTCTGACAACATTGAAGTAGCATCCTATCGTCCATGTGGCAGTACTTGATAGGCTAATTTTTGGATTCCATCTTGGATCATCTTCATACATGCTTTCAATTGTCTATCGGGTTGTCTACTTTTTCAAATCTATGCATAATTGAAACATTGCTTATGTGCACATGTGATGCGGGACCTAGAACTTGTAGGTTACAAAATCTTCTACTGTGTATAGGCATTCGGGCTTCACTCAGCAAGCAAGTCCCTTTTCTGTTTAATCTTTGGCATCAATGGCTCTCAAAGATCACCACTATGCATCCTTTCAACACTAAAACATGAGATGGATTGAGTACACACAAGTACCATCTCGAGCAAAAGGATGCACGTGGGCATGGAGCAAACCAATCCAATGTAGGCCATTCTATGGGCTATCCATAGGTGCCACTCATTCCTTGGTATGTGCCTTGTAGGCCTAGTTGCAGTCAATTAGGTCCGTTGGTACAGTTAGTACATGTACCACTTAGGACAGTTAGGACACTTAGTCCAATTAGGGCACTTAGCCCTAGGGTTTTGTTATGTTGGGTCTCTCTTGAGCCTCCACTCTCAGCTTTGCAGCAACTCATTACAGCATCTCGTTTTTTGTCTTCTCTCCTTCATTTTGAGCTTCCATTGCCTACCCTAGCCTACAGTGGTATCAGAGCAGGTGAGGGTTTTACTCTCTAGCCATTTCCAGCCACCCAGAGTCCTCTTGGAGCCATTGGGAGCTGTTTGGCAGCCCATTCTCCTGCTGGTCGGCTCATTTCCCTGGGCATCTTCACATGTGTGAACACCCGAGGCTTCTCCAAGCATTTCCATCGCAGGAAATTTGCATTTTGGAGAGGAGCATTTTTTACTCATTTTCTACCCTGCTGTAGCCATTGAAGACTGTACGGACTCAGCCGCCTCAAAAGTGTGGTGTACGGGCATCTGTACAGTTTGTACGGACTGCATGCGGCAGCATTTATTGCTTGTACAGGCACAATACGGATCATTTATTGCAGGCAATTTCGCATGTGTGGTCCGTACAGCAGTACGGGCTGCTGTACGGTGCATTAAGTGGCTGTACGGAGGTCTTTGCAGCCTGTTCGGGGTTCATTTCGGAGCTGTCTGGTGCTGTCTCGTGAAGCGTGCCCATATTTGGAGCCATTTGGAGCTTGCTATTGCTATTCGGAGACATCTCCTTGAGCCCATTCGCCATTCTTTTCCTCAAGCTGCAAGATTATCACCATTGGATCCTTCTCCGCTCATTTTGAGGTGCTCTCCTCCTTGTAGGAGCACATTCTCTTGTTGTAATTCTCATTTCCAGCTTTCTCTTGGTATCCTTCATTGCCATTTGCTGTCCATTTCACCTCTCCTCCAAGGGTGACTACATCTACTCATATATCTAGAGCCTTTTCCACACTATATTGTTGAGCTACACCATTGGGTAAGCCTTTGTTGCATTGGTTCTTTCCAATTTCTACTTCATTTGCATTTTGGAAAGGCCCTGTGTTGCCTTGGACAGGCCTCGTGTTGCCTTTTAAGGAATTTTTTGCAACAGGTACACTTTGAGACAACAGATTCTTTTGTAGTGAAAAACTTTGAAGCTTGAGCAGAATTTTGTCACTTGATTTTAAAATCTTTTTTCTCTCATTTGCCTTGCCAGTTGGTGCATTTGTCTTGAATTTCAGCACCATGACTAGCAGCAAAGATGATTTGTTTGGGATGCTTGGGGCTAAGGACAAGCTTGATGGCACAAATTACCCCATGTCGGCATACATGATGGGGCATGTAGTGGTTGCCAAGAATTTGTAGCACATTGTTTCAGGATTTGAGGTCAGGCCTACGGGCAATGCAGCTGGTGCTACAAGTACTGCTTCAGGCTCATCAGGTGATGGGTCTAATGCTATTTCTAGAGCAGCTGCATCTTCTACTATAGGTACTTTGCCTCCTACATAGGAGCAGATTCAGTGGGATGGTCGTGATGCCAAAGCACATGCCTTGATTGCTCTCTCTGTTAAAAGGGTCATCATCCCTCATATCCGGTCTTGCAAGACAGCAAAGAAAGCATGGGATCAGCTTGCATCCTTATATTAGGTGTGGGATGAGGTGCGGCTTGCCTATCTCCGCAAGCAGTTGAAGGACTTGAAGCTTGGAGAGAGTGGTAACATGGATGCCTATCTTACCTATGTGAAGGATTTGAAAGAGAAATTGGCTAATATTGATGAGGTGGTGCCTGATTCTCAGCTTGTTTCTAATACCCTTGATTTGTTGCTTGACTCTTATCAGGGATTTGCTACTACATTGAGGTTTGTTGCAGGTGGCAATGCCAACCATTTTTTGCTCCTCTACGTCAGGAGGAACAAAGCCGTGCAAACCGCAATGCTTGTATGGCGAGTGATCAAGCCTTTGCTTCCCAACATAAAAACAAAGGCAAAGGCAAGGTTTCAGCTGGTAAACCCCCTCATTCACATGCTGGTCACTCCCATGTTGCCTCTTCTTCGGGGGATAACAAGAAGAAGAAGGGATGCAACTATTGCAAGAAACCTGGGCATGCCATTTCTGAATGCAGGAAAAGAACTGCATCTGAAAAGAAGAAGAAAGAGTCTGGTCTTGCAGTATCTAGTTCTCCTAGTCCAGAAGATTGACATGAGTCAGCTAATTTTGCACAAGACCAGCATTGGGCTTTTCTGGTTACATGTTAGTATAATCCTAATGTTCATGATATTCATGATGCCTGCATGTCAGTTTCTGATGTATCAGATGCCTGGTGCTAGTAAGCACATTACTTCCTGCAGGAAGTTTTTCAACTCACTTGAACATGCATCTAAGGGGGGGACAGTCACATGTGCCAATAATGCATCATATACAGTGAAAAGCGTTAGGCAAGTTGCTCTTACTTCTGTTCCTGGTAATCTTGTCACTCTAGAGAATGTTCTTTATGTTCCAGGCATTCGCAAGAACCTAGCTTCTTTTTTTTTTTTGCGCAAAAAGTAGTGCTAGTTATATTACTTGAAAGCGAGAGTACAAGAAGGCTTGAAGGCCAGCGGGCTGTAATCACAAAACGGATTCAGCCCGAGAAGTCAAAAAGCTAAATACAAGCCTCCTAGGGCATAATCATCGGAGAGTGGACAAATAGCCACGGTGGGGGGGCGTAATGCCACTGAAGACTCTGAGTGGAGTGCTGGAAGAATAACTCCCGGTGGTCCCAATCGCAAAGGAAACGTTGTCTCTTTTCCTTCCCTATCCAGGATTCTCCCTGAATCTGATCCCACTGACCCTTGAGCGTGTGAATGATCGTGCTCCAGATATCTGTGAGGGTCTGGGTGGTAGAAGAAGTCTGAGCTCCTACAGTCTGCGCACATCTGGAAGTCCAGATATGCCAGCCTGTGATGCTCCCTATGATCTCCCAAACTGGGTGCCGAGGCGTCGCTCCTGCATCTGTCTATGTCAAATGCCACGGGAAGCTGTCCATGTATGCCCAAGTGGCCTGCGTGATTAAAAAGACGGGATCCTGTCTAGAGAACTCATAGGCCCAGTGATGTCCCGGCTCAGTGCTGCACCAACAAACGGCTCCCCAAGTGATCGGTCCTAGCTCGGGTGTAGCCCTAGCTAAGATCCCCATGATTCCCTTCCAAACCGTCTGCGCGTGTGAGCAGCTCCAAAGGCAATGCTTCAGGGACTCCTCCTCCTGAAGACACATCTGACAATGCCCCTCCTGCCCCATCTCTCTCAGCCAGCTACCAACTGGAAGCCCCTTGTGTGCCACCATCCAAAGGAAGTAGGAGATCTTCCTCGGACGCCAACTGGCCCAGAGAGTCTTCCAGAAGGTGCGAAGAAAGACCAAGGATATCCCCTCGGCATACCACCTATGTGCCTGTGTGGGTAGCCCACGCTGGAGAGCCCCAAGAGCACGCCGGCCCGTGCATGTACTGTAAGAAAAGAAGGGGGTAGGGTTCTCTGAGGTCTCCGACGGTGGCCAAAGCCACTCCCCTGGGTCCCACTCCACCTCTGACAAGGAACGGCCCTCCCATATCCAGAGTCTCCAATCCTGGTCCTGCATAATCAGGGGGTCTATATGCCAAGTCTTCCCTTGCAGCCCTACAATGCGAAGGCGCTGCCAGGGAAGCTGGGGGTCGATCACGGCCTCTCTACTCTGTAGGCGACTGTCATCAGTGATGGAGAAGAAATATACCGAAGAATCCGAGAAGAGGCCTGCCACCACCAAAGGAATGCCTCATGGAGTGAACTGTCCTAGCCACCTCTCATCTCCCGGAAAGAGCTGTCCGGTGCCTACGGGAATCCTCCAACATGCTGGGATGGCAGCACCAATCTCTGCTCGCCGAGCCTGGATCCCACGTGCCATACCTACTGCTGCTGCCAGCTCGCCTGGGCTCATCCTACTGTAGACGTCCCTCCAAACCCGGAACGAGCGTGCGGGCCCGTGCGCCCAGAATGCCCAAGGGATATGGGATCTCTCTCCAAGCTGACGACCTGTATCATCTGTCACCTGGCTGCTCCAAATCAAGGGCTGTCTGTCTGTCTCCTCTCGGCAGCTAGGGGGAACCTAAGAAAGGCTGTGTCGCAGCTTCCTCCATACCGAGATGAGGCTACGGAGGAAAGGGGAACGGGGCTGAGTCAAAGGAGCTGAAGTGAAGATCCATCGAATAGAAGGCTGCCAAACACCCCCTCTCTGGGGAGTACACCCACTGAGACCATGTTGTAGCAAGAGCTTCCGCGTCTGTCCTCCTTGGGTCAGACCGCGAATGACTAGCTTGCCAAGAAGTGCCTGACTCTGCAGCTCTGGATCTATAATGCCAAGGCCTCCCTCTGCCTGGGGAAGAATGACCGTCTGCTAGGCGACCCTAGCTCTGGTGGTGCCGGAACCGTCTGAACCTGACCATAGGAAGTTCCGCACCAATCTCCTCAGCTGGGCTACACAAGACCTCGAAAAACACTAGCAAGAGGCCACATACCAAGCAGTGGCAAGAAGGACCTGGTTGACCACAAGGGCCCTACCTGCCAAGGAAAGCCGAGCCATGCTCCAGAAAGCAAGCTTCCGTCGTATGGAGGCTAGGACCGGCAAGAACTGCTGAGCCGGTGTGATGTCCAGGCCTACCTGGAATCCCAGGTAACGTGTCGTCTGTCCTCTAGGGATCCAGCGAAACCCCAAGAAAATACCCCACTGTGAGCTGGCTCCCAGATCTGTAAGAAAACCAACTGACTTATGCCAGTTGATTTTCGCCCCAGCCGCAAGGCAAAAAATCTCTAGGGATAGTCTCACTCGCTCCAGTGACTCGACATCATCCTGCACATATAGAGCTGTGTCGTCTGCATACTCGGAGTCCAACAACTCGGCATCCTCTAGAATAGGGAGACGCATCCCGCAAAGACCAGTGGTACGAGCTCGAAGGAAGTGTGTCATGGCCTCCGCAAAAAATAGGAAAAGGTAAGGCGCTAATGGACAGCCCTGTCGCACCGAGCGCTCGAGTGTGAATCTCTCCCCCATCCTGCCGCTAATGATAACCCGATTGGAGGCCGATCTGTAAAGGCTAGCAATACCTCTGATCCACTCGTCCGGGAAACCGAACCGAGCGAGTGTACCTTCC
Source organism: Dipteris shenzhenensis (assembly GCF_047967505.1). Taxonomy (NCBI): domain Eukaryota; kingdom Viridiplantae; phylum Streptophyta; class Polypodiopsida; order Gleicheniales; family Dipteridaceae; genus Dipteris; species Dipteris shenzhenensis. The sequence continues at coordinate 11,285,577 of NC_141600.1, forward strand.
AAGAAGGACCAGTCTACCCTGTCGTACGCCTTCTCAAAGTCGAGAAGGAGTATGGCAAGGTGCTGGCCACTGTGTTGGGCCCATTCCGTCGCCTCTGAGAAAGTGAAGATGTTGTCCAAGATGCTGCGATCTTGGACAAAACCAGTCTGGGTGTCATGAATCAAGTCGTGTAGCAGGGGGCGGATGCAACTGCTGATCATCTTGGCGAGGATTTTGTAGGCGGTCGGAAGGAGGGTGATTGGGCGCCACTGTCTGATCTCCTGGCGGTCCCCCCCTTTGGGGATGAGGCAAATCAGCCCAGAAGATGTGCTGGAAGGCTGCGAGCAAGGGTCGGTGGATCTGCTCCCAAAAGGTGGTGAAGAAAGCACTAGAGAGGCCATCCTCACCTGGGCATTTCTGCCCATCAATAGCACTCACCGCATCCTGCAACTCCGCAACAGTGAAAGGAGCGAGAAGGGTGTCGCTCATGCTGGGCTGCACAAGTCTCGGTATAGACCTCCACACCTCCTCTCTGCAAATGCGGCCACGAGGGTCTGGGGGCTCCTACTGAAATATTGATCTGTAAAAGTCTGTCGCCAAGTCCCGGACCTCATCTGGATCTGTCCTGACACTACCATCCTGCGTCCTAAGGGAACGGAGCTGCTCCCCTGCTGACCTCTGTCCATGAGTCCTAAAGAACTCGCTGCACATCCTGTCGCCTTTCCTAGCCCAGAAGGACTTGGAAGCATGAAATGAAAACTCTAATCGACGCTGGGTAATCTCCTCTAGCATGGCTCGGGCCCGAACCTCCTGCTGTCTGCGCTCCTCAGAGCCAGGAGAGGACTGCTGCATCCTCTGAATCGAGGCGAGATCACGTCTAAGACCCCTCTCCCGTGCCCAACACCGCTGTCTGACCTTAATCGCCTCCTGCTGGCAAAAGTCAGTTAGGTCAGTTGGTACAATTAGTACATATACCACTTAGGAAAGTTAGGACACTTAGTCCAATTAGGGCACTTAGTCCAATTAGGGCACTTAGACCTAGAGTTTTGTTTTGTTAGCTCTCTCTTGAGACTCCACTCTCAGTTTTGCAGCAACTCATTACAACATCTCGTTTTTTGTCTTCTCTCGTTCATTTTGAGCTTCATTCGCTTGCCCTAGCCTACATCCAAGAGTGACTCTCTGAAGGACATTTTGAGCTTCCATTGCTTGCCCTAGCCTATATCCAAGAGTGCCTCTCTAATGGACAGACAGACCTCAAATGAACTTGAGGAGTGGATCATGAAGCTAGAAGGCTACTTTCCATCCTATTGCAAAGGAGAGCAAGGAAAAAGTCATTTTTTCTCATATGCATTTGCAATATTATGCCCACACTTGATGGGAATATACAGCAAGCACATTTGTCATGTGGGATTCGTTTAAAAGGCAAGGTAACCACTTTTGTATCCTTACTCATTCCGAAGAAGTACTTGGCTGATTTTTATGTATCATATAAGACACATTCCAAAGACCATACACATCAGTTCTTGGGGGATTTTCCCCCTTTGTTGAGAATATATCTAGAAGAGGGGAGGGCTTGCATCCTCATTTGGCATCTCATGTGAGGGCCCATGAGCCTTTGACCATTGAAGGAGCGGCAAAGCTTGCAGAGGTTTTTGAGCCAAAGTACGCACACAAATACAAGACGACTAGGGGCAACACATAAGGGAACAGACTGAAGATAGAGAAACAGCCCAAATCCCAGTCCAAATTGCTTGAATGGAATGACAAAAGGGTTGTGAAAACTCATTTCCCAAGTCTCCAACGTTATCGGCCACAAAATGCCTTACGCAAGCCACACCAACCACCAAATACAAAATGCACAACAAGGGTTGTATTCCACATCCCCAAATGCTTTGATTGGGCTAGAAATGCCAAGACACTCAGATTGAGAGGCAACATAAATGTCAAGGCTGTTCACATGTTAGTGGACAGCAGGATTAACCAGAATGTCATCAACATAAAACCTTAAAGATGCTACCATAAAGATTGATCATGAGTTGATTGTGGATATCGCCCATGAATAATACACAATACATAGGCTGTGTTGCCAAGACAAATTGATCCAACCCTCACACTATTTCTCACCTGCAGAGATCTAATTGCCTTGGATTTGGCACCATTTGGTATTGTCCAAGGATGCAATTGGATGAGATCCTTAGTGGAGCTTGTGTAGATGTCAATTTGAATGCCATGACTGCACACTTCTTACACAAAGGCAAGTCGATGGTCATATAGAGCCTCACTACAATAAAAATGCAATTAGCTACAACAAGACAATTAGCTACAAAACATACACATTCCTAAGACTAGGATATATCAAATCTTACAAATTAAATTTTTTTATGAAACAAGTGAAAGAACAAAGAAAGGAAGGGAATTATGAGCGACTTTAAAAAAAATTATTAGTACATGAGAAAATAATAACAATAATAATAATAACCTAGTAAGCAAAGCTATGCTTATGTTCTCATTAGTACCCAAGCATGCCCTCTGGCTTAACAAATGCTCTTGCCACTTTCCATAGGATGATGGACAAGAACTTCAAACCTCACAAACTTTTCATAGGTAAGTTCTTTAATGACATCCTTGTGTTGTCAAGGTCAAAAGAGGAGCATAAGAGACACTAAGCCATCTTCTTCCAAGAACTACGAGACAATAAGCCCTACATCAAGGAAATAAAATTCTTCTTGGATAAGATTCACTAATCATCTCTAACGATGGAGTACAAATGGATCCCACAAAGATAAAACCATCCAAGAATGGCCCAAGTTGAGAAAAGTGCATGAAGCACGCAGCTTTCTAGGACTTTGTTCCTATTGCTTGCGATTCATCAAACATTTTTGCTGATACTGCAGCCCCACTTCATGATTTGGACCAAGAATTTTGCCGAACATGTCCTCTTCACTACACAGAATGTACAGGCTACACTTTTTCGGCTACACAACCCATAAAGAAAAGGATCATGAGGGCCTACGGACTAAGCATTTTGCACATGGGCAAGATGTCTTTACCCTGGTTCTAGCATAGATGTGCAACCATCCTATATGCCACGGCTTCCCACTTGCTTGGAGCACTAGCACTATTGTACCGATACATAGCAACAGACCCCATGGATACTCGGAACTACTGCACCCTCATGATTGGCCACACATTGGCCAAGATTTATAGATCGGTACTAGAGTGGGAGATCAGCAGTCATATAGAGGCTCGAGGACAGGGGGCACTAGCGCAGGCAGGATTCCAAAGGCAGCATTGCACTCTAGATCACATCGTCACTTTGAGGGCTATCATTGACGAGACGAAGTCCAAACACAAGAAAGTCTAGACTATAGGGAGGCTTTCGACACCGTCTCGCGATCCCGCATGATCAGGAGACAACAGGAGAGGCAGCTATGGGCCCACAGCCCTAAACTACCGGCAAAAGCCTCATCAAATTTGATCGTTGTTACGTGAGGTTGTTGTGATCTTTTACTTCTGGTGTTACCTAAAGCCCACTTCCACATTTTGCCTTGAAGGGATCACCCCAGAAACTGCAGTTCTTGACCTACATCAGTGACCATTGCCAACAGAAGGGCTTCAGCCATCTACTTCGGTCAATGCCATAATCCATACCTTTGAATAAAATCCTTTACCTTTAAATAAAATCCTTCAAGGACAAGGCAAACTCCTCAACTTATGGAACTGGATTAGAGATTGATCCTTTTTCTGCTCGGAATGCCCTGGTGAGATTGGCAACAACTCTAAAAGCCCCGCATCTGTATGTCTGACCAAGTGGAAAAGCTCCAGGGTATTAAGTGACTTCGAGCAACTCCCACAAATAGGAAATCAGCCCAACAAGCAACGAAGGGGGAGCTAAGCATGTATGCGAGATTCCACTCAACTCCTGCAGGTCACGAGTTCAGTTTTCAGCACGGGTGCACACAGGATAACTTGGTAATACTCTACCTTTTGCATTTCCATAGCCAAGGTGTGGGGAGGGGACGGGGCAAGTGCATTCAGCCATCTAAAAGGCCCAGGTTCTAATTCAGAAACATGTGCCATGTGCCTGCTTATGGGCGACTTGTTTTTAAATTTTCTAAGAGCAAGGAATGAAAGCTTATCAAATACCTGGAAAAGTCTAGCTCCATTTTCCCATCGGTCCTGCAATTCGCACACGGCGAGTCCTGGAAGGAAGTCCGCCAGTCCTTCATAATCGGTAAGAACATTCCAGACAGCTTCCAAAGGAGCGTCAATCGAAATAGTCACCGTTATGCGTCTTTTATTCTTGCCAATTGTTTCTACCAAAACATCGACAAGGTCGGGAGAAGAGACCGTGGCGTCATCCTGGAGTGCTTGTGAGGATTCGATGGAGTCATCGTCTGCAGTAGGAGCGGCTCGACCTCCAAAGAAGGCAGCAGGCGGTGATGAAGGATTGCAGGGGATGGAAGAGAGGCATGAATGCGAATGGGTGAAATATGCTCGAAGGGAGGTTGGAGCGAAAGAGGTGGTAGAGAAGAAGAAGCTATGGTGGAAGGAAAATGCGAGGAGGTGACGAGTGGAGTGGCAAGGGGGGAGGTGTTGCAAGATGCGAGGTGATGAAGGCATGCTGTTAAAAATGAGATGGTGGCACTGATCTCAATTGAAGAGATTTAGTGCCTTTGTTCTCTTCGGAGACATCTGATAAAATTGGAACAATTCACAGAAGTGGGAACTTGGGTTGTTGGTGTTGCTTTGCATGATCGTTCGCAGTCCCCACGCCTCCACAACAAAAGTCAACTCCATCATGCCTTAGGCCTGTTGGTGCCTGGGCGACGTCGTTGTGGATGACACGCGGCATGGTATGATTCGTCGCACACAAAGGGGCCCCCATTGTGGTCGAAGGCGCATCATGTTAGGTGGACGACACATGAAATGGCATGATTTGTCACGTGTGGCACCCACTATATTGGGCAACCACTCGCCCTTGCCCATGGTTCACCCAAGCTCTAACAAGAGGAATTGAACTCAAGATGTCCAATCAATAATCCCTCAGCCTAAACCACGTAGGTTGCATGCTTTATTTCGTCCGCTTGCCCATGCCATCTCTACTTGGGTGGGCACTAGGCAGTGTGTAACCACACTAGGCTCAATTGAGAGATGGGGCGGATGCCATCCATGAAAAAGGAGAATTAATTAACAAGGCACAAAACTAGTAGCACATGACCAACCTTGCTTGCACTCTATTTACACTTGGCTTAGGTGTGTAATTTCTACATTAAAGGTCGCGATCGATATTATTAACTTGACAAGTTGGTTAACACTATTTTAGAATCCTTGAAGAATTGAGATTTTCTATCAAATAACATTGCTCTAAACCAAATCTTAAAAGGAGATGAAAAGACCTAGGAAAAATTTTAAAAACGAGACAACATCAAGTCCATCGAACTCGACCCTCCCTGTAAATATTAGGGGTACTAGTGCTTTTTTAATTCATGATGGACAAAGATTAGTGTTTTTTGGAGTCTAAAGCCCAACAAATACGTGAATAAGGGATTGCTTGCAACTTGGAAGTGATCATCACTTCGACCTTTGAGAGATAATGATCTGACCTTGATCACATGAATGTTGTGTTATCATCCTTTGACTTTGCATGTGCCATGGTCATTTCTTTCAATTCCCTAGCTCTTGCACATGCATTAAGAAAAGAGAGGTCTGGTTAGGTAAAATCACAAGTTTATAGGATCTAAGTTTGAATGTATTCTAAAAAGAAACTCTACATATTCAATTCATGAATAGGAAGCTACCATTCTTTGGGAGAAAGCCCAAAAGAATAAAATTTGAAAACTAAGGGTGTGAGAAAAGTAGAAAGTTGTAAAATAAAAAAAGAAAATCCGTACATCATGTAAGAAATCCGTACATCCGTAATTGAGAAAAGTAAGAAATTTGTAAAATAAAAAAAGAGAATCCTACATCATGTACAGGGAGAGGTGGCACACTTCCTCTCCAATTATTTACAATATGCCTCTCACTCGTCAACTTTGGTTTTCAAGTCTCCTTATCTCTATTTTTTCCTCAGTTGTCTCTTGTGCTTTACTTAGTTCAGATCTAGTTCATATCTATTTCTTCCTCTATTGTCTCTTCTACTTTACTTAGTTCAGATCTCAAAAGTTTACCTATAATGGTTTGATCGTATCTCCCATTTGTTGATTGTGATTGCGTTTGAATGAATACCTGCAGAGCAATAGAAACACAATTTTTGTGAATGAATTCAAGTTTTGATGAGGAAAAGCCTGGTTTTGCAATAACATAAGTGATTATTTAAAAAATCTGTAACTCTTACTTGTGATTTTTATTTGCTTTACTGAATCCAATACAAAGCCAGATTAGGGGGAATTATTTTGAAAGTTAATAATCAAGAATATTTCCTCTATAATTATGCTAAGCAACACAATATACCAGAGACAATTCGACACTAATGTGAAAAATATGGAGAATTTGACAGAAGTGCTATAGAAGACCACATCTAAATAGACTATGGAAAAGCATGTGCGAACATGAAGTGGAAAAGCATGTATGCCAAGAAATAATGTACGATATCCACACATTAGATTAAAAAAAAAGAGCAACAGCCACACAGTGGGCTGGAGGGGCATAGTTGGATGCAGAAACACGTTGTAATAGACTTGGTTGTTGCACAAGGAAGCATGGACATTTCCTATTGCAAGATGATCCTAGGACAGGGCATTTATGAAAGCTATATACATTCCTAATGCAAGAAAAGCTTCTCACCAATTCCATAACAAACAAATAGACATCCTAAACACCAAAAATTAAGATCTAAAGGTAGGACATCAAACCTTTGCTTCAAGAACCATATGGTACACATAGTATTTCAAAGTGCTCACTATCGGCCTTATTGAAGATAACACAAGGTTTGAAAGTGAGTCCATTGAACTAGTAGACCTCTTTGGCTGATCTCTCTTTTTGGTGCAAGAATGGTAATATGACTAAGACTATATGTACCTAAAAAAAGGAACGAACCTTGGGGGAAAACTTGAGGCTGAGCTCAAACTCCTTGTATTTGGAGGCTCGGCAAACACCTTGGTATGTAGGAGCATCCCCAAAATTGCAATACGTTTGAGTAGCCATCTCTTTACACTCCGCTCGGCCTACTGAATGGAGCATGAGTAGGGCACGAGCTGAGATACCCTCTACTGCCTTAGTTTGTGAAGCACCTCCCCCTTCCATGGATTTCTGCATTGAGGTGCCCACTTGCTTGCTCGATCGTGACAACTCCCGTACACCAGCCTGGCCATCTAAGCCATCGTGGTCTGGTGGGTGTCAACAGGGCAACTTACTAGGGTGCTCATCAGGAACCTAGAGGAGGCGGACTAATTGCTAGAGTTGGCTATACTGGTCCAGCTGACTTATAGTTGTGCATTCTCCTCCTTCAAGTCTTGGTTTTTTGTAGTACTATCAGCTTGCCTTAGTCGTGCATTTTATTTTTCCAGGACCTCGATCTGGGTCTGAGTCCCTACTATTTCCAAGCTTCAGAGGTCTTCTATTGCAAGCACTATAGGACATGTTGTAGCTACATGTTCTTTCCTACCAGGCTCATCACCTCACCCTTGGTCTTGGTCGAGAGCATATCCACCTCACACTACAGGTTGATGTAGTTGTGAATAGTTCTAAAGCATCTCTTTGTCGATTGCATTTCTTCCATCTAGCTACTCCTGGAATTACTTGCATTCTACAAACAAATATGCCTCGGCCCGATGCGAACTTGCCGTTTGTTCTTCAAAGAACGTGGACATCTCCTCCCGGTACCACTTCTATAGGAATAAGCTATGCTCGAGTACTTGGGGAGGGATCCAGTGGTGGTTAGCCAAAAAGTCTAACGCATGTGCCGCATGTACCATGTCCTCTGTTAGCACCTACCATTAGCTCTCAGTGGTGGCAGCCGGGTCCTAATGATTATTCTCTATTAATAGGGAGTCTAAGGGGAATGGTTCTGCATGGGGTAGTTTCTAGGGGGCCCGGAGGTAGAGTGATGGCGGCCAATGCGGTACCACCTTGATGCTGCTCTGCCCTTTGCAAGGGCTCGACATCACCCCAATCTCTCTGGCTTCCCTCTGCTCCTTGTCGAAGTTTTGATCAAGAAGAGGGGCAATTGATGATGTGGCACAGGGGGCATTCACATGCTACAGGTACACTGTGCTTAATAGGGGCTATGTGCTTAGGTGGAACTATGCCACGAGGCAACTAACTAAACCAAACTTAAAAAGACTTAACCATGGTAAAGTTAGTCTAATCATAACCTTAATCGAGGGTTACTTGCCCCTAGCCTCTAGTATGATTGTATCTACCACGTGGTAGAGATAGAGAGAAGAAGCTCGAAGGAGCTTCTCTGCAGAAGCATCGACCAGCAAGAAGGTGCAAAAGATTTTCTGGAATCACTCGCATCCGTTCTCATCTGCGGATGTTGTATTGAGTTGCGAAGTCTGTTGAGGTCGCCCGCGTTGCTCGTGGAGGGAAGGTTGCCCATGAGCTTTAGAGCTACTTAGTAGGAGCTAGCTTGCGCTGTTGGTAGTGGTTGAGTGATGATGGGAGCTGCTGCTGAGGTAGTCACACATAGAGAGCGTCAGAGGCTAGAGCTACCTTATTGCACGTAGGTCGTCTGTGCACGTAGGACGTGGGAGGCGGCTGATTCTATCGATGCATTTGCTGTGGCCGTTTTCAAAGGTCTTCTACAAAAGGTGTCATGGGTTGTCGTCTTGTTTGGTCGTAGGAGCTTCTCAGCTGAAGCTGGAGGAGCAGGAGTACTTGAAGGCACTGGCAGTTGTAGAGTATGGTGTTAGTTAGTTGTTGCTGTTGTTCGAGGTTTGGATGATGGCGAGCAAAAATGAGGATGCCAATGTCGGTAGAGTCCACCCCGATTGTATCAACGTTTCCAACCCTTACCATGAATACTCTGAGTATTGCTTTTGCCCTATCATCGACTCTCAGGCCACCCTTGATCCTCGCGTCCTCGGCCCTCAGGCCTCCAGAAAAGCGACAGTCATGCCCAGGATTGCGAGCCTCCTCCTCCTCTAGCTGTTGTTGCTGCTGCAAATGAAGATGCCTGACTTCTTTAGAGATGGAAGTAGTCTTCAATATGGGAAGGATTGCAAGCCTCCTCCTCCTCCAACCGCTCTGCTGCTACTGCAAACGAAGATGCTTGACTTCTTTAGAGATGGAAGTAGTCTTCAATATGGGAAGGCTCGTGATATTACTGAAGAGAATGTAGAGAGGATGGTAAATGAGCTGGAGGAAAGAGATCATAATCAGAAGGACTTTAGTAGGCGGCGAAGGTTTCATGAGGAAAAAGACATTGACTCTATCAATGACCATAATGAGCACTTCAACTGGAATATTGAAAGAGCTTTTGGAAAGTACACTGTGGAACACTCGAGAACAACACTCTTGATCTAAAACTAAAACTAAAACTAACCTAGGAGAACCCATGAACTCCGAAGGCAAGCCTATAACTGATATAAGAGACTAGACCTAAGCTATGATACCATGACAAAACGAGTGCCTCAGGATCCATGGATCCCTCTAAGGTGGATGGAACCTATGTGGAAACATGCTAAAGAGAATGCTTATGACATGTACCTCAAGTCAATTAGGTTCCAAGATAGACTAGCTTGGACTCATAAACATAATCTTGAGTGAATGTGCATTTTTCTCTATTCAACAATCCATGATAGGTCTCTTATATAGAGAGTGCCCTTTGAATGGTCAACATCTGTGGGATCCTCTGATCCACATCTCTCCTTGTGGATATCCTTGATCCACATCTTCACATCGTGTAGTCCACATCCTAGGGTGGCTATTTTAATTCTTTCCTATAACCCTACCTCAAGACTTTTCTGGCAGTTAACTCCCTTTAAAAATGTCCTCCTGATGGACCCAAGTGAGCTTCCTGGAAGACAGTGGCTCATTCATGTGGCAAAACCCATCTGTGAACAAGGTGTCAATACAATTGTCCACCGATCAAGGTGTATTTCCAAACCTTCAAGGCTATTTGCTTGCGCTTATCCCAAGGCATTGTATCATGAAACATGCCCTTAGATAAATAATCCATCAACTTGGCGTACTCATTCTCACAATAATCCATTGTAAAGAGTTTACCATTTGGCAATCCATATTAACTCCCTAGGTATCCTTGGAAGATCCTTGGGTGCTAGTAACCTGGACAAATAGTTAGTGTCAAAGTGCGGATCATACTAGCCTAATCTATAATTTATTGAGCATAAAGATCACGGAGGATCAAACCAAGTACGAAAAGCCATGGGGAGAGAGACACAAAGTATGAAGCACTTAATCTATTCCAATGTGCTATGTCAACAATATATAGGCCTCTTATATAGAGAGTGCCCTTTGAATAGTCAACACATGTGGGATCCTCTGATCCACATCTCTCCTTATGGATATCCTCAATCCACATCTCCACATCATGTAGTCCACATCCTAGGGTGGCTACTTTGATTCTTTCCTATACCATACCTTAGCCTCTAATCTATGTGCTCATGGCACCATATCTCAACAGTTAGCTCCTACATGGTTCTTGCCTGATTTATGAATGATTTTAAAGTTAAACTCCTGAGTAGAAGCAGCCAATGAACAAGGCGTCCTTGAATGACAATCTTGTTTATAAGGTAAAGTAGGGCTTGATGATCCACATAGAACACAAAAGGATTATCAAGTAAATAATGCCTTAGTTTCTACACACTGATTACCATTCCCAACAATTCTCACTCAGTAGTGCTATACTTGGACTATGTGGGTGTTAATAATTGGCTGGCATGATGTACTGGATATTCCAATCAACCATCCAATTGAGCCAAAATAATATGTAAAGTATATCCAAAAGCATCCACATGCACATGAAAGATCACATCCCACCTTGGTTGCCTTAGAATAGGAGTAGCCATTGCTCGGCTCTTCAACTCATGGAAAACCATAGTCAACTCGTCATTCCATTCAAACTTGGCATCTTTCTTTGTCAACTCATACAAAGGTGCCGGAATCCGCATGCGGCAGCCATTGACATCGAGGATGGCATGAACGACTTTGACACTAGCAGTGATGATGGAAGAGCCAGTGCACGAGATAAGCGCTCTAAAAAGGGAAAATCCAAGTCCACTGCAGAAACATCTAATGAAGATCATCTAGAAGCTAAGAGAAGAAATGATGCATGCCATGGAACAAAAGCTTCACATGTCTTAGTTGCCACCTCAGACTTATCCATGGCGATGAGAAAATGTATGGTGTCCACACTGCATGGCCAATCATACAACAAATGAATGCCCCATCCTAAGAGCCAGGATCAATGCACAAGCCAATCCACCACCAAGGTTGTGGTGCCATATCTGTGTAGTCGATGGGCATGATGAAAATAGTTGCATCTTCAACATGCACAAGAACCCGCCTCGACCCCAATAATATTAACCGGTGACACCCATCCCAGTGTACAAGAAACCGGCACTTGCACAAGCACCCCTAGCTCCGAGGCTGAGTCCTGTTCTCATCTCGGATGCAAGTTTCACAAAATTACTCAAGAATCCAAATCCACGACCATATCCAAGAGTGCCAAATCTAGCTCCTCCGACAGTTCCAATCCAACAACTTCAAGTTGAGGAAGTGGATTTGCGATTCGAGTATGAATCTGAATACCCAGTGTACTATGTGGAAGGAGCAAAAGGTTTAATACCAGTCTATGCGAATCAAGTTCGGCCCAACACATATCGAGTGCTAATCAAGTGCTATGGTTGTGGAGAGAATCACTGGATCATAGAGTGCCCTCATCATGGTAGCCCCGCTACTTTCCAACCACTCTGTAGGGATTGTGGCATTGGCCATGCCTGTATGGATTGTCCCATGAAAAATACGGTCCCACAACAAAATGAGGCTAAGCCTGATGTCCCAATCAACATTATTGGGGTGGACCATCAAAGTCTACAGCCAGCAAGCATATTATCACAACTTGTGAATGTAATGACACGCTAGTAAAAAGAGGCCACCAAGGGCCCTAATATTCCAATTCAATCAAGATGACCTCTTCAAAAGAAAGCACAAGTGTCTCTACCTCCTACAAGTAATGAGCATCCAACCTCATCCACATCAATTCTCAAGCCTCAAATAAAAAACTCTCCATACCCTAATGCAAAAGTGGAGAAGACTCGATTTTAGGCACTTCAACAATGGGTGCAGAAGGAACAAGCTCAATTTGAGGCTCAGAAGCAAGCACAAGATCCAATCCCTAACTTGGTCCCATCGAGCATTGACACTATACTTGAGCCTCTGTTCCAGCAACAAAATCCATAACATAATGTACCGCCACTCCAACTTGAAGGTGTCGCACTCTCTAGCATTCTAAGTTGCCTTGTGTCAATTCCCATTGGAACCTTCTTACAAAATTGTCCCAATCTTTGGGAGAGTTTCAAAGGATGGATTGAACTAGCAAATCCCCCTCCACATATGGAAGACATAGAAGATATCCCTATGCGGATGGGTGAGAGAGATGACATACGCAACATCACTGTGTCTTTGATCCATAAAGCATATGATGAAATCCAAGCCATAGTGGACGGTGGAGTAGGTGTGAATGTCCTATCCAAGGAGCTCTATGATGCATGAGGTTTCCCACCAATGCAAAAGGCTAATTTCAACATACACCTTGCAGATGATTCACGTGCAAAGCCCTTGGGAATAGTGAATGAAGTGTCAACAAAAGTCACAGGAGTATGTTTTTCTCTTCAATTCACAATCTTGGATCTCCCCAAAGAAATCTTATCAAATCTTGCTTGGACATCCTTGGTTGCGTGAAGCATCAGTCCTCCATGATTGGGGAATTGATAGATTGACAATCCAAAATCGAGACACCACAGTAAGAGTCAATGTGGGGACAAGAGCAATAAAACCCATTGTGCCTAGAGTGTTGGATGAAACCTCTTCAAGGACGATCTCAAGCAAATCGGCCCCCCTACAACAGCATGCCTTAGCGGGCGATACACAAAGCAATGTCAACAATTGGATCCAAGCATTGGCGACCATTAACAAATGCCACTCACTAGATCCCATCTTCTCACAAATTGATGCTAAGGTCATGCAGGTAAATCCTCCACTCACACACAAAGAACCAATTGATCTAGAGGTGCCATTCTTTATGGTTGACCTTGACTCGAATGGTGAACCTGAATAAGCTATCCATGATGATGACTCAAATTTTCCTTGGGACCTTGAAACTGAGGCTAAGAATGCTCAATTTGAAGACCATGTCTTTGACAATGATTTAGTTTCTACTGATGGCTACTTACTACAGATGGTATGATCACTACCTAAGCAATTTCTAGCTACCTATACCTAAGCAAAAAGTCTCCAACCACTATCGAAGCAAATAGCAAGCTATTACTGAACACCTCTCTATAATTATGATTTTGATCTTGAGCATCTCTTATTGCTTGTTGTTGAGAATGGTGTAAATTGCACCATTGAGATAAGGTTCACGGAAAAAACCTTACCTCTACTGTAAGGGACTCATGTATATATTTTAGTTCCTTTGGAATACAATGTAATGTATAGTTAGTCATCTCCGATGCACTCCTCTCTCTCTCTCTCTCTCTCTCTCCTTGATCCTCCAACATGGTATCAAAGTTTGGTGCTATCCCTTGCTCTTGTCAACGCCAACAATCCCTCCTTTGAGGCATTCTTCATCTTCGTGTTCTTGAGAGTTTGAGAGAGGTTTTCCTTCCTCTAGCTTTTGTCAAAGGGTATTGTTAGATCTCAAGGCTTGGTTGAGATGGAGAATGAAGTAGTTTGGAGGGTCTCTCTATCAGAGGATGTGAATGATGGTATATCGGAAGCCTTTCTCAAGTGAGAAAGCAAGTTGTAGGTGGGGTATTGGCATCTTATTATGAAATATGTCCTAGAATATTTTTGACAAGGCTTCAGCATTGAAAATTAGAAACATATTTATGTCTATGGTGGACAAGGAGAAAAATGGGTTTGTGAAGGGCCCGTGAAGGGTAGAGATCTTTTTGAGAATATCATTGAATGTGTCACCTGATTTGGATTATGCGTATTCTTTGGGGTAGAAATGCATCTTGTTTGGTTTTGACCTAGATAAATCTTATTATAGGATCTGATTGGACTATATTTATAGGGTATTGTTACAAATGGAGTTGACATGATGACTTTGTTGGGATGGTGACGATGAACATTGTTTGGGATGCATCTGCAGTTCTAGGTTTAAATGGGGTGTAATGGGGCAATTTATAGTGCATGATAAAAGTGGATAATTTGTTTTGTATACTTCAATTGTTTTATAAGATCATGTGGTTGGTGTGTATCTAGAAGAAGACTTTTGACTTTGAGTGTGGTGGGAAAGGAACATTGGGTAGAGTGTTTGCCATGTAGTGGATTGACACAGGGGAGATTGTCAGGTATTCGGATGCTCCTTTTGGCCCACATCTATTGGTCAGACAACGATTTGATTGGTTTTGGGATGAATTAAGGAGAGTTTTGTGGCATGGTTTACGTTTCGTATATAATTTGTTATTCAGTATGTGTTGTTTACCACTATAACAACTTATGTGGCCTCGGTGTGGGGTTTTAGAATGTGTCATTACACGGATGTTGAGGAAATTTCTTTGGGCAGCAGACAGTGAAAGGAAATTTTTGTGGAAGGCCTTAAACGCTAGGAAAAGTAGGGTTGGGGTTGGGGTTACCTGATGTTGGGTTGAGGAATGTTTCCCTAACATGCAAGTGGCTCCCAAAGCTAGCACTCTTGGGAGAAGTGGTAAGGGTAAAAGTGGTAAGTGGTTTGTTGATAAGGGTAAAAGTGTGTGGGTAGGAATTCAGACACATTTAGGCTAGTATGATAAGATAATGAAGTTCTTTCATTTGAAGATTATGGGGTTGGATTTGATTTTGATGTCTGGTGACTACTTTAAAGGGTTGTGGGTTGTTATTGCAATGGAAAGGCAAGAAGGGCCTCAAAGATGATCAATAGGAGTCTACTAGGCAATATTTGTGGAGTCATGTGTGGTGGTGTGGGATGGTAAGCCTCTAGTATTAATAAATCTACCACAAGCTAGGAATTTACAAAGGAAGGGTGTGGTTGCTTGGGGGCAACTTTGAGATGTCATGACAAGAGGGCTAATCTTTCAAGTCTCTAGGACTACATTTTGGACTTAAATAGGGAAGTTGGCGGTGCTAGCTTAGGCATTTAGCTGTGTCTCAGATTTGTGGTCAACTACTTATGTGTTAGTTCTGGCTGGCATGTGAATCAATCTAAGTCGGGGTTGTGGGGAAATTTGCAATGTGTGTTAAAAGTGGATAATTTGTTTGGTATACTTCAGATGTTTTGTGAGGTGTGGTTGTTAGTGTGTAGCTAGAATAAGAATTTTAGACTTTGGAGAGTGTAGGGAGAAAGGAAGATTAGGCAGAGGGTTTGCCATGTAGTGGAGTGGTAGAGGGGAGATTGTTAGCTATTGGGTGCTTCTTTTGGCCTAGGCCTACTAGTGAGATAGTGGTTTGATGGGTTTTGGATAAATTAAGGCAGAATTTCGTGGCATGGTTTATGTTTGCCATGGAATACTCATTTATTAGTTATCATGTAGGTGTCATTTGCTACTACTAAACAAGTTATGTGTCCTTGGTGTGGGGTTTTAGAAAGTGTCATTGGATGGAGGTTGAAAGGATGTTTGAGGGAATTTCTTTGGGTAGAGGTAGGTGAGAGGAGGAAGCCTCATTTCATTATGTGGAATGTCCTAAATGCTAGGAAAAGTAGAGGTGGGTTGTTATTTGATGTTAATGTTTCCCTGATATGTAAGTGGCTCAAAGCTAGTGCTCCTAGGAGAATTTGTTTTTTGATAAGGGTAAAGGTGTGTGGGTGGGGATTTGGAGGCATTAGAGGTGCTATGATAAACGAATGGCATTCTTTTATTTGAAGATAATGGGATCATATTTTCATGTCTGTTGAGCTATGGTGATCGCTTGAATGGGGTCATATTTTCATGTCTGGTGATTGCTTGAAGTGAAAAGGCAAGAAGGACCTTAGGGATGTTGAGAGTCTATTGGGCAATGTATCATGTGGAGTTGTGCAATGGCGTGGGATGGTAAGCCTTGAGTGTTAATAAATTTGATAGAGGAAGGGCATGGTTGATTGGGGCCCAGCTTTGAGATGATAGGAAGGTTGAATGGAACCTTTGGACTCTCAAGGGTTCATTTTGGACTTAACATGGAAGTTGGTGGTGTTAGCCTAAGTACCCTTGAGGTGTTGAGATGTGTATTGGATCCCTTGCCGATAACGTATGTGGTTAGTTCTAGTTGGAATGTGAATCAGTCTAAGTGGGGGTTGTGTGTTGAGGAAAATTTTGGCTAAAGTGGTTTACAATCTACAGGGCCTTAATGATGACAAGTCATTGGTTGCAAGACTAAATGGTAAGGAGCCTTTTACAAGGTGTTAACTAGTGGAGGAATAGGCTAGAGGAGATTTGGAAGTTTGGTGTTGTGAAGGTGAAATTTCTTCTTCATTAGTAGTTGCCGACTCGTTAGTAAGTTGTTTAATGTGTAAACATGTTGCTGGAGAGTGAGAGGCATTTGTTCTTGGATTGTGTGGTCTTGAGGGGTGTGTGGAAGAGGTGAGGGAGTCGATTTGATGGGTGAGGTTGATGCTGATATTTCAGTGGAATCAATGAGAGGTATGTGCTCTACGTTTATATTTAAACCATATATAACACGTGCATTCAAGGCCTAATTTATAAATCACTTATTTGTGAACATTATATGATTAAAAGAAACCCTTTTCTCTACAAATTTGTAGCTTCTTTACAAATTGCTTTTTATGATATCCCTTTGTAGATATATTTCTATTGAAAACATGTTTAAAAATGCCCTCCTATTGAATGGACGTGATAGTTATATTTTTTCTACATGACCCCCCACAAGTCTATGTTTGTGGGAGATGCCGATGGGTTCACATCTACAATCATTGTGTGCTTGTCATATCTGAAAGATGCAAGTTTGTTGGCTATTTAGAGTGTGTAGAACTTGGCGAGGAGCGAGGCCCGATTGGAAGACTATGATTTCAATGTGATTCTTCAGAGAAAGAAGCCGATTGACGTTTGTCATTCGTTAATAGTTAGTTCTTGTGCTTTGTTGTTTAGGCCATTCTTTTGTGTGGAAATTTTATACATTAGTCTCTTATTGGTGTGAAGTAACCCTAATACCTATATAAAAATATAAATAAATAAATAAAGAAATGTTAATCGGTTGGCTTGACCACATATTTAATGTTTGCTAGCACAAGGGTGGTGCTTTATGTCTCATTTTCCGTATTATTTTTATCATAATTAAGGCTATACAATTATTCTTTTACGCTTTATCCTCTCAGCATTCTTTTTGTGATTCTACATGTCAAGTATTTGGTTAAAAAAAACGTCCAGGTTTTCCAAGATTAATTTTGGACAAGAAACGAGAATACTAGCAGGGGAGAACAACAAACGAGAACTACTACAGGATCAAGAAACGAGAAACGAGAACTACTACAGGATCAAGAAGGACAACGGAAGGGAAGACGAACTCGTAGCAGGGTCAAGAAGGGATCACCAACATGGTCTAACCTGCTGCACCCTCAACTTCAGCGACGGCACACAATTCCTCCCGCTGTCGACGTGCTGGTGCATTTTGCGTTCATTGCTTGTAACGTTGTCGCAGAGACATCAAGCGCATTGGATTTAGCGAACTTGTTTGCCATACAGTCTGTTGAAAACAGAGATGAGACCCGGAATTTGGTTTCCCCTCCCATCACCGGCATGGGAACTCCTACCTTCACCGGGTTTTTGAAATCCGGTTGGTATGTCTGGCCAAGAACGCCATCCACACTAGAAGAAAGCTGGTAAAAGCTAAACTGAATGTTGAGATGGGCAAAGCAATCGTCCGCTGGAATGTTATAACCGTGCACAGCATCCTCATTTTTGGTGATGGGGACGACTTCGGTTGACAAGGCCATGAGTCCGTCAATGACAATGTGCACTGTGTTTGTCTCAGAGACACGTTCCACTTTGATATCTTCCATGGGCGAGGTCCATGCTACGGAATCGCCTGTTGGAATTGTAAAGTCTTCCCCGTCGTATGTGAAAACAAGTTGGTCCACGTTGTCGTCCCACTCGCTCACCCTCTTGGCAGCTACACTGAACTTGTGGTTATCATACATGATTCCGACGGCTTGCACCCAAGTGAAGTCGCGGGTTCTGCCAGCAGGCCTCAACCCAATGAAATGGGCATTGATATGCAGGTTGGCATCAGAGACGAGGCAAAAGTCCTCGCCTGCCTTACCGTGGAAATAGAACATGATACCATCGCCTCCGACGAAACGTGGGTCGTAACAAACGGAAGAAAACCCATAGCAGTTGGGTTTGCGGTCTGCAAAAAACCGATCAATCGACAAGGAAAGAATAAACGTCAAAGTCGAACAAGCAACAACCAATAAAGATTCGATGAAAAAGGTCACAAAGAGAGCGGACGCAACGTACGCTTGCAAGAGGTCTGGCACTTGCGGGAGCAGTCGATGAAGCAAGCGGAATGGGAGGCTTTGGAGCCTTTACGCTTGGGGCACTGGCTGGGGCAGTTGAGGTGTTTGAGGTGGCAGCGATTATGAGCAAGGCAACGAGCAGTGTCGGAGATGTGGACGTTAGGGGACTGACGAGTCATGACATATTGGGTGCTTTCGGGGTCGACGCCGGGGGGAAAAGGGAGAGGTTTATGAATGTAAGGCTTGGGCTTGGGCTTGGGCTTGGGTTTGTGCGGCGAAGCGAGGGCGAGCTGATGGAGGCAGCTGAGCAAAGCCAAGAAGAGGAGGAGGAAGGTCCTCAGGCAAGCCATCTTGGCTATGGCTCTCTTGGTTTGCTACTTCGTCTTTAATTCTATATACATATCATCCTCTCTTTGTAAATGCATGTCACACCCCGTAACGTAGCTGGACGTTGTGACATCGTCGCCTTCACGACCCCAAACGTGCCGACTTGGCTTACACCACTACGCCTCTTCTCTCCCAAAAATATGTAGGCTCTTCCATTTTAAATCTAACATGCATACATTCTAGGCTTTGGAGAAAAACGAGAGCAAAACATACATTAAAGGTCTTTCGAGAGATGATGCCTTGGGTGCTCAGGTTACCATTGTTGGTTAATGATTGCAAGGAGAATTTGCGGGATCTAGGGGTGTTGATAGTCAAGAAGGACCTGCTAGTAGGAAACACTCTTCAGGATATTGGTCTCAGGTTTTAGGGTTGCTTTCTTATTGCTTTAGTAGAGTAGGCCATAGGCGTTTTCCCCTTGAGATGGCCAAATTTTGTATCTGTTTCTTGTTTCTGGGACTGACCACCCCCTTTTAATACATGCTGGCACTTTTTTTTTTTTTAAAGGTCAATTTTTTTTCCCCAATCCAAAAATCACAACTCCACACTCTCATAAAACTAGGTAGGAGTGTCAATCAGAGGGCATCATCCCACACCCTCCCACTCACGCAAGGGCACCCATTCATCTCAAACAACATCCAACTATTACTTATGGCTCGTTAATTGACAAAATTCAAAATTCAAGACCATGCAAGAGAAGATGAGCAGAAATTCGACAAAAAAGAAACAACCGAAAGTAGTACTTAAAAACAGCCTAATGGGTTCTAAGCTCGCACCCCTACCCCTACACCCTCCTTGAGTTGTCCCTCCTCTACCTATACAAGCCATATAAGTTGTATGATGACCCCCCCCCCTCCCCCCAACACCATACAACTCATGAGGTCTCTACAACACCAAGACCACACCTATCACACCTATTTGTATGACCATATAGGTCATACTCTCCTTATTGTCCTTTCTCATACCATTTGTATAGTCATAATGTAATACCATTAGGACCGAATGGTAAATGGGAGATTTCCATTTGAATGAAAATAACCCCTAATGTAATACTCCTAAAGCATGGGGACTAATCCTTCCAAGCAAAAGCAAGTGCATACAATAAAGTGTTACCATTTTTACACACTTAAAAAAGATAAAGAGATCAAGATTTAGTGAGGATACATAGAAACATAAGAGGTCATAAATTAAGTGTGATGATTAATGGTAATGCAACCCATAATTTCTTAAACTATTAATTAGTTAAGAAAGTAAAGTTGCAAAAAAAAGCCCGATTGTAGACAAGTATGTGATGTCTTTGCTAAAGATAGGCGTGCATTTGTTTGGGAGACCATGATACACGATACCGAGGTGGAAATTAAAACGATACAAAGATGCCCTAGCTTTCCAAATTATGCATTCTAAATACAAAGATGTTCTGCTTGGACAAAGATGGCTCTATAGCATGGGTCATACTTTAAAGAGCAAGTATCTTAATAACTCCATCATGTTTAAAAAAGAGGGCAAAGTCTTTTAGATTCAAGGGAAACATGATATAGCATAGCAAACTCTCCTCTCACTTGTTTGATTGAATTGGAGTGACTTTTGAAAGAAGATAAATACAAGCTATTTCTTTGTGATTTTATTTCTTATGATGCTCATATTTGTCATACTATTGAAAAGGAAAAGTTTTTTCAAGCTTTATTTAAAAACACAGAATTCCTCTTGATAAAGTAGTGGTTGAAGTTAAAGATGTTTTCGAAGCAATTTTCTCAGTAATTTGCTTCTAGAGTAAGATGTAGATCAGTACATAAGTAATTCTTGAATCTACCCTTATTTGTGAATCCCCTTATAGGCTTGTAAATTGGAGAAAAAAGGACTATCTAAATATCTTAACTAGATTTGCAGAAGGTAGTCTTTCCATCATGGAGCAAGTAACTACTAACTCAAAATTGAAGCTGAATCCTACTATTTTATCAATTGTTTAAGGGAAAAAGAGAATGAGTAAAATAGTGGACATGAGACATGACACAGGGTCTCTTAGGACCCGATCCTCTCTGCAAATGTTAGGGGTGGTGATTTATTATTGATTTTGTAATGTCCATACTTTGGAAGCTAAAGTCCAACAAATACATGAATAAGGTGATACAATAACTGATCCTTGTTACAGTTTTTACAATATTGTCACATGGACTACAACCATATGAATAAAGGTGTAGTCATCCTTCAATGTTGCATCCATCTTAGATTTCCTTTCTCCCTCGTATCGATAACATGCATTAAACGAGAGGAATGTTATAAGAATTCAAATTGAAAACAACAAAATTTTGAATGGACTAGTAATTGAAAATATTTATATTATAATATATAATATATAATTATTATAACCACACATATGTGGGCGGGGAGGCAGCGTGCTTCCTTTCCCAAAAAGTTATAATATGAGAGAACAGGCGCTTCCCTAGGTGCCGAGATAACGCCAAGAATATAAACGCTAAGAATATTAGCACCGAGGATAAGTCTCACGAATGGATAAGAAATTGGAATATTACCTGAATGTCAATAGTCGTAATTATAGTCAAACACCGAGAGACAATATCTAGAAAAGTTGCCAATGTGACCCTAAGAGGATCTATGTATGTCCTTGAGCAAGATGATTCCAACATTCTCAAATATTCAGTAGACTCTGGATAGCACAAAAAGACAACTATCATTACAGGAAGTCCAAAGTAGAGCACGTAACTTTCTCTTAAATTTCCACTTAGCCAGCATTACATGCCTCTCCAACCTCGGGAAAATGGGAGTTTGATCATTGTAGTAAGTCGAGCTTTTAGGCTTGTGAGAGTAGAGCATAAGGTCATCGTGAGGCTCTCCAAAGCTTCACATGCCAATAAGCCCAAACTTGCAAATCAAGTAGACCATCTCTTCAAATTGAGTAGGTTTGAAACGTTTATATAGTCTTTTTATTGTGAAAAGCACCTATATGCTTTCAGTGCTTTAGTCAAAAGCTTAGCTTTTACATCAAATGAAATCAAGGGCATAAGATGAAGGGCTTAGATTCATGACAAGTGGCTCAAGGGGCCTATCGTAAAAAGGACAAAATCACCAAGCTAGTAATGCTCCAGTGACTTCACTTGAATGGTACTATGCATCTATGCATAAATTATAATATAGAACAAATACACAATGCCTAGTGTTGATAAGCTCTTTGACTAATTGCAAGGAGCAAAGTATTTACTAAATTGATTTAAGCTCAAGATATCATCATGTATGCATTATGGCAAAAGATGTGCCCAAGGCAATATTCATATACTTATGAACATTGCCTTGAGACCTTATCTACAAAATTTTCAATAGTGTTTTTGAGTGATATCCTAATTTATAGTAACATTAAAAGGTAGCATCCGCAACAATTGAGACAAGTGTTTAAGTTATAAGAGAACACTCTCTTTTTGCAAAGGAATCTAAATGTGAATTCTTTGCCAAAGATGTGTATGGAATCCTTACACATCTTGATCAATTCAAGGCTACATTATAATGGTCTCATCCTAATAAGCATGAGGAATTGCACATATTTGTGAGTTTATCAAGACTCTATTATTGTTGATTATGCTAAAGTAGCTATGTAGATGACGAATTAGCTTAAGAGAAAGGGAAAGGCCTTTATTTGGGAAGAATCCCAAACGGAATTTTTTGAAGAGATTAAAGTGGCTATAGTTACATCTTTAGTGTTGAAAGTAATTATAAATGCTAACAAAGCATGGCATGGTTTCTATTTTGACACAAGCTGGTCACTTTGCAGTAGAAAGTGGTAGATGCTAACAAAAAACTCATGGTTGCCATTTTGAGACAAGTGCTAGTAGATTTAGTGTTGAATGTAGCGAATGATAACAAACCATTCATGGTTGGCATTGTGAGACTTGAATTCAAGAGTCCATCCATTATCCATTATTAAGGTCTTATCATTAGGATGCATGAAGATTATATATAAGAAGTAGAGTATATAAGGGTTTTAAATTCTCACCCTCATAATAAGAGGAGAGGGGGCCCCTCAACTCATAATTACATGGAAATCCTCAAATCAATCTCCTCTTATGCCTCCCCTTATATTTCCACCCCTCCTCTCCTATTAATCGATATCCCTCCCCTCCTACCTTTTCCTCTTCCCTCCTGTCTTTTTCGATAATTAATATCCTAAGACATACACTTTTGAAAAGGAAGTTTTACTAACTTGGAATGAATAAGGATAACTATCAAAAATCCTAGGTCAATAAGGTTGAATGCCTAAAAGTAGGTGGGTTTCTCATCCTTTATAGGTTCCTTCTAGCAAATGGGAGAGCATCTTTATGGACTTTATTGAGGAATTAACCCAAACACAAAGTTGGGCATGCTTTGTCTAGGTAATTAAAGATCGATTCTCTAAAATCAGTCAATGTATTCTAATCAAAGCAAAAATTAAACTCCCAAATTAGCTAGACCAAGGTCTAGACTATTTGTGGAGTGCTCATATTGTTAGTTTCATTCACATAGTGATGGTCAAACTAAATGGGTCAATCACATCAATGACTTGGAGTTTATGTTTAAAGCATATGTGAGTAGAGGGAAAATACATCGGGGAGGGGATCTACCCATATTAGATTTTCATATAATAGCACCCAAATTTCTACATCGAGTTTTAGTTCATTTATGGTAATGTATGGATTTCAACCGAGCACCAATTGTACCGGGGTTCAAAAAGGAGAAGGTTTAGGCTAACACTTTTCTTGATTTTGTTATCTTTTATTATACTTAATAGGAGTCTTTTTTTTTTTGGTGGGGGGGAAAGGTCATAATGTATTCTATTATAGACAACCTTTGTCTCGAAAAAATCTTAAAATGTCTTTTTTTAGTGAAAGCTATTTAATCTACATTATGAAATTAGGATAATACGTTGGTTTTGATGGCTCGCATAGGTGGTCAATTTTTTGTGTGGTCTTCCACCTAGGTGGTCAATTTTTTGTGTGGTCTTCCACCTTTCTTTGTGCCTCTGCTCTCTTGACCATCTATACTTTCTTTGATTTGTTCTGTCTTGTCATGCACAACCTTCTTCATGATGGAATTACTAGGCCATGATTCAATAATTGAAAGAAAGTATCTAGACTATACATCGATATCTATCTTTTTTAATTGTGCATATTAAGAAATTGGTGCGATGATCAAAGAACGTCATGTTTTAAGGTAAATTGAAGTAGGAATCTTTGTAGAAGCTAAGCAAGTCAAAGTGCATTTTATCAATTATAAATAATTATGCAAGGTTGTTCCAGTCAGAGATTAGAGGCTCAAAGTACAAAGTGTAGAATATCGTGTACATTCTACGCAACTGAGATATCTCGATAGTGTCTATGTAACTCAGATATCTCAATAGTGATGTCCCTAGTTGGTTTTACAACTTCTTATGAATACCTTTGTAGGTGTGAAACCAGAAAGTATGCTTTTAAAAAGCATTATGATAAATATTAAAGCACCATATGATATGTAGTAATCAACTTTTTGTGTCCTCCCAAGTATTTACTTATCAAGATTTTGGCTAACTAACTCGTACATTGAATTCTTTGCTGCAACATGTAACGTGCCTAGCTATGAGCTATTAAAAGTCCACCCTTTTAAATAAGATTAGTAAGTACAAACAAAAAAAGTAAATAATCGTAATGTGACGTAGATTCTCCAATGAAAAATAATTATAGTAAAATGATAAATGCATTAAAAATAAATTAATATCTCAAATAAAATTTTACCTTAAATAAAAATAAAAGATGGGTTTTAAAATCACACACACAAACATTATAAAATATAACTTAAGCAGTCAGTTGGATGGATCATCATGTCAAGTTTTAAAACTTGTACCATTATGTACCATAGGATACTAATAACTCAATAGAGTTAGAATACCTTACCAAGAAACCAAAACATCTATGCTTACTCAAGGAAATCCTTGCTAAGGATTTTGATAATACTTTTCAAGAAGTTGCAAATTCAAGGGATTGTTTGTTTAGTGCGACCGTTTATGTAGCTAATTGATAGTTATGTTATGAAATGATGATGATTCACCATGTCATTAACTTATGATATAGAGCTTAGTAAAGGTTTACTCAAGGAAGAGTCACCTTATAATCACAAAGGAATAAATGTGCTCATGCTCCTCACAATTTCCATGTGTGGATTTGTGTAAGGATCCTAGTGCACAATAAGGCAAAACCATATTAGTTGTATAAGTGTGCACTGAACGTGTGCACCAAGAGTGTGTACTATGGATATTGGGTATATGCATGTTTGGCTGGTATGCCTTTTGTGTGATAAAAAGAATATGCTAAAGAAGCATGAAAATAGCACTACCCAACACTAAAATATGACCCATGTACATTGATTTGACCAACTGCTACCTTTGAGATGATCCATTTCTTGTGGAAGTTTCAGTTATCATGGGGATAGTACTTCAGTTAGTTCCCATGTCTCTTCAAACATTCCAAGCTCTCATTAGAGGCTATGCCCATGGATTGGAAAAACTGTCATCGTAGTGATGGGACAAATTAATGTACTGGGGTCAAACTACCATCGTAGGCGATGGGACAAATTAATGTACTGGGGTCAATACCAGGGATTACAAGGTCTATGGTTGTGAGTGTGATCACCTGAGTGAGTGTGTGAACACATGTGTGTGTGTAGGTGTGCCTAGTTAGGGGTGATTGATGATGTGTCCATTAGTAGGTTGTGATTGAGTGTGTGTGTAGGTGTGCCTAGTTAGGTGTCCAATAGGTTGTGATTGAGTGAATAAGAAGTGAATCTAGGAGTGTGGTGTGATTGAGAGATGCTAATTGAGAAATCATTGGAGAAATTAGTGGACCTTGGCTCTCATGTATGTATCAAGTGCCTATATATTGGCCTTCTCTCATGAATAAAGTACAAGAGTTGTTTTGGTTGTTCCACTCCCATCTTGCTACTTAGCCATGATCCAACATGTGGTATCAGAGCCACAACGTCCTCCTTAAGCCTTACTTTCAGTGCATGTCATCATCTTCTTCCCAAATGAAGGATTTCTTCCCTCTCTTCCCATTTTTTTTCCTTAGGTTTGTTCTCCTCATTATCTAAGACATTTCCCATGCCCTCTAAGCCCAAGCACCCTTATGATGGGGTGAACCTTTGGCTAGGAAGAATTAACAAATGCTTGCTTCATTTGCCCGTGCTGACACAATACTTAGTCCAAGCCATTTCACCAAATGCGACTTACTGCAGACAAAATCCCTCTAATTCCTCTCAGGGGAGGCTAGGCGACACCTAGAGATAACTCCATTTCAAATCTAAGCTCATATGTTTCAGTATTTGATGAATTTTCCTTTCCTTCATATCTTTGGATTTTGACAGCTTGGTCTTATGGCTGACCAAGTCAACTAAAAATTAGGGGTTTTGACCTTGACTAAAAGTTTTCAATATATTGACTCTTCTTGAGGATCAAAACTCAGTTATGGAACTTATAGCTATCATTGTACTTTGCATTTGTGGAGATCAGTTAATGATGTATGCAACTTCTTTGCATCTTTATGGGGATGACATGATAATTGTGCTCTTGAAGAATATGTTCTCAAGTTCCACTCGCTTGAGTCTATTTGTAAAACCTTGTAAGGCATTAGACACTACCCATGTGGTAAGACCTTGGATATAAGGAAAGCTTTTCTTCATCGACCAAGTAGAATGCAATGGACAAGCAAGTTTATGAGTTTGATACAATGGTGGCTTGGAAACGATGCCAGAAAAAGATTGCCATCAAGGGGGGGGGGATTTTCCCACATCTTCAAATTAAAATTTGGTGTGTGGTCAATAAGGGTTTTCTGCCCTGGGATGTTCCCCTTAAATGATTGTTAGTCTTATGTTTGATTTATTACCTTGTTAGACCCATGGATTTCCCATGCATAGTCATTGTCCAGTTTCCCAATTGTAAACCAAGAAACCAAAGTCAGAGTGAGATCATGTTGGGGTGAGGATGCCCAAATGAGTCTACTACTGATGCAACTAGAGTGAGTGCCAGGTTGGGATCATGAGTGTTGTCACTAGAGGTGGGAAAGCCATGAAGTTTCCCATCAACAACTACTAGGGTTGAGGTCATCAATTTGTGGGGTGGTATGATGGGACAAATTGATGTACTGGGGACAATACCAAGGATTACAAGGTCTATGGTTGTGAGTGTGATCACATAAGTGAGTGCGTGAACACATGTGTGTGTAGGTGTGCCTGAGTTAGGTGTGATTGATGATGTGTCAGTCATCAGTAGGTTGTGATTGAGTGAATCTAGGAGTGTGGTGTGATCGAGAGATGCTGATTGAGAAATCAGTGGAGAAATAAGTGGAGCTTGGCTCTCATGTATATATCAAGTGCCTATATATTGGCCTTCTCTCATGAATAGAGTATAAGAGTTGTTTTGGTTGTTCCACTCCTCCCATCTTGCGGCTTAGCCATGATCTAACACACCGGAGGGTTTGTCAGCTAGGGGATGGTCCCCACAAGTCCAAGTTGCACAACCTCCAAAAGTGCAAAGACCTCCACAGAAGAGGGTCTGGGGGGTGAGGAGGGGTATCCCCCACACCTCCATCTAAAGATTCTAGCTGATGTGGCTCTATTGATGATCAGAGAAGAGCTAAGAAGTAGGTCTATGAGAGATCAAAGCTGACGAGTAGGCCTGCAAACCATAGCTCGTGAAAGTATGGGGAGCACACTCACTACCAGAGGCTCCCTTTGTCAACCTCCCTCTTACATGCTCACCTTCAATCTCTAGTGCTCTATTACTCTCGTTCACCCTCCTCTCTACTTGTTTGTCACTCTTTCTCATGCTCCTCTATCAAGTCCTCTGTTTTTCACTCTTTCTCATGCTCCTCTCAAGTCCTTTGTCACTCTACCCTTGCATTGCTTTGCTTACCCAAGTTCTCTATCTTAGAGTTACAGAATGACAACACTCTCTCTCTTTGCGAACATGCCATGCTCATCCACTGAGCTTTAACTCACATGGTTCTATCAAACTATGACAAAGTTCCATGAAGTTTATGGGCTGATCATGATAGGGGAAAAACCATGAAGGTTTATGGAGGACGACATGCCAGAGCCAGAATGGCTGATGGACTTCAAAGAGGTAAGATATCCTAAGAATTACATAGTCAAATGCAGAAGCGTATGAGACCCCATTCTCCTAGATGAAAGCTATTTCTTTGCACTATCTCATTTACTAGAGGCACCAATTTTTGCGAAGGGCTTTGCATTGGAACATTGTCGGGCATCCCAAAATGCCATGAGCAAGGATGCCTCATCTCAATTGGGTTGAGTTTGTAGAAAGTGTGGTCTACATAGTTGAGCAACAAGAAAATCTAGGGTGAAAATGGGAACCATGGTCTAGAAGGAACCGTTAATGGCAGGGGTCAACGAAGGATTGATCCTTTTTATTGATCAAGGGGGGTTAAAGCGTGCCATTGGCACCCTTCTCAAAACTTTGCCATCTATCAAATACATGATCGGCTATTTATAAGGTCTATGTAGATTGAGGCAACAATTTGTTTGCAGCAACAACATCCATCGTTAGATGTAATATAGACCTAATGGTTGGCAAACTTTAACATTCGTCCATTATTAGATCGATAGTTAGATCCAACGAACAAAAAAGGCATGCCTTGTGTCACAAAATCGTTGTCTTGTGATGTATTTTGAGAGGTGGCATGCACCATACAATGGCTGCTACATGGTTTCCGCCTCCCCTCGCCAATGACAGCCAAGAATCGAGGTTATCTAGCCATAACTGGCTCAATAGGCTCCCGAACTAATGGCCGGTTACTGGTTGAGAGCTAGTTTCCTCCTAGTAATGGCAAGCCAACACCGATCCCCTATTCCTTCAATTTGTTGACCCTGCTAAAGCAGCAACACATGATGCACTCCTTAGTCAAAGTGATCCACAGGGAGAGCAACACAAGGTCCACTTCTTATTCAAAGTGGCCCGTAGGGAGCATGTAGGGAGTAGGAAGACTACACTCAATCTCCTCCTTGAGCCACAATTTATCTCAGGTAATGAACTACCAAAATATAACTTAAAAGAAAACTAGCCAACTTATATTAGGGTGGGTTATATCCACACAAAAAGACTAGACATTAATAAAGAGACTTCTCCCACAAAAAGATCTAGGACGGCCAACACAACCTAGGAGCATATTGCCCAAGGCCTATACTACAGAGCAGGTGAACAAACTACCCTTATAGAGATGCTAGATATCGAATAGAGCCCTACTCCCAATTGATCACTTCCTCTGAATAATCACACTAAAATCACAAGTGTCTTTTCAATGAAGCAACCAACAAGGAACCACAATGCAGTTGCTCGATTGGACCTCCTTTTGAAAATCCAATAGAGCCCTACTCTCAACTGATTACTTCCTTTGAATAATCACACTAAAATCAGTTTTTTTTCAATGAAGCAACCAATAAGGCACCGCAATTGCTCGACTGAAACTCCTCTTGAAGGTTCATCCTCATGGATTGCCAACTACCCAACACCTCTTAAATAAGGTCAAAACACAACAAAATTGATGTGTAACCTTGAGGATCCCCAACAAGCACTGATGTGTAGCTAAACTTAATAAAACCCTCAACATCAGCCCCACCCTCCAAACAAAGTCCTCCAATTTCTTCCAAATATCCCTCACAACCACAAATTCCTAAGAAGGATGCCTTAGCTTTCAACATAACACCTACAAACAAGGCATAAAGGAGAAACCTTGACCCATTTAAAGGGTCTGGTTTTGATCGACAACCAATGATGAAGCACCTGATCTTATCAAATAGGTTCCAAATAGCATTCGATCTTCTCATCCATAAGTAATGCCACACCTTAATTTCCAATCTTTTTCAATAACCACCTCGTAATTTCCACCTAGGGAGCACACCATTCAAGCAGATTCATCGATAACCAAGGACAAACTCCTCAACTCAACATTTGTTAATCCCAAACCTCCCCTACTTTTGGCCACCAACATTAACCCTAGCCCTCCCCTACTTTTGGCCACTTTTAGGGCCTCCCAAGGAATGAAATGAATCTCCCTAGAGAAATTTCCTTAGTATTCTCTCAATTTCCCAACCAATGCCACTTTTTGAAGCCCTGCATTCCACCCCAGACACAAACCATGCCAACCATGAAACTTCTCCCTCATCTTATCACAAAACCAATGAAATGTTTCTCAAACCCAATTGATCACCTAAGCATCTCAAAACTTTCCCTCTCCTAATCCATTGAATAGGCAATTCTTTGCCCCATCCTCTCCCCCATACACTCTCGTCCATTAAGGCAAAATCCTAATTCGAGCTACTACATAAGGACCCGAGATGTTGCACACTCGTCCATTAAGGCGAAATAATAATTTCAACTACAGAAGGACCCGAGATGTTACCAAAAAATCGAAGCAAATTATCCACCTTGTCATAAGGGAAAACTATATCATTCGTAAGAGGACTGAGTTGGGAATGAGGAGTGGGGATCATCCTGAAATGGATGGTCAAACACACAGAGTTATTATGTGTGTGTGTGTGTGTGTGTGCACGCGCGCGCGTGCACGTGTGTGCCCTTATCCCAAAGGCATGACCTTATAGTTAGCATCTTTCCATTCATTTACTACAACCATCACAACTCCTTGGAGCCTTTTTCCCTCTTTAAAGTGTTGTTTCCCACGTTTGGGTTGTTGCTTAGATAGGGACATTGAAGCATGCAACAATGGGGGCATCCAGCCATGACCCTGCCATGGCAAGCTACTTTAAATACAACATCCTCTTTGATGATTTGTGTACCTACCAGTTCAAATCAAAATCCCACATCACTATTCATCTTCATCATTTGCATTCTACATTCTACCGCATTGGCATTCTTTACCACAAACAAATCTCTATTCATAATTGCCCACTGTTGCTCCATTTCATAGTAGTTTATCTCTACTTTTGCATGCCAATGTATGTAGACCTCCATCTTAAAGTTTCCTTCTTCTTGTTTGTAAATTTGGAAAACTCGAAACACCTTAATAGAGTATATGCTACTCTTGGGCCATCGCTCTTTCATTATGTGGGAAACCAAGGATTCTTAGACCTTTCCCTTGAGCTACATAGCCGAAGTTGAACATCGTGCTCGTGATCGGTCTGCCGCTAAATGACAGCAAGCAAATCTCCACTCAGGCCTTTTATTGTGCCCATGCTTTTGTATCTGATGGTGAAGCTCATGGCTCGGTTGATACGAACGGAAGGATCGGAGAAAATACCCCCAATGGGCACTCATGAGACCAAAATTCATCAATGGTGAAAGACGCACGTCATGGAATAACATGTTCTGGTCTGGAGGCAAGGGTTGGATCTGTTGTTGTTGAATGATATGCATGCTTCCTTGCCATCTCCTTCCATCCCCTATGCTCAGCCTCCTGTATCTACGAGAAATATCTGCATGCAAAACACAATGAGCCTTCTCCGAAAAGCCTCCACTAAGGAACAAACTGGTCCTCTCCGTGTACGAAGTGTACTCTTCCCGAACCTCCTTATCAAACACCCATCCCCACCACGCCTCTCAACCCCCCGACCTTCCCGCATTGAGATCAGCACCAGGCCCTTCCTCACACTGCGTCCTCTTGACCCTCACACTCCAAAAGCCAGAGCATGGTCAAGGCAAGCTAATTCCTCAGGAACCTGATTCACTCCCGCTCCTCCAACCCACTCCCTTCCTTAAATATATAAAATATAAATCATTAAATTTAAGCGTGAAATTTGTCATTGCAATTGCGCAATTGTGATTCATGAAGTATTAATGATTTTACTCCTCTCATGTTTGACTAAGGCTTCTAAGTCTCGCAATATTAAATAGCCCCTTTCAGTAATTGATTTGCTATGTTACATGTTTATAAGGTGATCCCTTGAGAATGAATTACATTCATTCTAGGACTACCAGTCAGTCATTCTAAGACAACAAATGCAGTAGAGGAATATATGCAGTTAGGAATGATTAACATTGTGACACAGGTGCCATTCCACATGCATGACAGAAATACAAATGCGCAAATACACGCATTCATGCGACGGACTGAGAGAGAGAGAGAGAGAGAGAGGTGGCCACAACAACATGCAAGGAGAGAGGCAACGGCAGAGGAAGTGGGAGGGAAGGCACAGGCAAAGGCAGCAAGAGGAAGAGGTGAAGGTTGAGGCTGAGAAGGAAAGGAGGGGATCCGAGTGGAAGGCGCAGGCGCAGAGAGGCATGAGGAGTGGGGGAGAGGCTGGGCAAGAAAGTCGGTGGGAGAGCTGATTGGGATAGGAGAAATGGGGTGGGCGAGAGGCTGCGGTGGCAGGGGGGGGAGCTGGGCGAGAGACGTTGGGAGGCTAGAAGAGAGAGGCTGTGAGATGGGATGAAAGGGGAGATCAGTGGGGAGGAAGCCACTCTAACCAGCTGAGAGGATGGAAGGAAGAGGGTGGCGGAGAGGGAGGCTTTTCCTCCCCACTCATGATTTACTCCCCCCACTCACATCCTAATACTACTAGGAATTTTGATTTTTTGTCGAGTAGGGGGAACTGCTTTGTATCCGAAGAAGAACAGCATTTGCAGGATATGCATTTTCACAAATTCTACCGTGCATCTCTGATGCTTATACGTTCATAACATTGCTTTCTCAATTGTTGGGACATAAAAGCAACACAAATAACGACTATTTGTTTTCCAATCAAGAGTGATCTCTGCAAGTGAATATCATTACTGAGATCAAAGACACAAAATGCATCCCTCATCTCAACACCTCCTATTTCAACCATAGATGCATCCATACATGAATAAAAAAAGTGAGAACACACTAAAGAATTCCGTCCAGCCCAGTCAACATGCTCATGAATATTACACATTAAAGCACATTTCTCATAATACTCGCAAGAGGCATTTCCCTTGCCTTCATCAATTGATCGCTCAAATACTAAGTCGCAATGTGGCACATGCCCCTTTTCTTTCATTAGCCTACTTATTTTGTTGACTTTTGCATAAATCTCATCACCTTGTGGATGGCTTCTGCCTCCCACGATGAACTCATGCACCTTGTCATAAACCTCAGCCCAAGCCTTCCCAGGTTTCTTTTGCACACCCACAAGTCTCCTGAAATGTTGTACTTTATCAACATCCTCACACATATGAGCATTGCCATAAGTGTTTAACATAAGCATATATCCAGAGGCATCATTGGGGTCCAATGGAACAGCTTCATTGAAGCATTGTCTTGCTAGCTCCAGGTTTCCATATGTTCTGCAGCCAGAGAGTAGTGATGTCCATATAGCAACATCTGGCAGGAAGGGCATGGTTTGAAGCAGATCTAAAGCCTCCGTCAAACGCCCTGCACGTGCCAAGAGGTCCACCATGGAATTGTAATGCCCAATGCTTGGTCTGATGCCATGATCTTCTTTCATAGATTTGAAATAGCTGAGGCCTAGCTCCAGTAAGCCAGCATGGCTGCATGCAGAAAGAATATTGTTGAATATTGCATCATCTGGTTTCAAGCCTTGTACTCGCATGCTTTCAAGGCATTGTGCTGCCATCTTCCAATTGCCACATTGAGCATAACCAGCGATCATTGAGCCCCACAACACCACATCTTGACCTGATAGCTCATCAAACAGTTGGTGAGCCTCTTTGAGGCTACCACATTTGGCATACATGTTAACAAGGGCACTCGCCATAAGTAAATCTGCTGCAAGGCCACTCCTTACAATTTCGTCATGTACCTGCTTGCCCTGCTCTATAGCTCCTATCATACCACATGCTTTTAAGATGCACAAAAACATGATCTTGCCAGGCTTTATCCCGTTCTGTTGCATTCTTCTAAAAAGTTCAAGAGCAGTAAAACCATTCTCATTCTCAGCATACCCTGCGATTAGTACACCCCATGACACCATATCTGGATGCACCAAATTACTAAAAACTTTATGAGCCTCCTCTAGGCTTCCACATTTTGCATACATGTCAACGAGAGTGCTTCCCACAAGCTCATCTATTTCAAACCCACTTTCGACAATCTGCTCATGTATCAATCTACCCTGACCTATGGCTCTCATGCTGCTACATGCTTTCAAAATGCATGAAAATGTGACACTGCTTGGCTTCATACCCTTCTCTTGCATTTCCTTAAAAAGATCAAGTGCGAGAAGACCATGTTTATGTTCAGAATATCCCCCCATAATCGCACCCCACGCAACCACATCTCGCATTGGTAATTTGTCAAACACCCTCTGCGAATCTTCCAGACTCCCACATTTAGCATACAAGTCAATAAGGGAATTCCCAACAACCAGGTCTAGTTCCAGACCCATTCTGACTATGTTGATATGTGTATGTCTGCCGTGCTCTATGGCTTTCATGCCACCACATGCTGTCAATATGCAAGAGAAAACGACTTTGTTTGGGTTTATGCCTTCTTCTTGCATTTGCTCGAAAAGCTCAAGAGCATTTATCCCATGTCCATGCTGCACATACCCTGTAATCAATGCACCCCAGGACACCACGTCTCGATTCACTAATTTCTGAAACACTAACTGTGCGTCATCTAGGCTTCCACATTTCACATACATGTCAATAACTGCATTTCCAATTACCAAATTTCTATCAAGAGCAATTTTGGATATCTGTTCATGTACAAGCCTACCGAGCTCTAATGTTCCTATGCTGCTACAGGCTTTTACTATGCACAAAAATGCAACTTTATCTGGCTGCATGCCCTCCTGTTGCATTTTCTGAAACAGTTCCAAGGCAAGATAGCCATGCCCATGCTGTGCATACCCTGAGATTAATGCACTCCAAGATACGGTATCTTTCTTCAAAAGTTTATCAAACACTTCACGTGCCTCTTCCGTGCTCCCACATTTGGAATACATGTCAATGAGACAATTCCCAAATATCATTTCCAATTCAAGACCACTCCTAATAATTTGATTGTGTATCAGCCTGCCCCATTGTATGGCTTTTATGTTGCCACATGCTCTCAAGACACCCAAAAATGTAACTTTGTCTGGCCATACACCTTCCTGATGCATCCTCTCATAAAGCTCTAAAGCGATAAAACCATACTCGTGGAGGGCATATCCTGCAATTAGTATACCCCACGAGACAGCATTTCGACTCTGAAGTCCATCAAAAACTCGGTGAGCCTCCCCTAAGCTTCCACATTTTGCATACATGTCGATCAGGGTACTCCCAACAACCACATCTGCGTCTAGTCCATTCTTTGTAATCTCATTGTGTATGAGCCTTCCAGATCCTGTGGCTCCTATTCTATTACATGCTTTCAAGACGCACAAAAATGTCACTTTGTCTGGATTTATCCCCTTCTGCTGCATTCCATAATATAACTCAAGAGCCTTCTCACCTTCTCCAAGTTTTTCATGTGCTGATAAGATTGCATTCCAAGTATACACACTCGGAAGTGCAACTTGCGAAAACACTTCGTTTGCCTCCCTCAAGCTACCACACAAGGCAAACAGACGAATAAGATGGTCGGCCAAAACTGCAACTGAGTTAAGACCATTGCTGACCATAAGGGATTGCAAACGCCTTCCAGCTGCTAGATCTTTTTTTCTGATGCATTCCTGCAAAAGACAATAAATGGTGTTCCTAGATGTTGGAAGTCCTTGTTGATCCAAAAGGTCTGCGTCTTGAAGTGCCTTATCCAGCGGTTTCTCCGTACTCAACGTGACCACGCCTCGGACGGATCCAAATAGTCTACCAGGACTTAAGCATAATTTAAGGCTGTAAGTTTGTTGATAGAAAGGAAAAAATATTTGATTTGCAATGAAGAGATGAAATGATGATGCAGGTGGCTCAATTTTTTCTGAACAGAGAGAATCACTCCACGCTTCTTATTACCTGTCCGTCTTGCCGACTAGGTCTCGAGCTGTTACGCGCTCACGAGCAGGTGCATGTCCTTGCAGCAAAAGTTTCAAGTTTGCTTGTCTCCAACGATAATTTACTTGGATCTCGTCGATCTGTACAAAAGCTCCAATTTTTTTACTTCTCTTAGAGAACCCATCATGATCATCTCAGAGCTGACATGAAAGAACACCAGAAAATCTCACTCACGTTATTGGCACTATGGTGCCCGCACTGCAAAAGACCCACAAACGACCTCCGGAAATTGGGTTCTCTACTGATAGCTGCTGCGACTGTGCACATTTGTGGGAGGCAATACGAGACTTAAGTGACCTCTGCCACCCAAGAGCGCCGGCATAGCCAGCCTGCCGCAGTTGGACGCACATTAGTGAACATTTTCATGAGCAACATGAGCGCCCCTAATTTGCAGAAACACAAGCTTCAAGGGAACAAGGAGGAGTAGGGAAGGGTCATGGGGAGGCTTTTGCCCCGCAGGAATCCAGCCGGATTTCGGCTCCTCGGCCGAATTTCGATCGGGACAGGTCGACACGTGGCGCTTCTCAGTCGTCAAGGCAGGTCGCACAAATGACACGTGACAGATTTCAAAAAAATGGTGAGCACACATTCCGAGTTTTAAGGGGCCTCGATCAGACGGTGGGGATTGCATCTCGCATCTCTGTCGACCGGGAGGGAGGGGGGAGGGGGCGCGGGCGGCGGAGGGGAGTTCACAAGGGTTCGGACAGGCTCTTTGGCTCCACAAATGAGTGGACAGGCGGGTTGCTTTCACAAACGACCACCCAACAACTTTCAAAAAAATGTCGAAGCTCCTGCCAAAAAAGATGGGTGGACCCTGCCATGGCTATGATTACACAGAAGAAGAAGATTTGCCAGGAGATGGGCAACATGGAAGGGGCCGCCTAGGAATGAGGGATTCCCATTCGTGACTAGACATGTGAGATAGGGAAGAGGGCGGCACCCATCCACCCATTTGTGAAAGAGTTGCATTAGTAGTGCGCTTTTCCATTGGTGGGGCAAGCATCTTTGACTTGGCATCTAGATGCTTGTACAACCCCCTTACAAGCATGCCATTAGAGCCCCTTGCTAAAGGCCTTATGCCATTGTGGTAGTTAGAAATGACAAATTTAATGCTTGCCAAAAAAGACTTTGTGAAGCATTTGAGATATTCATAAGGCTTGCCCGGAAAAGAAAGTTTGAATGCAAGTTTGGAAGGGGGAGGTTATAGATGGTACCGTGCAGTATCGCGGCATAATTGCGAATGGAGAGGAATTAGCTGTCATGGATTCAAGACATCAAAGGTAGGGAAATCTTTGTATACTTTTCCAACAGATGCTTGACCTCGAGAAATAGAGCCACCTCATCTTTCATGGTTGGTCTATTAGGTGGATTGCGAATGAAAGCCACTCCCAAAGCTTACTCCATCTCTTGGATGAATGGATTAGGCATACCTCTCAGTCGAGGACTAAGAATCACTAATGTGGTTTGAAAGATCCTCTTCATGATTCTTACCCAATCTACCATATGCAACCCATCACTAGTATTGGGTTCCACCTCCATCCTCCCTATAATAACTCCGAGGAGCAGTTATATACATCACTCTTCTCTGTTAATCTTTAAGGTGTGGAAAACATATTTGCTTCCCTGTTGGTGAAGTTGGTTCCAGATCTGCTTACCTACTTCAGTCTCACTGAAGAAGGTGTTGAAAGCATAGTCTCCTCCTCCAACCATCTTGAGACTTGGCATGTGCCTATCCTACTAGCAAATGAAATCATATAGGAAGATTTGCTTCAAAGATGTGAAGAGATCGCCTAAAAAATAGAAAAGTATATCAAATGAGAACATGCACGACACATTTAAGTCACACAATATAGTGCAACTACCTTGGCATTGAGCGCCATGGAGCAATCTTCGCAACATCAACAACAAAACCAACCACACAGGCAGGCTGCAAAGCTAAAAACTTCCTCACAAGACTGCCTAGATGCATAAGGCAGAGCCTAAGGCACATAGGATAGAGATGCAGAAGAGGAAAGGCAGGAAGGTGGTGCAGATACGTAGGAAGATGGAATATTGGGAGTTGATTGAACAAAATTAGAGGCTCCTGATTGCTTCATTGCATCATATACTTCCCAATCTACAACTATTCTTCCCAATCTATAGCTATTCTTCAATCTCTTCAATGGAGATCCGGTTCAAAATTATGAGGCTTAACCCTTTGCAAAGTTCGAAGATGATTGTGATCAATGCCATTTTCACCAGCCTGATGAACAGCTAGAACATCTAGCAAGCTACTCACGGCATAAAAGTTGCATACAAGAATGACAGTGATCCATGTAAGGATGTAGAAGCCCATGAACCTGTAAACGGCTCCTACCGAATAGGCTGCTCATTTGACCTTTGCCAATAAACTCTCATCACAATAGATATGGTCAGCTCGTGTGGACACCACTTTGAGGCTAATCACACGAGTGAGCTTGAAGTTGCCGAGGCGAAGATCAAGAGCACTCTTTTATTTGGATCACAACTTTTATCGGTAGACAAATATCGATGAAGTGTTGCAAATGTAGAGAATCGCTGGGCATATATTCCAAGGATATATTGATGCATCACCTGAGGATTCAACATCACGTACACAAGATTGGCAACATTCTTTTCCACGCCAACTCAAAGCCTCTAGAGTTCAAGCATAATCGTGGTCACTTGAGGGAGAGGGATCTAGTAACAAATCCTATCTCTCCTACTTGGACTCAAAAGAAATACATGTGAGAAATGTCACATAATGGGACGACAGACTTCAGATGCTACTAGTTAAACTTGAAAGGAAGAAGTTTGACAGGTTCACACTTCTATGATGGAGAGGAGATATGATGATGTTTACAAATGCTATACACAAAATAATAGATAGCTAAGTTAGAACCTAGATTTTCATCTTA
Organism: Dipteris shenzhenensis; assembly: GCF_047967505.1. NCBI lineage: Eukaryota > Viridiplantae > Streptophyta > Polypodiopsida > Gleicheniales > Dipteridaceae > Dipteris > Dipteris shenzhenensis. The sequence continues at coordinate 11,324,371 of NC_141600.1, forward strand.
GCATTATTGAACAAGCGACCCCAAAACACTGGCACAATCAATTCTTCGCTTCTCTTAAATTTGTAGCATCATTTTTGCCTGTGGTTCCTAGTTTTGCAAAAATAGCAATGAAATGCATAAATCTCGGTGGGAATGGCCACTGTTGTCTTATGTTTGCCATGGCACATGGGATTGACTCCATTTTGGGGGTGGGGGCAGGAGGTCGCAGGACAAGGATCGCCTATCGCATAGCCTTCAACAACGTTGTTGAATCGAGCAAGATGGGACCATCGCATGCCTATAGTTGCAGAAAACATAACGAGTGCCTTTTCTTCAAATGAAGCCAACAGAGGAAAGGGATGTGCTTAGGGATGCGTTCACCGATTAGTGAGATTGGCTAGCTTCTTGGACTGAATGCAACAGACCTACAAAAAGCAAATCGAGATATTCTTGCCACGGAAAGAGGAGGAAATGACAAAGCCCACATGGGCATCACAAGGTAAGCCAATAAAAATGTATCTATTTTCTATTTTGTCACAAGGTATGCCAATGAAAATGCATCTATTTAAAAAAAATAGAAATCTGTATTTTTCCCTTTTGGAAAAACTCAAGCCTTTATTAAAGCCTACCCTCACAAGCCTTAACTAAAGCTTATTTTAAAAAAATAGAAATTTGTATTTTTAAAAATTTAGAATGATGTATTTTTCCCTTTTGGGAAAACTAAAGCCTACCTTCACAAGGCAGGCAAAAAATGACAAAGGGGACAAATACTTCTTGAAGCATTTAAGGGTTGAAAATGACATAAAATCCTCAATTTCACTAAACATTACAATATTTTACAAAATTTCCCATTACAAAACTTTTCCAATCCTTAATTTCAAGAGAAAGTACAAAACTAGAGGTGAATGTATGATGAGTCCATAGACCTTGTATATAGTAGAAACTTATAGAAGACAATATATGTATGCATGTATGTATGTATGTATCTATTATATATTTTAAACAAGTAGTATCTATGTACATATGTATGTATGTATCTATATATTATAAGAAGTAGGTTAAATGTGGGGTTGACATGTGGCACTCCATTCAGAATCACATTGTTTCGGCCATTCAACTCACACCACATTGGATTGTGTGGGTACTTCGAGTAGGAATGTTGCCTATTCCAATTCTTACCATGCATCATGCTAGGATGTTGCTAGCATCTGTTCTTACCAGGCATACAAATCCAAAAGGTTGCTGCAAAGCACTTTTGATTGCACAAATGTCAATCTATGGAAGTAAGCTATATTAGAATAGCTTGTAGTAGATTTGAGTTTCTTGATATTTTCTGCAAAAGAGGTGCTTGCAATGTGGCCATCAATTAAATTGGCAAGCGAGTGAATAACATGTAGGTTGGTTTCCAAGTGAAACATAGAGTAATTGTTTTTTATAAAAACAATCGAAGAGCGTTTGTTGATGCGATTTGAGATCCACTTTTGGGAATTGTAGAGCTTGAAAACATTATGCCATTTTTTGGCAAGCAATTGTTGTCTAGTACTTTCCATATTTATGTATTTTTGTTAGAAAAGTTGCAAATACAAACTATAGCTTATAGAACCAGGGATAGAGAGAAAGCATTTGCCAAGGTTGGCAGTGGATATGGCGAGTCAGCAAACAACAATCACAATCATCTTCACCAAACTAGAGACTAGGCACTGAACGAGAGAATAGGCACTAAACTCCATGAATCACCATCTGAAACTCTCCACCCAATTATCATTAGGGGAGAAATGGGGTCTCAAAAGGGCCTCCAATTAGTGTTTCCTAATTTCAAGGGATTAGAAAGGATTTGAGGTTTACCAATGAGGGTGCCAGAAGGTGTGGGGCAATGGTATGTTAAGGTGGAGGGTAGGCAGGACTGAAGAGTCGCTATTAGTTGTTCCCCTTACACTAGGGACCACCCAAACCATCCCCCCCCCCCCCTAACCCATGTTTGACCCTCCTTCCATGTGCACCTCCCCCACATGAGCCCAAAACTACTTTGAATGAGCCGATGGGCCCTGTGGATGAGTTTTCTTCCCCCCTTTCCACTGTTCTAGTCCAGCCTACCATTCCCTCCATTTTTGAATTTTGAGGCGCCCCCCCTTGCATTTGCCCTCTTCACCCTCTTTCAGTGCTCCCTCTTGCTCTGGCCTACTTACTGCAACTACACTGTTCTGGTCCAGCATGCCATTGCCTCCATTTTTGCATTTTGAGGTAGCCATCCCTTGCATTTGCCCTCTTCCCCCTCTTTCTCTACTCCCTCTTGCTTTGGTATGCTTATTACTGTAGATCCTCTCTCTCTCTCTCTCTCTCTCTCTCTCTCTCTCTCTCTCTCTCTCTCTCTCTCTCTTCCATTTTGGCTGCTCCTGTGTACCTCAACCCCCCGCACCTCTCTCTCTCCCCGCCCCCCTCTCCCTCTCTCTCTCATGTGCCTCTGTTGGAGTTGCTCTCTCCCTCTCTCTCTCCCTCTCCTGTGCCTCTATTGGAGCTGCATTGCCCTATGTAGGAGTCCCATTCTTGCTATTGCAACCTCTACAAGCATGGTGAGGAGTAGGGCCACAAAACCATGCAATGCTGCGTCCTCTTGTGTGTTCCACAACACCAAAAATGCAATGGATGAGTGGATCCCTTGCACCTATAGCTTGAATGACTGGGATAGTGATGAAAGGAGGGTCGGCCAAAGGTCCACATAAGCTTCCCAAGAGCAAGAGAGGTGACATCTTGCATGAGTGGAAGGTTTGTATCTTGAAGTTTACATTTTGCAAGAAAGGGTGGCTTGCAAAGGTGCAACATGTCTACATGGGAAAAGACATGTGGCTGCCTCCATCATTCAACCAATCTAGGATACCATCACATTGTAAGTTTTCTATCTATATGTCCATTTTGACATTTTATGTTGGTATGATAAGAGCTCTTATTCATGGCAGATGCATACCCTTCGGACTTCAAGGAGTGGGAACCGGTTGAGTCATTCATAGAGGGAAGTTCACTACAATTCATGAGGGTTTAGGTAAGCAAATGCATGCTAGGGAGAAGTCGAAAGACTTGCAAAAGAAGAATGTGTATTGGAACAATGCAACATACATAACTCCAAGGACAGCATCAAGTTATGGCTATTTGCAAATCATTGTACCACCACAACTTCAAGACATGGATTGCAGCATGGTGGGTGTAAGCACATCGCAATCGTACAAGGAAAAGATTGCAAAGGATGTGGGCATGGCCATGAAGTTCACATTTGGATCCAAATGGGCAAGGTTGTCTTGGTTTATGCCTCCGCACATTTTTGTTTCTTGTTTCCAGAATATACCTATGCATAGAACGAGAACTATGTGGTCCTGCAAGCGTGTAGATGAAAATGCTCTAGAAGATTTACTTGGGAAGGATTGGGGCACCAAGTCAGGTGAACAAAAGGGTGATATGTTTCAATGTCACGCATATAAGGATAATGTGGTTATTAAATACCATATATGATGCCAAATCTTGTATTTAGCTTTTCAGTACATGCCCTAGAAGAAAACAAATGGCCAATGGCTTCCCCTTGACTCTAACAATGAAGACAATACAAGGGTAAGTTTGTCTATTGATGTTGATCAAGGAGATGCCAAGAATATGACTGTCACATCGCGATGGACTCTAAGGGATGTGCGAGAACACCTATTGGTCATGGAGGATGGCATGTTAGAGTCCTTCAAGTTTATGTTGAATGGTGAAAAGATTGGGCAACGTGCAGAGAAGTGCATGCATAGTGTCAGTTTGATTCCTCTTGCAACTTTGAAGATAGTAAACAATGTGTTTGAATAGTGCAGCATTAAATTATTTGCCTTTTCTTAGTTCTTGTTTCAAGAAATCGAGCACATTGAAAATGTGCTGTAATCTACTTTGATGTTTTTCTCTGTGCTTTCATGCAAAAAATTTTCCAAAAAAAAAGGGGAATTTATGTTTTATTTTTTTAACTTTTAGAGTTTCTATATATATAGAGGAGCCTTTTTTACATTCATTTCTCACTTTCACTTTCATAGAGCCACAGAAACTCCCACTCCCCAAACTTCCTCACTCCCTCAACCTCTATGTCCATGGATTCTGCAAGAGTTTCCTTTCATGCATTCATCTCGCGAATTGCATTTGTAGATTGCGAGGAAGAGCTCTTTAGGGTGTTTGATAAGACCGTAGATGTCCTAGGCACATAACAAGCCAAGGATGACTTCAAGGAGCTCATCAACTATATGAAAGGTCATTTCTCTAAATTTGCATATAAGCTTGATAAGTCTTCAAAAAAATGGGTTCCATTAATTACATCAAGTATCTATACATGGAGGAACCCAACTTTGTGAAGCGCTTGGCCCGTTTTTGTCCCAATATTATAGAGGAAGGGTCTAGGAAAGTGGATGAAAATGATAGCCTACAGTTGGGGATTAGTAGAATAGGGAATAGGTTCCTTTCCTGGGAGATGACATTCATCTTTCTTCTCTAGGAAGGAAATTTAGAGGAACTTAGCTCATCTTCATGCATCCCCACCAAATCTATTGAGATGCTGATCCCTAGACCAGAAAGTGACATATATGTGGAAGAGCCCCTTGATGAGGAAAGGGAGGAGATGGAATCAGCTCAAGTGTTGGACTTACTATAGCAGCCCCCTACTAGCGTAAAGCAAGCAACTATCGGCAGAGATCACTAAAGCAGGAATAGATATATGGTTACTCTCCCCTCCTCTCATTGATGGAGAAGAGTATGTCTTCCTACATGGCATTGAGGTTCTTTTTGGATTACGAGAGGACAAGGTAGGGGTATTAACCGGGCTTGATGTGGACATAAGTGTCCAAGATCCCATAATTTTGGGTTCAGATAATCAGATCATGGATGACCATCTGCTGACAACACTGATTTGGTCTTCTAATGCTTGTTAAATTGTTGCAAGAGGTATTTGAAGTGGACAAGTTCTCTTCTCAGTGGGGCCATGTTTACAGCGCATTTGGGCAAGATCATGCTTTAGCCCACTACCTCGGCAAACTGGCTAGTACATCATGGTCTTCCACAACAAATACTCACCTCGAGGGCCTACAGAGTTTTGATGAAGTGTAAGGCCTTGTCACGTGCTGTTGGGTATGCCAGCATCACTCGGAATGCTGACAAGGTCACTTTGGTGCACCGCTTGGCTACCATCAATGCATTTAGATCGAATATCTATGGCAGAGCATTGGCAGCAGTAGCTATGGCATTGGCAACAGGAATAGGTTTATATCTATGAGTGCTCTTAGGGAATCTCCTTCTTAGCACAACACATTAGAAAGGAGCATGTAGGATGATAAGGTTGGTTCTCTTCTGAAGTTTTCTAATTTCTTGGAGGGCTCTTACTCCTTGTTTTGCTCTGTGCGGCTTCCTTACTCTTAGTGGAGGTGGTACAAGGACCCGCATGCGCTTCCATGGCCTCTCATCACAGCTCTGAACTTAGTCCTCTGCTGTGCTCTAACTTGTTCTTCCTCATCATCCTCACGTTACCGAATTGGTTTGGGCCTCATTGGCATTTTCTTGAACCTAATCTTCAAAGGCTTCTCTTTGGGGACCGTTTGAACATGAACTATATCCATGCTTGCTTGTATGATAGGAAGAGAAATTATTGTTGGGTTCCTCGCCATTTGCTTTGTCACCAAATTCCCACCAAGGTTCTTGATGTCCTCTAGATTTCAAAACATTGTCTACTCTTTAGTTTGGGTAGCCGGGGGGACTTCTCTTTGTCCTCCAAATTCCAAACATTGTCTATTCGGAGACTTGTCATGGGAGTGGTGGGATCCAAAGGGCTTATCCACCACTTGCTGGGTTTGAGGAGAGTGCTGACGGATCCTTTGGGAGGCATGGGAGGCCTCACGGGAAGAGGGCAGCTTATTCACTTCATGGGAGCCAGTGGAGGCATCATGGGAGGGTTCACAGGAGGGCTCATGGGAGGGCTCATGGGAGGCCTCATGGGAGGGCTCATAGGATACATCAAGGGAGGGCTCACGAGAGGCTTGATGGGTGGCCTCACGGGAGGCCTCATGGGAGGTGTGATTGGTGGAGGTGGTCATGCCCAAGGAGGGATGTGTGCTCGAGGAGGTATTTGGGTTTTCAAAAGCCATGGAGCATGAGGAGGTCATGGGGCTGAAGGACATGGAGGAAGAAGGCTGTGGAGAAGGCCTAAGGTGACATCCTGTGGGCTTGGCAGTGTTATTGACTCTTGCCATTAAAATATGAGTTGTGCTTCAAAAAAGTTTTATATAGCCTTTTTAAATTAGGGTTCCCCCCCCACCTCCCCACCCTACCCTCACACCTCCAACAAAGCCCAGCCCAGCCCCCCCTCCCCCCCCTCCCCAACCCTGGGACATAGCTCCATGTGTGAGTACCAAATTGTGGTCAAAACATGCACTTTATTCATTGTAGAGTAGTACACAATTACACCGTAGCTTTAGTTTATCTTTGGACGCATTTGCTCCCTTGTCTACTAACTCTAGTTTGACTCTAGTTTGCAACCAATGTAGGACTCCTTGACTCCCTGTGGATGCCTTCCAAGAACGATGCCTTCTATTCTTTGATACGATTTGAACTGCTTTCGTAAGTTCGGTTGCCTTTGCCTTTTTAGACGTCAGAGTTCTATCCACCATAAACATCTATAAAACCAACCAAACATCTCGTGCAATGCATTGCTATGAGTGACACCACAACCATGCCTTGAGTTCTTGAAGGAAGCTACCTAGGCTTGATAGTGTGACTTCTCCATGCTTATGTATTCCAAATGGACAAAGGGCCCCAATTCTGTACAAACCATGGTCCGTGCGCATAGAGAATATGCTGCAAACATGACGAACATTGTTTTAGCAAAATAAACAATTTTAATAAAGCAAGAGCTAAATATTATGATGGTCACAAGATTACCATGTAATGCATAATGTGCGACTCCCCCCATACTTTCACCATTAATTGAGTCTTTCACAGCCATCCTGAACCTTTCAAAATACATCTCATCGATTCGACCCTAGCGATATTGGTCATGCATTCACACAATGCTTTCTAGTATTCCCAACCCAAGGTACTCTGAGACAATGTATGTTTGTCTTTGTCAAGATTGTGGTTAGATAGGAATCTCCTTGCATTCGCTCCACCTAGGGACACTTTGGCAAGAAGAATTTGCATTGCCCCATACATCTTCTTGTCCTCCTTAGTTTGACATGTCCTCCATGGAATCCCATCTCTGAGAGCAACTTCTCAACTTCTGCAATGCATCGTGCAGATAGTTCTTGTGCAATTAAATTCCAAGCATAAAGAATATGCAAATACAACAACTTATCAAAGTATGCATAGCTCTACATGTAAAGTACATAGGTGAACTCTGTCTAATGGGATGGGCAAGATGGAATCCCACTTTGGATCTTTCTTGTCATGATTGGGAGCTTGCATTATTGACTACAAGAGGGAATGCCATTCTCCCATTATAATCTAGCCTTTTCCTTACATTGAGAACACATGTGATAAAGGCATGTGAACATTGCACTTGCCTTGTATCACAACCATGCAAGCACTTGAGGGTTTTCAAGTCACCAACAGGATGCCATTCAACTCAAAATGTTCCATGGCCATCTATTGTCAGTGTTTACCCTTCCTCTTGTCTTTGGACAGTTGATGGGATTCCTGTTCTATCTAGAACGTGCTTTAATGTGTAATGGCACTAGACTTTTAGAGTCTCAAATGTTGCAAGCCACCATATATCTTTCTTTGATTGAACTAATAAACCTTTCTCAACTTCCTCATGCCCTTGAACAAAGGCTAAGGCTTTGTTCATAATGTAGATGCTCACTCTCTCTAACTTGTGTTCTTTCACCAATTGAGCTTCATTCATTTGATGACAAACATGAGGTTGCCATTGCATTCTATACAACAAAAGAGAGAACTAGTTAGGATAAACATGATATAGGAAATGAGCTAAGTAAAGTGCAATGCTGTAATGGATTTCGTCTTACCATCTTCTCTCATGCCATAGAAATTGACAATTGCTTGTTACAGTTTCTTAACATCTAAGTAGATGTTATTGAAGCATTTATCTCAAAGGTTTGCAAACAAATTTCTTTTTACTCTTCCAAGTCATTGTGCCCCCTACACAATGGTAACCTCCAAGCATTTCTCTTGCATGTTGGTTTGTTTCTCTCTGTGCACGCCTCACAGACCAAGGTGTGGGTAGTGGCACCGTAGACTTCTTATACTTTCCTAGAATAGCATACTTGAAAATTTTTAAAATAGATGTGTAAGCTTCACGACTTACACTAGCAGTGTCACAAGCTGCAAGCATCTCCTTTGCATCTACAATCTCCTTGAAGTCCTTCACATGTAGGCATTTGTGTCTTGGGTCCCTTAGTATCCCAATGACATTGGTTGACTTCAATAAACTAGCTAGAGTGTATAAACATTCAATATGATCCCCGTCCATTCTTCCCATCACATCTTCCATGAAGTTCCTAAAGAAGAACTCAAGCAAAACTTAGCACAATCAGCATTAGGGGAATTTCAGACTCAAAAAGGGCCTCTTGGATTAGGCCCTTAATATTTGTAGCAAACTGATACAAAACCTGAATCCTCGAGGGCTTCTGCGCATTCTCTCATCCACCCGACCACGGATTCCTCTCTCTTGGAGCCTCCTCAACCTTCTTTCTTTTTTTGGCTCCCTCTAGAATCCTCCCTCCTAGCCCAATACCTCCCAAGTGGCCATCCCTCATGGTGCCATGTGTCCAAGTGGACCTTACCATTAAACCCCTGTTTAGGTTCAACTAATGCACCCTTCCATTAATTACCTAGACCTAGGATTTCCCCCTAGACCCTATAAGCCACATAGGTAAGTATTGTCAAGCCCTCGTGGTTTCCCCATTATACTGATGTCATAGTATCATAGTTGACGTAACATTCCCTCCCCCTTAAGAATTGTTTACGTCCTCGAAAACAAAATTGGGAAACCTCCTCTGGATTTGCTTACCTTTTCCCATGTTGAACTCTCTTCAGATCTATCTTTCCACTTAATCAGACATTCTTTCCATATAGTATGTCGCGTTCTTTTTTCTTGTGTATCTAAAATTTTTTTTGGTTCATGTGGTAAAGATGCGGGTTCAATAAGTTCAACTAGGACTTCATTTCCAATGAGATTATCATCATCTTCTAATTTTCTTTTTAGTCTACTAACATGAAAAACTAGATGTACTCTACATCCCTCAGGTAAGGCTAATTTGTAAGCAAGTTCTCCAATTCTCTTAAGTATTGTGAATGGTCCACAATACCTAGGAGACAGCTTCGGACATTTACCTATTTTTAGAGATTCTAAAGATTCAGGTACCTTAAGGTAGACTTTCTCATTTACTTCAAACTCCAACTTTCTACGGTGGGGATTTGCATAACTTTGTGCTCTATCTTGAGCTCTTCTTATGCTATCTTTAGCTAACTTAAGCATTTTATTCATATCCTCAAGAAAGTCTTTGGCCGCTTGAACCTTCACTTTTTCAAGTCCCACTGTCATTGGGGCTCTAGGTTGAAATCCATACATCATCATGAATGGACTAAAACCTGTAGCTGAATGTTTGGCACTGTTATATGCAAATTCTAATATGGGCAAATACTGTTCCCAATTAGTTTGCCGTTTATTTACATATGCTCAAAGCATATCCTCAATGATTTGATTGACCCTTTCAGTTTGACCATCACTCTGTGGATGATCCGCGGTACTCATATTCAATGAAGTTTCCAACCTCTTAAACACAGCCCTCCAAAAATGGCTGTTAAACTTGCTATCTTGGTCACTAACAATACCGGCTAGTAGCCCATACAATCTATAGATATGCTCCACAAATAGCCTAGCTAATTCTGGAGTTTTAAAATCTTCATGGGCAGGAATAAAATGAGTCATCTTGGTCAACCGATCCACAATTACCCACACAGAGTTGTGCCTCCTCTGTGTTCTAGGTAGTCCCACAATGAAATCCTTGGAGATGCTTTCCCATTTGCCAGATGGAATCTCCAATGGGTGTAGGAGACCTCCTACCTTAAGGCATTCAGCGTTATTGACCTGGCATTTTTGGCACTTCAACACATAATCTTGGATGTCCTTACCTATTCCAGGCCAAAAGAATTGTCTTTTCAGAAGTACATATGTCTTCTGAATTCCCGGGTGTCCAGCACTCGGACTATCATGACATTCAAAAAGGATTTGGCACCTAATGTCATTATCATCCGAGACACATACTCTGCCCTTGTAGAGTAGGTAGCCATCTTCAATAGTATATTTTCTCCATTTGAGTCCTTTATCACCAACTTGTGGTGTGTCACCATTTCCATGCGACTCCTCAGTGAAAGCCTCTTGATTAGTTGGATCCTTGTTTTTAATTTCTTTCCATATTTCAGAGAAGTGAGAATCAAATTCACATTTCCCTTTTAAGGACTCTAGGAAATCATTCTGAAATCGAGTAAAACTCAATTCATTAACAATTGGCATTCGGCTAAGAGAGTCTGCTACCACATTAAACTTCCCTTTCCTATATGTCAATTGTATATCAAACTCTTGCATTAACTCAGCCCATCTAGCTTTTCTACCTTTAAGCTCTGGCTGATTACAAATCCATTTAATGCTTTCTTGATCAAAAATGATCTCAAATTTTGCACCATATAAATAGTGCCTCCACTTCTTTAAAGCATAGACTATAGCATATAATTCTTTTTCATATGCCGAGTAATTCTGTTGGGCACAATCTAGCTTTTTGCTTTCAAAAGCTACTGGTCAACCTTTTTGTATAAGTACTGCCCCAATAGCAAAATCACTGGCATCTGTCTCAACCATAAATGGTTCATTGGGATCCACTACTTTAAGACAGGAGTTGCCGCTATAGCTACCTTTAATTTTTCAAAACTTCTCTTTTGAGGTTCATCCCATATGAAGGTGCTTCCCTTCCCCTTAAGCTGGTCCATCATCGGAACAACAATCTTAGCATAATCTTGGATGAATCTCCTATAAAATCCTGACAAACCTAAGAATATCTGTAATTCTTCTAGATTTGTGGGATGTGGCCATTCCAATATGACCCTTACTTTATCAGGGTCCATACGAACCCCTTCTTGGGATATTATATGTCCCAAGTATTTCACTTCTTTTGCAAAGAATTCACATTTGGATTCTTTTGCAAAGAGTGAATTATCTCTAAGCAATTGGAACACTTTTTGCAAATGTTCCAAATGTTTTTTTATGGTTTTACTATTGATAAGGATATCGTCTAGAAATACTACAGCAAATTTTCCTAGATATGGTCTTAAGACACTATTCATAAGTGTCATGAAAGTTGCTGGAGCATTTGTTAATCCAAATGGCATTACTTAAAATTGATAATGCCTGTACCTAGTATGAAATGATGTCTTAGGGACATCTTCTTCCCTAATTCGCACTTGATGATATCCTGATCTTAAATCAATTTTAGTAAAGTATTTTTCCCCTTGCAATTGATCAAAGAGCTCATCAATGCGAGGCATAGAATACTTATTTTTTATGGTGATTTTATTTAGTGCTCGGTAATCTATGCATAAATGCATAGTACCATCCTTTTTCTTTACCAGTAAAACTGGTGCAGACCAAGGTGAACTACTTGTTTGGATTTGGCCCTTCCTAAGATATTCTGTTAACTGTCTTTCAACCTCACGTTCCTTTGTTTGACGAAGCCTATATGGGGGTTTACAAACAGGGGTAGATCCAGGAATTAAATCTATTTTATGATCTACTTCTCTCTTAGGAGGTAAACCATCAGGTAAGTCAAGCGGAAAAACATCTTTAAATTCAAACATTAAATTATTGAAAGAAGATTTATACTTTTTAACATTACAAAAAACAACATTACTTCTTTCCGATGCAGAAGACATAAAATCACCTATGAAAGTAAGTTCACAAAGATATACTTCGCATTGTTCTTGGTGTAGTAGTCATTCCAATTCCATCGAACAAATAAGAGGAGAGTTAGGCACATCATGCTCTCCTTGAATCTGAAAGACTCTACCCTCTTTTTCAAACATAATGGAGTTATTAAGATAACTCCTCTGTAAGCTATGCCCAAGACTATACAGCCATTCTTGACCAAGCACTACATCTGTTCGGTCTCGATGCATGATTTGGAAACCCAAGGCATCCTGATAGCCTTAAATATCCATATCTACACCATATATCATGGTGTCCCAAATTTTTTTATCACTGCCCTTCGCCAAAGAGACCACATATTTATGGGCACTGGGACTCTTAGGCAATTTTAATTTCTTAACTAACGAGTAGTTTAAGAAATTATGTGTTGCACTATCATTGACCATCACTCTTACTCTTTGTCCCTTAATTTTTCCATGCATCCTCATTAAATCATGAGGACCAAAGGTGGGCTGCCACATTGCCGATGATAGACAACACATGTGAGTGCTATCCTCATGATAGACCTCTATCTCAGTGTACTTTTCAGTACCATTAAGCGGTAACACTTGCACCGCATGCACTTGTTTTTGTAGAGGTTTATTTGGGGCTTTAGCTCCCGCTGGTTTATTTTTAGGACAGTTCCAAGCAGCATGGTCTTTGCCCAGACATTTGAAGCAAAGATTTTCTTGCCTGGCCCTTTCATAATCTTGTTTTTTCAAGAGAGGATAATTTTGTGTTTGAGGTTTCTTAGGTGGTGCCTAAGGAACCTCCTTCTTAAAGTGCCCCTTCCTTTTCAAATTGGAAAATTTATTAAACTTTGGAACAAAACCTGTTTGCTTCGAAGTTCCAATTTTGAATTTCCCCATCGTATCATCATATATTTGGGCATACTTAATGGCTTCTTCAAAGGTTTTTGGAGAATTTCTTTTCACCTCAACCTTATAAGTGTCTTTGAGACCTCTCACGAAACCCCTTATCTTTTGGAATTCATCAATTCCCTTCAGCTTAAGGACCGCCTCCCTATAATTCACTATGTACTGGACTAGAGTGCTTTTACCCATAATGCAATTGTCCCAAGCCTCCCACGCTCTTTCTAATTCATTTTCTGGTAAAAACTCTTTTAGGAAGGCTTGTTCAAACTCAGTCCAATATCTAGGAATTTTATCACTCTCTCTGAGGCTCATCCACCATTTATAGGCTTTATTTCCAAGGGAAAGACTTGCTTCCATGACTTGATTTTCAGGAGGTGTATTCCTGAGTCGATGAAAGTCTTGCCATTTTTGCAAGAACGTATTAATCGCATCTTTATTATGCTCCTTTTCTTCCCCATTGAAAATTGGTGGTTTTAAGTCCTTAAGGATGTTCGAGGTTTCTCTAAGTCGAGAGGTAGACCTCTTAACTTGATTAGGAGGAATCGGTGATTTTTCAGTAATAGATACCAATTGAGAATCAGCTATCTTAGTTATAGCTTCAGCTAGGGTTTTTAATGTTTCACTGATAACCCCTAACTGTGTTTCTATATTTTGCGTTCGAGTTTCAAGTTTAGTGAATTCCGCATACGGAATTCCATAATCACCATAATCAATATCCTCCATTTCTACATTATCCTCTTGAGTTTCAGTTTGTACCTCCTCATGTATTCCCTCTCTAACTATTGCTTTTCCCTTTCTAGCCCTTTCCTCGGCCTCCCTAATCATACCATCCCTTTCTGGAGTTGTCATTTTCAAAATGTATATTTTCCAGAAAATGTAAAGCAAAGCGCTTTATATCAGATAGAAAAATGTGATGCCCACTTTCCTGGTATTCGTTCGAGGCATTGGATTCATCATCTTCAAAGTCGTCTCGCTTTCTTTGATTCACGAACTCGCCTTTCAATTCCGCTCTTTCCCTTTTTTTTTTGGATCTCGAACTCCTCGGTCTTTTACTTGATATCGGCGAGGCTAAGGGTTGGAGAACCTTAGGATCTTGAAAGAGAGAAAGGGGTGAAAAGGTCCTTATCCTTTGGAAAAAGAGGGGAGGTCTTAAACTGTGGAGAGGGGTAAAAGGACTATGGTGGCATGGCTTTTACAAAGGTTTATGACCTTTAGATGATGTGGCAAGTCTCGTTGTATGACATGGCTTTTACAAAGCCTTAAGCCTTGTCTGTCTATGCAGCGTGCAGGTCGACAAACGGACGATTTGTGCAACGATTTGCACTACCATTTGCAAGCTCGTTCATGCCATTTCTGCTTCCTCTACTCTGAATTCCTACCTGTCTTGCAGCTCTTGCTCTCACATTGATAAGTAGTCTGGCGTGACGACCTTCTCGGGTTTTAATGGCTGTATGATTGCGATGGTCTACACAGTGCGATGGTGTTCTCAAACTCTTGTGATTCTTTTAAATACTATAGGCTATTAGTTCTCCACGGCGTCAATACTCTTTGAGTGCATAATTGTCCGTAATTCTCCAAAGCCCATCGTCCGGGACTGCTGCTGCGCCATTGAATTACTACTGCACCATTTAACTGCTACTGTAGGTCGCACGACTCTTTAATTTTGCAAATCCGTATCTGGCAAGCCTCAAGGTAACGTTCAAATTCTTCTGCTTCATTTGTGCTGTGCGCGGTCTCTCAAGACTCAAGTCACCACCTCCACCTTCGTCAATTTGTAACAGCCCGCGCTGCACAAATCGTCAAACTCTAGCTCTGATACCAATGATACAAAACCTGAATCCTTGAGGGCTTTTGCGCATTCTCTCATCCACCTGACCATGGATTCCTCTCTCTTGGAGCCTCCTCAACCTTCTTTCTTTTTTTGGCTCCCTGTAGAATCCTCCCTCCTAGCCCAATACCTCCCAAGTGGCCATCCCTCATGGTGCCATGTGTCCAAGTGGACCTTACCATTAAACCCCTCTTTAGGTTCAACTAATGCACCCTTCCATTAATTACCTAGACCTAGGATTTCCCCCTAGACCCTATTAGCCACATAGGTAAGTATTGTCAAGCCCTCGTGGTTTCCCCATTATACCGATGTCACGGTATCATAGTTGGCGTAACACAAACCAGCCAATGGGAAGGCTTGAGCATTAAAAGAATGGAGGATTCCATCTTGGCCTCTCATTGGTGGAGAGAACTCCTTTGGTCCCTACTAGGCTCCCACTTGCCTCCACCACTACCTGGGGCATTTACTTCCCCCTTGGCTTTTGGATGATCCCCCTACCCTCTTCCCTCTCTTGGTGGGCCTCATAATTCGTGGATTTTTTTCCCTCCAAAAAAAGTCAAAATTTTGGAAAAGTGTCCCCATCCTCCCCAAACACTCTCAGGAGTCCCCCAAACTATCCCCATCGACTCACAACCTTCCTCTCAAACTATTCCTCTCCACCTCCCCCTCCTCTCAACCTCCTCTTAGCCTCCTCCTCTCAACCTCTTTCTCCTCCCAACCCCTTTCTCTTTGATTGCTCCCATTCTTTCTATGATGGTGGTGAAGCATTCCCCTTGCTAGGCCTAGGCTAAAGTCTATCAATTCAATCACATTTTGAAGGATGATAGTGATGTTTGGATTCCTCAAGAGTTTGGGCTAATGTCCTAGGTCACAATGCAAGCATCTATAATAGGTCCATTCAAGATTTTTAGGAAGGACAGAGCAAAGAAAGAGAAGCATTGGAAACATAGCATTGTTGGGTTTTGTGATACAAAAAAAGGATTCAAGGTGAAGGTTGAGCACATGTACATGGCTCGAGACATGAACTTGGACCCTCCAAGCCAAACTTGCATTCCTTGAAATTGCATCTCTCTTTTACAATGCCATTTCTTTATTATGGCATTTCATTTGTCCATTCTAATGCAATTGTGTATGTGAGAGGGGGAGCGATTGACATAGAGAGAAAGAGAGAGAGGCAGGGGGTGCAAGGGAAAGAGTAGAGAGAAAGAGAAAGAGAGAGAGAGAGAGAGAGATTTTTAAAAAAGTGTGTGAGGTTGATAGAAAGTGAGAGAGACAGAGATTGATTAGATCAGTAAACTCTTGCTTTGCTTCTTATGTAGATATCTTTCCTTCTATTAAAGTCAAAACCCATCCCTTGGACAGTCTCACAGGAACATTTCAAGCTTTGCATTCAAACATTGGGGAGTTAATGTTCTCCGGATGGAGTTGTGCCTTGTTTTGCCTCCTTAACAAAGTCTAGTATTTTTTTCAATAATTCATTCTACCAAGTACCTTGAAGGGAAGGCACATATGGAAGCTTTCATCCTATTCCTCTTCCTAACTTTGATAATCTAGAATGGCCTCTTCCTGATCCATTCCCTATAGATTCATTTAGAATGAAGATGAGATCGGATATTGAATCATCAATGAAGTTTAATTGCAGTTCAAAATCCATGGGTGTTAGTTGATTCATGCCCTCCATTGTATTTATTTCTTGCTTCAAATTAGCCTTCCTCCACAAAACAAAGACCATGTGGGTATGCAGAGACTTAGTAGAGTAATTTCATGATAATCTCCCATATATTCTTAATTAGAAGATTTAATTTCAAAAAAAGATTGTTGATTTGGTTATCAGAACTTTCAGGATGTCATGGAAGTTCATGATTTTGCAACACAACATGGGGGTCAAGGTGACAGCATCGCCCTCTATGGGAATGTTCAAGAACCATAGCCTAATGTTCTTCCATAGTTCATTCTCACCTCACGAGAAGGAGGAGCTGCTAACATGCAAGGAACTTTCAAATTTGGTCTTCTTTTTGCCTTTACCTACAACCATGCACAAGTGTATTTTGGTTAGGTGAGATCTGGCACTTTCCACTTTTGGAGAAAGACTTACATAAAATTTTGGTGGCCACTGCTATGGGGGTTTTAGCAAGTGTTTACAATGCCACACAAATTGTATAAACTTTCTCACAACCATTAGGAGAAAAGGGAGCTCATTTTGGGGCCCTGAGAGAAATCCACAATTTCTTCTTTTTTTGTGAGTCCGAAATATGGGAAAGTAAAAAAATACTCCTTAAAATATACATAAGTACTGTAAACTTGTCAGAGTATGAAAGAATAAAGATATTCTTCTATATTTGCTCCCATATCTCATGAACATTATTATTCAATGCTCCTGCAAGCCACGTCTTTCTCTCAATCATTTTCTAGCCATCTCCACGATCGTTAAGCTTCTTTGTCAGAACACCATAACTAATCTCGCCATATGCTTGTTTTTCAAAGTTTACCACCTTCAAGAGTCTTTGCCTTATTAAAGAGTAATGAAATCACGAAGCAATGGAAAAACATTGCACTCAAAATGGCAACACCAAACTCCAACTCTACAGAACAAGCCAACAAGAGACAGCAACACCATCTTCATATTGATTTAGCTCACGAATATGGCCTCTTCCAAAACGACAACACGTCGGCACTATGCAAAGAGAAAACATGAGGAGAGAAGGTTTACAACATATCGACTTATGGTGTGATGGGAAGATTTATTCAAAATGTTTTGTCGAAAGGTCTACACCACCATTCTAAAATCCAACAACATTGCTGAAATTTGTGGGTGACGAAACAAAAGGTATGCATGGATACATCACAACTCAGTATCAAGTTGCACACATGTATAAGTCTTTATATGAGCAAGAGGCGAACACAAAAATACAGCAGATAGCTGAAAGCTCCAGATTGAAAGAGCAATTACATAATGAAAGTGAAGAACATACAAAAACGAGGGAGAAGTTATGTAAAGCAAGATCAAAAGTGACCCCTTTGGTAAATAGGCTTACAAGTAGAAAACTTTGCAACCTTGTAGAATTGAAAGCAGGAAGTGGAGGGTGCAAGCATTGAGTACAATTAGCAACATGAGATTGTTAAAAGTGTTTACTATTTGCAATGCTGGGCTATGTAAATCTTTCTTTGTTAACTCTTATTTACGCATCCGATTTATAGGAAAGTGTTGGAGTCCCAAAAGAAAAATGTTGATCTGAACACTCTTCTCGTAAAA
Organism: Dipteris shenzhenensis; assembly: GCF_047967505.1. NCBI lineage: Eukaryota > Viridiplantae > Streptophyta > Polypodiopsida > Gleicheniales > Dipteridaceae > Dipteris > Dipteris shenzhenensis. Next base: position 11,342,271 of record NC_141600.1, read on the forward strand.
CAAATGAAAGGTCTATTTTCAATTACTATTGCGAAAGGGATGATTGAGGAAAAGAAGTTTAAAACCATCAAACGCAATGTTATGCAACAGTTCGTGGAAAGCAATAAAGTTGATGTAAACTTAATTTAGGAGGCTCTCGATGAGAGTGGAGTTAGCAGGAAAGGCTATTCTTCTATTTTCAAAGCAGTGTCATCAACTTTTAAAGATCAGAGGATCAAATGTGTGCTTCTTCCAAATCTTGCAGTAGTTTGGAATTTAAGAGCTTCACTCAATGAACAAGTAGATTTTATTGGTCAGTGGTTGCATATTGAGGATGTATTTGAAGGTAGTAAGGGGACCAATGTGTATGATCCTTAGAATAATATTTTTGTTGATCTTGAACAATTATAAAAAAGAATGGTTGAATTCTACAGATTTGAAAAGTGTAAGGGACGGCTTATATTTGTCATAAAGTTGGATGAATGTGAAATTGTGAAAGAGAAAAAGATTGAAAGAGTGACCATCACACTTATGAATAGGGCACTTGATACATCAATCACTTGATACATCAAATCATTTCATTGTACAATCTGAGAAGCATATTTGGTGGTTGGGAGCATTTGAGGTAACCGTCAACTTTCATTTTTCAAATATATTGCTGTTTGATTTCATTTATTATGTCTAGATGCTTCAATATAGTTTCTTCTTAATGGCAGGTAAAGACAGAGGACCACCAAACCTTGTTTTGGGTGTTTCACCATACCAAAATACCAGAAGTCATCAAAAACTAGATTCAAGGAGGGCAACTTCATGTTGAAGGCAAGGGTGAATTCACTTGTTTACTTGTTTAATTGTTATTAATTTTTTAATAAATGGCCTTTTTAAAGTTTTTTTCTTATTTTTTCTCTTAAATTCCTTATAACTTTCTTGTAATTTTTCTATCTTCTAATTTTACTTTGTTTCAATTTTTTAAAATTTACCTGTTTCCCTCATCTCCTAATGATCATTTCCTTCATTAATTTTCTTAATTTCCTTTAGTACTTTTCCCAATTTCCTTTAGTAATTTCCCCAATTTGTTTCTCAAAAGCTTCCTTGTATTTTGTACTTATTGCTCCTATTCTAAATGTCTTATTTTTCTTTTACTTAAAGACTTTTTCCTAACCTCACCCTTATTAAATTCAACTACCCTACACGGCCTTAAACTACATATTTTCTAAAAGATTGCACCCCCCACTATGCTTTAACTCCTAGCCTTCCTTATGCCTCGCTAAATCCCTTGTACTTTTTCCACCTTCCCAAAATTCTTGAATCCCGACTATCCCTCTACCCAAATACTCCCCTCACGGATCTATTTAAAACCCTCTCCCATTTTGTATCCCCTCACAATCCTCTCAAGCTTCCTATTACCCCTCACAATCCTCTCAACTTTCATGCTTCCTCTGCCCCTGTGACTGTCTGCCCGCTCTTGCTTGATAGCTACATCCCGTACTAGTCACATCCTAGTCAAAGTCTCTAATTAGCTTGCCTCCTATGATGTCTAGCTTCCCATGCTGATTGCGCAGCTTGAATAAACTTGCAAAACAGCCATCGCCTCCCTTGCCCATGTGGTACTTGTTCATTCAATGCCTTCTCTTTTATGTCCCTCGGTCCCTGTACTTTCTATGCTTCCTGCACGACTGAGTGGTAGTGACTCCAGCCTCCATGCTCCTTCACATCGATGAAAGCACATTCTTCTTGTCGGCGGCACCTTCAAACCACTTGCACACGTATTACGTGACCTTTGGCATGAATCCCACGACCTTCAACTCCCGTGCCTTCCTCCATCTTCTCAGGGATGCTCAGGTTTCTTAAATTTTCCACACCTCCATCTTTAATTTTTTATTATTTATCTACCTCTCCTTAAAACCCCTCCCCCCCCTTTTTTACTTCAATTTCTCCTACTAATTTATTCACCTACTTCTAATTTTCCCCCCTCTAGTCCTAAATATTTTAAAAAAAAAGTTTATGCCAGTATTTCAATTTCACTCCCTTCTCACCTGTTTTTCTTTGTAATTTTATTTTTACTTATCTTGTGGTTGTTTGCCTTCACTTCTTTCTATTTACATACATATATATGTCTTATATAGTTTAAATAATGTATATTTATTTATTATGTTTAAAGTTTCTATTTATATGTAAAATCTTTTCTCTCTATAATTTTCAATGTATGTTTAATTACCTCTCTCCACTAGTTTAATAAAGAGTTACTCTCTGCTAGTGTACTTTTTGACTATATATATATGCTTTAACATTTTCACGTGCCCCATTACATTTTTACTTTCTCTTATTTTGTTTAAACTTGTAAAAGCATTTATAAATTTTCCTTTTATTTGCACTTACACACACACACACACACACACACATATATAGGTAGATAGATATGTCTTTTCATTTCCCCCACCCCCACATCCATTGTTTTAGACTTGTTTTAACTAATTAGGGCATTTGTGATCATTTTCTCCATTTAATTCATGATTTATGGCCTTTGATTAATGAATTCTTAAAGCACTTAATTGCTTATGGACTACAAGTGGACGTAATGTTTTTTCTTTAAGCGGAGATTGCAAAGAGATTTTTCACCTTCTACCAAAATTTTCCCTTGGTGATTCTAATATTGATTGTTCATTAATTGTTGTAGACTTGCTCATTTTAAATTTGTTTTTTTTCCTCTTTGGTTTATCGAATATTAAGATGAGAGTGACTAACCTAAGGGAGTGGATTACCCCCTACTGCAAGTTTTCTCTTTAGGGTGAGGACTATCCCCCTTATAGTCTCACACACTTTGGTGGCAAACTAATATGATGGATTTGTGACATTGTTAGTACATATAAGATGGTATTTGCAACATTTTGGTATTTGTGAATCTAGACGGTTGTCTTTGTTCCTTGGTAAAGCAATAACACGCCACGGAATACAGGCATTACCAGTCTACCCAACTAAAACTATGATGTTCTAACACCTAGTTTTTCTTGGATGGTGGCAGGTAAGTAGACCCTGACCCTAGAGCTTGGACTACTTGAAGGATTCGAAACTTCTGTACCGACTTTTGTTTTATGAACACCCATGTAATAAATAATTTTTTATCCACCATTATCTAAGCTTCGTGTGCCATGTTGTTAAAAGGTTTTTTATTTTACACACACACACACACATACATCCATGAAAACCAAATTATTTATCATCTTAAATGGATTTATCTAGCCTTTCCCAATCACTTTGACTTTAAATTCTAACTTTTCTAGTGAAATTTATTTACCTTACATAAAAAAATAACTAAAACATATTTATAAATAATACATGTACATGAAATTTATTTTACCATAGTGTTTTGCATTTTTGGCATCTTAAATGGATTTATTGGGATCTCAATCATTTTGAGTGTAATCATGACTATGCTCCAACTTTTCTAGTGAAAGTTATGAAAATGAGAAGTTTCAAAGGGCCCTCCAACCTATTGCATGCGCAATAGGTGGGAGGACCCCTACCTATTATGGTACCTCCCACATGTTGTGCACACAACATGCCCCCCCCCCAAAAACATTGCACACCATGCACAACTATTGGTGGGAAGGGGGTTAGGGTGGTTAATAATCACCCCCCCTCTCCCCCTATCACCGGTATGTTGTGTCGCAACATGTTGGGGGAGGGGGTTCCTCCCCCCCTAATCTCCCCCACCCCACCCTCCCTGTTACCCCCCCCCTCACCACCCAAAGATATGAGATATGAGATATGAGTTATTTTTACTTCATAATAATGCCAAGGAGCTGAATAGACTCATCCGAAGCACGAGAATTGAATACACACACACCACGACACAAACTAGAGCCTTAACCACTAAGACCCACGCGGGTTTTACAAAACTTGGTGGGGAAGGATGGCTCATACAGAGATGAGATATGAGAGAGAGAGAGAGAGAGAGAGAGAGAGAGAGAGAGAGGGAGGGAGGGAGGGAGGGAGGGAGGGAGAGCAGGAGGGAGAGGAGAGGGGAGGGAGGGGGGGCAAGGAAGAGGGGACAGTGAGGGGGGAGGAGGAAACTAAGGAAAAGGAGGAGGGAAGGGGAGGGGAGTGGGAGAAGGAGGGAGAGGGAGAGGGGCCAGTAAGGGGGGACGAGGAGGATGAGAGGAGGCAACTAAGAGAAAGAAGAATGGAAGGAGAGGGAAGCCGGAGGAGAAGGAGGTGGGAAGCAAAGGACGAGGAAGATTTGAAGGAGGAAAGGATTGTAAGGGAGAGGGAAAAAAAATTAGGTTTAGGGAAAGTTTCTAGGTTTACACTATAAGGAGCATACTTTTAGTCCACCCTTTCATGGAAGTAGTCACACTCATAGGTGGCTGTTTGTATAGAAAATGGGCTGGGTGGGGCGGGGTCTTAGGTAGGGGGGGACATTATCCTTAGGTGATAAATCTTTCAGGACAAAATAGCAATCGTCTTGCAATAAGCCCCTCAAGCGGATGCTAGTGGAAAAGTCATGGTTTGAAAGATCCTTAAGTGTTAGATTATGGTAAAGAACACTCTATGACAATGTGGAAAAGCTCTGCAAGAATAGTGTGTGTTGGCTATTAACCTATCAAATGGTATAATGTAGTGATGGCCTATAGCAAAAGATCTTGTGCTGAACCTTCCGCATCATCATCGGCTTGACTTAGTAGTTGAAATTCCAACTTGGAAATTATTCCTTTTGATTTTGCCACTCTATGCAGTTTTCTTTATACTTACCCAGTGTTGAGGTGTATGCAAGCTTTAGACTATTGAATTATTGAGCTGTTTTTGGTTGCCCTAGCAATTGATAATTAATCACACAGATTTGGAGCATCTCTTGCCCTTGAGCATCCAATTCTTCTTTGGTATTCACAAGTGTCTGCCTTAATGCTATGCAGTCCTTCTCTAGTGCTTGAATTTAATGTTTACCTTCTTTGAGACTATTATGCAATTCATTGTTTGTGTCTATTGTGGCATAGATCTGATCCTCTTTAAGTAGTAGTCTTTAATTTAAGTGCACCATTTACTTTTTGAGATCATCACAAGTGACTTGCATTTGGGAGAGGGTTAACTCGACCTCTTCCTTTTTATTCAAGGCATCAGATAGTTGTACGTGTTTTCCTTGGAGAGAAAATGTGGCTTGTAGGGCATCCTTTTTACTTTCTAGTAGAGCATTTTGTGCAAGGATCTCTTGCTACATTTGCTCTGCCATTCTTTCCTTGAGCTTATGAATTTCAATTTTGGTACTTTGCAACTTGGTTTGGAGTGATGGGAGCATATGCCTTTCCATTTCTCTTTCCTGCTCATATGACACCATGGTAGCAGCTAATTGTGACCATTGTTGTAACTATTGAGACTGTGATGCTGTATGATCTGGAATGTGCTATGACCTTGCTTGTATTGGACATACAATTGATTCCCATGCACCCATGTGGAATTTTTATTTATTTCTTGAACAACAGTATGTTGTATGGTGCCACTAGAGACATTTGGGGGTTGTGACTCTAGAGTCGTGGAGTCGTCAATGTTGGTGACTTGCGATTCTTGAAGAGGAATGTTATTTGGATCACTTGCAAAGTCATTGTGTGGCATGGTCTCCTCTTGGATTTCCATGCTCAAGTCCTTCTATTGCGATAGCAATACCGAACTGCATTGCAGGATTCTTTGGCAGAGTTGCACATTATCATTCTTTGGAATCTATTCGAATTGTCGTCCATCCATGTTATCTGCATTGAGAGTGGGTGGAGGCTCTAATTCCCATTCTAGGGTATTTTGGTTATGTGGCATATCTCATTGGCATGTTGCATTTATTTTCTCATCAGTATCATTGTCCAAAACCACTAGTCATAGTTGTTTTGGTGCTAACGTCTGGGTTGGTGATTTTGGATCTTGTCCTTCTTCAGGTTGGTGATTTGAGGAGGGCTGTTGAGGTTGAGGTTTGGGCTGTTTAGCATGGTCTTGCTTTGCCCTGGAATTTCACACATGAATCAGATCCCAGTTTGACAATGCCAATATAGTGCCATGTGCTAAGAGTGCACATTCGTTTTGAGAGTGGCTAATGCATTTTACTCTTTTTGTGATGAGGGTGCCATGTGTGTGAAGCGAAGCAAGTATCTCTTGGGGCTCTTATTTGTGCAATTTATTCATGGTGCTCAAAACATGTGGGTGTGCTATGCATGACTAGTGAGGTGGGAATTCCTCCTATATGCTCAATTTGCTAAGGAAATCATAGGGTAGCTAGGACTCAATCATCACCTCTAAGACCTAGTAGGCTAAAATCAGTTGAAATCCCCTATCTGTGCAAAGACATACATAGTGCTCGTGATACAATCTACTACTAAATATGGAAGACTTGGGTCCCCCAAGTCTTCATTATTGTCAGGGATGGCTTGCATGTTGATGTAGTAGCGCTTCATTTGGCTCCCATTTATTGTTGTTGTGAACTAGACTCCATCTAGTGTTTCTAGCAGCACAGCTCTAATGGGGTTCATTTTTTTAAATCTATAAGGTCCTTGACCTAGCAATTTAAGTTTGCCCTTGTAGACTTTGGTATTGTATAGCAAAACCAAGTCACCTTCCTTGATGTCTTTGGCTTTAAGGTTTTTGTCAAACCATGCCTTCCTTTTTCCTTTTTTTGCTGTCATGGCATGGTAAGTGACTAATTTGCTCTCTGTATGCTTCTCTAATTTGATAGAGTCTTTCTTTTAGGGATGCATGATCTCCCATGTGTTCCTGTACTGCTATGCGTACTCTAGGAACTACAAATGCTAGTGGGACCATAGCTTCAAGGCCATACACCAATTGAAATGTTGTATTCCCTCTATTGACCTTGAGTGTGGTTCGGTATGACCTAAGGCTACATTTAGTTTCTCTGTACTTGTGTTGTGGTTTAGTAGTCCATTGGCATACATCAAATCTTTTGACATATTCATAGGTTGGCCACTAGTAGCCTACAAGGAGGACTTTTCTTGCTACTACTTCCCCTTGGAAGTGTCCTCCTGCAATGTCTTCATGGACTTCATTGAGGATTGGCATGATCTCATGTGGTATACACATCTTCTTAAAACCTGGTCCTTGCCCATCTTGTATAGTTGCCCAATGAGACGATGAGTTGATAGGGTGCGGATTTGATTATGAGTTTTTTGGCTTCAATTGGTCGAAATTCCGACGAGTGTCTACCTGCCATTAAGCATCCAATGATATCTGCACACCACTCCAAAATAGCATCTATTTGAAATAGTATGGCATCTGGCAAGCCATCTTTCACTCCAGTGGCTTCTTCTCTTGACTTGACATGAGACATGATTGGCAATGTAGTGTTGGGCACCTTTGTAGACCACTATCTTGAAATTGAATTCTTGAAGTAAGAGGAGCCATCTGGTTATTCTTCCTGTTGTACACGGATGGCTCACAAGATAAAGTAGTGCTTGATGGGAGGCGTAGAAGACAAAATCATTTGCTAATAAATAGTGTCAGAATTTCTTAACAATATACACCATTGCTAGGGCTTCTTTTTCTGTGGTGTTATATTTTATCTCTACATCATTGAGTTGTCAACTGGCAAATTAGAATGGGTAGTCGTTATTATGTTCACCAGGTTCGGAAAGCACACTCCCAATTGCATACTTGGAGCCATCAATATGAACATGAAAATCAATATCCCAATTGGGAGATATGACGATGGGTGCTGTGATTAGGCGCCACTTTAAAAGCTCAAAGTCTTAGTCACACTCTTCTATTTAAAGTGGTCTGGATATCATGGAATACCATAAGATAAATCTTCTATAGTAGCCAACATGGCCATAAAGACCTATACGCCTTCAGAATTTGTAGGAGGAGGCAACTCCATGATGATTTTGATCTTGTCCATGTCAGTTACTCCTTTTTCATGATTTCCCTAATACTTGGGAACTGATTAAAATTTAGCTTATAGCTATGTTCACAAAAACTTGATCTCGCCCAGGGGTCAACTTCCTTGATTTTTATTGGATTAGCCATCATTGTTGCGAGCATTAAAGAAGTTGTCTACATCTACCTCCAAGTCAATGTCACCATCATCACCATGATGGTGATTTACCATGTTGTGATTTGGAGGAGTTATGGGAATTGGCTGAATTTCAAGGGGCAATTCAGAGCAAAGGGTGATCGGAGTGTAGTTGCATGCAGAATGATCACGAGGTGGATCGGGTACCTCCACAAGTTCGGGTGTTGATGTAGGTGTGTTAGGGGGGTTAGAAATGCATTAGTGTAGTAGAGACCGTCGTATTAAGAATGTGCCTAGGATTTTCCCACGTGAGTATGGGAATGTGGCAATGCAGACAAATCGTCAATCACAAGTCACGGTGGAAATTTATGAGTGAATTAGTGCAAAAAGGTCCCCACACAAGGGTGTGAATTTATAGTTCTAGGGATGCCAAAATGGTGTGAAATGGGCTGGAAAAATTCCCCATAGGACGGTGTTTTTGTGTGTGAAGCTATGGCTCAATCTAGGTCCAATTTAGGTCCCAAAGGAGCGAGTTATGGGCCTTTAAATTTCAATCAAATTTAGGGCTTTTGGGAGGTCTTTAGCGTGTAGGTGTGAATGGACTTACCCTTAAAGGAAGGAGAGACTTAACTATTCTAACTAACTAGTTAGTATAACGGTTTAGTTGTAGTTAGTCTAACCACTGATTGGTCTAGTTGACTGGCTATTAGTTAGGTTACCCTAACCAAATCCTAACCTAACCTTGCTTAACACTAACCTAAGGTTAAAATAACATAGGTTAATACTAACCTAACCTTACCTAACCTTACCAAGGTAAATGAACCTAGGGTTAGTTTAGGGTTATGTTATGTTTTTTTTTGGGGGGTGGGGGGGGGGAGCAGTAGCCACCACCACCAGTAGAGTGGGGGGGTTGTGGAGGAGGAGGATGGGGTTGGGGTTCTAGTGGAGGAGGAGGAGGGCACAAGAGGGGACACAACGGACATCAGAGGAGGGCGTAGAGGGGCCACCGCCGTGAGAGAAATTTGCCATCACGATTCCAACGCTAGGTGGGTTGTGCCACCGCTGGCAGCCTACCGGTCTTGCAAACAAGGACCTAAGGGCACTTAGAGGGAGGTATGAGCAGAGGGTTGGGGGGTGGGGGCGGGTGGAGGGGGTGGTGGAGGTGGAGGGGGGTGGATGCGGAAGGGGGGAAGGGGTGGGTGGGATGATGGAGGTGGAGATGCAGGGGGGGTTGGTGGAAGGGGGGTAGGGGGTGGGGTGGGGTAGTGGAGGTGGAGGTGGAGGTGGAGGGGGGGATAGGGGATATGGAGTGTAAGGAGATGGGGGTGTACTGAGAGGTAGAGACATTGTGGAATGGAGGACGATGGGGGTGTATAGAGAGGTAGAGAGATGCTAGAGTGGAGGGTGATGAGGGGTGGAGGGAGAAAGGATGGTTACCTTGAGTGGGGGATGGATGGAGAAGGTGGAGGTGATGGGGGGTGGAGATGGAGATGGAGGGGGGCTGACAGAAAAAGTGGTGGTGGAGGGGGGAGGTTAACGAAAAAAGTGGTGGTGGTGGTCGTGGAAATGGTGGACAGAACTTGGAGAACAAAAAATAGAGGTAGATGGAAAATATCAAGGCTTAACAGAATTTGGAGATGGAAGTGGCTTGCAAAAGTGTGGGGAGGTTGGTGTTTTTTTTTGGGTGTTTAGTGATTATGTAAGTCAACATTATCCTTTTGGACCATTTGTATTTTTTAGTGTTTAGTGTATTAAAGTTATTATGAAAGTCAACATTATCCTTTTGGACCATTTGGAAGCATTTTTTCACTCCTTTTCTTGAGGGATGTATCTTGAATGGTTTTTCGAAGGGGGTTCTTTTTCACATATGCAAACACGTGCTCTGCTTTCGCTTCAAGTGCTAACCTCCCCAGTAGTGGTGCTAAAATGTTCTTTGTTTCTCCCAAGTGTAGGTTCTGAGTGTGTTGGTCACCTATAATCATGTCCTTGCTTGTTGTAGCATAGGTCCTCTTGGGTCGTGTTCCGGTGAGAACTATAGGCTAAAGCATGGAAAGTAGATCTCAAGGATGCGTGGTTGAGAAAGAGGGCTTGATCACAAGCATGGAAAGTAGATCTCAAGCATGGAAAGTAGATCTCAAGTGTGCATGGTTGAGAAAGAGGGCTTGATCACAATGATGGATGGAGGCTTTGACCTCCATGGGAGTTCAAGGGTTCAGAAGGGGATTGCAAGGTTCGAAAACGGGACAAGGTTGAGAGAGCTATCTAGGAGTTCCAAGGTTGATAGAGGGTTGCAAGGTTTAGGAGGAGTCTCGGGTTGAGGAGTGGAGAGGTAGTCTCCTTCACAGATTCGAGGGGTAAGGGTTGAGGAGGAGGGACAAGGGAGGAGGGAGGAGGAGGAGGAGGGAGGAGGAGGGAGGAAGGAGGAGGAGGAGGAGGAGGAGGAGGAGGAGGAGGGAGGAAGGAGGGAGGAGGAAGGAGGAGGAGGGAGGTAGGAGGAGGAGGAAGGAGGAGGAGGAGGGAGTACAAGGTAGGGAGTGCAAGGGTAAGGGAATGCTAGAACATGATAATGGAAGAGAACATCGGCGCAATGGAGATCAATCACATGAACACAATAGTGAGCTTGAACATTGAACCCCAAAGAGTGGGAGCTTCATTCCCTTGAGAGATATTTATGCATGTTGGTCTCTAGACAATTCATAGATACCTCCGTGGTGGGACCTCTTTTGTAGGAGACCTTTTGGAAAAGAGTCCCTCCACTTTTGGGGAACCTTTTGGGTCTCTACACAAAGTGGGCGGGCCTCAAAAAATGAAGGCTTTTAGGCTTTCTCTCTCTAGATTTAGTATTTCTCTCTCTAGATCTTGATTTTGCAAGTATGATTGGATCCTTTCTAGAGAGTATTTTTGCTATCCTCGTCCTTTAAGACTGCACTTCTCATTGTTGTTGCCCTAGACTGCACTTTTGGCCCTTGTTGCCACAAGGTTAAAATGAGGAAATTTTTCATTTTTGCATAAGAAATCACTGATGTACTATCCACATGCAGATGGCTAGGCCAAAGTAACGAACAAGGTCCTGAAAATGATGCTCCTCAAGATGGTGAATGAGCACTAAGACGATTGGGATTTCATGAAAATGATCCTCCACAAGTTAGTGAATGAGCATTGAGATAATTGGGATTAGAAGTTGTAGATAACTCTTTGGGCCTACCAAATCACATTCAAGGTCACAAGCTACACACCCCATTCTAGCTGATAGTTGGTCTCGAAGTAATCATACCAGTGAAATTTCTTATGCTAAGTCTAAGGGTCACTATACAACACATGAATGGTCAAGAAGAAGACAAGGCTAGAAAAATTATCCAAATCAATAAATTAAGTAGCCTAGATACAAGGCATAATTATTTGGAGAAGTTGTGCGACATCAAGAAATAAGTGCTCAAAGATGGCATGATGGTGCTAATGTATATTGCTCCATTAGAAGTGATGAACTAAAACCTACAACATCAGTCATGGGCAGGACTTTACTTAATCAAATATTTCTTGGATAAATGGGGTAGTCAGTCTAGGGAACCTAGAAGGAAATGAATTGCTAAAGGGAATCAAAGGAAGGAAGACCAAGTTTTTTTGCCCAAAGTTTCTAGAAGAAGTGCCAGAGGAACTTAGCTTTTACACATCAAATTAGGAGTAACGAGTTGATCATGCAAAGTCTTGATTAGGGGGGGTATAGTTTTGATGGCGCAAGATCTCAAAGTGGACGGCCTAATTGTGGTAAGGAGAGGTGATGTGTTAATAGACCATTGGAGGAGTGTAAGCCATAAACTTGTACATATATGAACCCAATCACTTAGGAGAGCTCATTCTTCACATCTCCAAGCCAAGCATGAGCTCCTCATCCAAAGCCTCCAAGCCTCCCCATCCAATCTCCACCCTGAAGCAAACAAACAGAAGCTAGTCAAAGAAGAGACTAGCACCAAAGAGGCATCGAAGGCTGAAGGGGCCACATCCAAGAAGGTGAATTCAAAGAAGCCACATGGCACAACCTCCACCCACTTATACTTTGCCAGTGGCCCACCACCTCCCTCAATCGGCTACACCTTATAGGTGCCATGACTTCTATGAGCTACCCTAGGGAGTATCCTCCGAGCGAAATATCAGCAAACAAACAAAAGCAACCAACACCAACATTCGCCAATTGAACAAAAGAACATAAGGTCAAAGGCATGACCAAACCTTGAAAGGAGCAAGTGACCAAACCAACCAAGGAACCCATGATGGAGGTCACTACCCAAAGACAAAATGGCAAAGGCCATATAGCAACGACTCATGGCCGTTCATGAGGTTGACAAAGAAAAAGAAAGTGGCATCAATCTGACCATTTCACATACATATAGTTATGAAGCACCTACCAATGGGATGTAGCTCAAGGGAAGATATCACCATTTCACTAGTGTATGTGGATAATTCATAATCATAGGAAGTAATGAAAATCGCATCGACAAATTGAAACAAGACCTATTTTCAGAGTCTAACATGAAAGGTCTTGGATTCATGCATTATTTTCCATGCATATTAATATAAGGGGGATTCAGAAAGCACGTTCATGAGTTAGTACAAATATATGGAGTGTTCTACAATAGAAATTTTATATGCAAGATTGCAACTACACATATGGAACAGATTTGATAGACATTATAGAACTCGTTGGTTCACTTACAATGATACTTGTTACAGAGTTAGCCTCTAACTCAATTTATGTAAAAAGTCTAATTTGGAACGTACAAAAAGAGTGTTGAGATATATCAAAGGCACTAAATATCGAGGAAGCCATACACAAAGCCATACACAATTGCATGGATAGTGTGTGATGGTGATTATGCTTATGACCATGAAACAAAAGATCAACACAAGGATATTTTTCTCAGCACAAGGTGCTATATATTGGTTCTCCAACAAACACCAACATTTTATTTGTTCTCAATAGAAGAAAAATGTATAGCACTAGCCAGGGGACAGAGGCATGGCAATGAAGAATTGCAATGTGCTTAGGGTTAGGGCAAGGTTAGTGCTAAGGTTGTGTTAGAGAGGGTTAGGTTAGGTGTTGGGTTCCTTTAGTTAATTAAGGTTATGATAGCTAGCATGGGTCCTATAGGTTAGGTTAAGTGATTGGGTTATGTTAGAACTACATACGTCTGAATGCAACAAATCAAACCTTTCAAGATCTTTATTTCCCCTTCTTCTATGGGCTAATTTAGTCTACTTCCCATAGAGACAATGCTCACAAAATTCAAAGTTAGAAAAACTCAAATGCGGTACATAACCCAAACGGCCTTCTCATAAGTTGCACATAATTTCTTCCACAAATCTTCCATAGTCTGCTCATATACTAATGTGAAATAGACTAACTCTGCAAGATGAAGTCTAATAGTAGACTTTGCTAATGCATTCAACTCATTCCAATCATCCTCAAACATATCTACAGGCTTAGCTTCAATCCCTTCCAAGGGTTTCATCTACTTCTATTGGATATGCACATTCGATACCTTGGCGAAGCCTATCCTAATGAAATTAATGTTCTTGCAGCCAAAATAAGTTGAACTTCATCCCATTGATTTGTTTTGGTAGTTCGTTTTCTTTTATGTCTTTTAATGTAATTTTGGATTTTAAACTCTCTTTCTCTCTCTCTCTCTCTCTCTCTCTCTCTCTCCATCCATCTATCTATCTATCTATCTACCTCCATCCATCTATCTATCTATCTATCTATCAATCCATTCATCCATCTATCCATGCAAGGGTACCACAACATTAAGTACCCTTCTAATAGACTAAACTCAAACATTGGTTATCCAAAAGTTTGTATAGTAATATTAGGAATTATGAAACCTATCAAATCCATCTTAAAATATAAAGCTACCAAAGTCTAAAAGTGGATGTGATGAATTAAAGGAGAGTGAGTGCTAGCTTGATTATGTGCCTACATTGCAAGCTCAAAACTAGGTGACTTATATTGTTTCTAGCATTATGAGGAAAGGGTGCATGTTCACCAAGCTTAGAATGGAAAGTTAATGAAGCTTGAAGCTTTAGAACCTCGCTTTGATTGCCTTTGTTGATGAGATTTTTGAAAGTCCTTGTCCTCTTAGGCCTTCTTGCCCTAGCAAGCTTATTTTTCTCAAATTCAAAGACTCTTCAAAAATCCCTAAAGCCCTTAACATAACTTTTGTTAAATTTTCAAATCATCAAACTTGTGTCTATTTTTTTGAGGGGCATGAATATAATGATATGTAGGATTTCAATTTGAAGGACATCAAGCTTTGTTTTTCCACTTTAAACAATGACAAGCCAATTTATCATGTCCCCCGTTTTATGAAGGTAAGCATTCATTGCCTCACCATCTTGAGAACAAAAATGAGAGAGGAAGAGTCTAATGGCTGTAGTTATTAATTCTTTTATAGATATGTTTTTGGTGTTCTCATAGCTTGATGATAAGGAAAGAGAGAGAGAGGAAAGCAGTTTCTTCTATTCAAAATATTGTAAATTGTAATATTTTAGAGAGGACTATAAGGGCATAGGGACAATACCTAACCCTAACCCTAAGGGTATACAAATCCTTCCCATGTTCATAATATCAATAGTGTACAATTATGTATCATGTGCATTTCTCTCTCTCCATCTTTCTTATCATGAGATTATAGCCCTTAGTTTCTAGTGCTTGAACCCTTTCTAGAATTTTTTGTGCTTGTATTACAGCATAGGGAGAGAGCTAAACTTTTTCTTCTCATAGCATCTTGATCTGAGCTCCTTAGGTCAAGATATCATATTTCGAGTCATTCATCTTCTTGTGTTCCAAATGTCAACTAATTTGATAATTTGCTTGGACAAGTGAGGAGATAGTTCATTTTTTGTATTTGTAGGAGAACTCATGTGGAGGTTCCCCTTATACACTTGTGCATAGTGCCTTGTGTTTTGAAGTCCATTATTACCCCCTAGAGGATCTTTCTAGTTTTACTTAGGCTTTTAATAGCGTTGAGCCAAGCACCTTAATTCTTTGAAGGCCCCTGCCTCACCTCTAATTTTCCCTTCTTAAACAATGCCATCATTTTCTAGATCTATTGGAAATTTACTCTTTTATTGGAAATTTACTCTTTTATCCAATTACTTTCTTTGCCCTACTACAGAGGCTATTGCTCTTGCTACAAATACTCTCTACTCTAAGCTAGCCCCTGCATAAAGTTCTCATTGGCCCATCGAGCTAGCCATCTACAACCAGTCACGTGTGTAGCACTATATCTACCTAGAAGATGAGTAGCGTGAAGAGAGAAGGACCTCTATGTAGCACCAAGCTATGGCCTCTTGCCTACATTCCTACCATGATAATAAAAAACAAGCTCCAAATATATGGCAATCGCCTCTACATCCTAGCCTCACCTCTATTGCCAAGTCCATTTGTGCTCCCTTATCTACCTCTGCACTCCATAGAAGCCTCTTCTACTCTTAAGCCAATGGTCTAATACACTACTGATTGCCATACTTTTCTATGCTCTCTTATTTGCCTTTGTGCTCCATGGTAGCCTTTGTTGTTCTTGTGCGAATGTTCTACCACTACATATACCCTAGACCTCTACTTGGGACTACATTCTCTACCTAAGACATAGGACTATAGTGCATGGCCTCAGCTTCCATGAGTCTCTAGAACTTGTAGTGCCTGCCCTCTTTTCTTGGTCCACCCTTATGTTCTCCACTATGATCTAGACTCTACCCACTAGTGTGGCTATGTAGAATTTTCCTACTCATGCACCCCTAACTTAGCCTACAATGCCCACCATCATTTCCTCTAACCTATCAACTCCTATAGTTGAATATTTTGGAAGGTTCCTTTACTTGCTTACACTAGCTTTGTAAATCCTTTTGGCTATCTCAAGCATGTTGTTGCCAATATCATTATGTAGGATTGATCATGTGCACACAGTTGGCTCATTGTGGAAAAACCACACAATGATATTATCTTTATAGATTAGAACAACACGCTATATGGAAATGCTTTTTGCAATTGAAATTTGAGATGATGAATACCTTCTAGCTAAAGAAGTTGTGGGACATGATCACAGAGCTAGAGGAGAGAGACTTGAGCCTCTGGCAATGACGTTAACAACTCCACTCACTCCCAGTTCACTTCAATGTAATGATACGGATTGTACCTTGAATGCAGGAAGGCTCTTGAGATCCACTTCAATGCAAAAAATATGTCCAGGATCATTCTATTGAGAATCAATTGGATAATCATGCCTCAAAGTCATAAATTGAGACAAAACTAGTCTATCTAGTTATGCTGCAATTAGTTCACTTGAATAGGTCGTGGTCGAATTAAAAATGCTAGTCTAGATTCTCTTTGTAGTTTAGGAAACGATTATGATTAGTTTGTGGCTACAATGGTCATTAGAGATATAGTTTCTTCAATTGAACTTATCTCAATAAGCTTATGCGGAGCACATGAGGAGATGTATAAATACTGATTTAAAGAGTCATGACCAGGCCTTTGCATTTAAGGCAAGAGGATTCCATAGAGTTAAATGTAGAAATCTTGGTAGATATAACAATCATATCATTAGCTCCATAGTTGGTGTAGTGATAAAGTTTTCCAAAAAACCACAAGAGATTCAATGGAAGAACGGGATAAATGTACTTAAGTACATTAAAGGTACTCTTGAGTATGTCATGCATAGGTAACACTATGAGAGGATACTATGACTCAAATTGCGTAAGAGATTGTGATTCAAAGAGATTGGTTTTGGGATCTTATTTTTCACTTGTTTTTGGTTCTTTCTCTTAGAATATCAAGAACCAACTTACAGTGGCACTTTCTTCCATAGTGAGAGTGCTCTCAACGGAACCAGAATGGAAGAGACAAAGAGAGAAACAGAGAGCCACACAAGCTTTTGGTGGGTGCAGAACACCCTAATCTTCTTTTTCATTCATTTATATATGTGTTTGAGTATTGTACATAGCTGGGATAAAGGCATAGTGACCTTTAACCGCCACAATCTCCCACTTAAAGGACAATGTGCCTTTAAGGGAGAACAACCAGTGAGCATACTATCCAATGCCCATCAATACACGACAATACTCAAACTACTGACTAGGTAGACTCTTCGTTAGGATATCTGTAGGGTTATCATCTGTATGAACCTTGACAAGCTCTATGCGCTTGTCCTCAAGTACCTCCCTAATGAAATGGCACCTAACCTCAATGTGTTTGGTCTTTGTATGAAAGACCAGATTTCGTGCTAGCAGAATAGCACTCATGGAATCACTATGCAATGTCGGTACACTTGTATGAATCCCCAAGTCTCCCACTAGCCGATTAAGCCATATAGCCTCCTTGCAACCCTCTGTGGCTGCAACATACTCAGCCTCTGTGGTAGACAAAGCAACGCACTTCTGTGCACGAGACATCCATGACACTGCACCACCTACAAAGGTGAATACATAACTAGAAGTGGATCTCCTACTATCCACATGCCGTGCATAGTCTGAATCTGTGTACCCAAGTACATGCATGTCTCCTCTACCAAAGTAGATGCACATCTCCTTGGTACCCTTCATGTACCTCATGATCCACTTAACTGCCTCCCAATGCCTCTTTCATGGATTAGCCAACTAACAACTCCCACTGCAAATGAAATGTTTGGTCTAGTAGCTATCATAGCATACATAAGACTCCCAACCGCTGATGCATAAGGAACCTTGGCCATCATGGCCCTCTCCTCATCTGATTTGGGACTATCTGTATGACTCAATTTCACATATGGAGGCAATGGAGTACTCACTGCCTTCCCCCCCTCCATATTGAAATGCTGCAATACTTTTGTAACATACTCCTTCTATGAAAGCCAAAGGAGTTTCCTACTCCGATCACGCGTGATGCGCATACCAAGAATATGACCTGCAAGTCCCAAATCCTTCATATCAAAGGCCTCATGCAACATGGCCTTTAATGCATCTAGCTCATAAGTATTCTTGCTAGCCAATAGCATATCATCCACATATAGTGCTCAGAGTATCGGGCTATTATCCTTAGCACTTTTATTGTAGAGGCAGTGATTAATTTCACTCCTTCTAAAACCTTGGGACCGAATGAAAGCATCAAACTTTTGATACCATTCTCTAGGTGCTTGCTTAAGACCATAGAGACTCTTCTTCAGCTTGCAAACTAAATGCTCTTTGCCCTTTTCTTCAAAGCCTTTCAGCTGTGCCATGTAAATTTCCTCATGCAGATCCCCATGCAAGAAAGCTGTCTTGACATCCATCTGCATAAGCTCCAAACTCTCTGCTGCTGCTAGGCCAAGCACGCATCTAAGTGCGGTCATCTTCACAACCAAAGAGAATATCTCATCAATGTCCACACTCTTCTCTTGCTTGAACCGTTTAGCAACCAAACGGGCTTTGTACTTAGGCACATCATCACCTGTGACCTTCATCTTGTAGACCCATTTACATGGCAATGCTTTCTTTCCATGTGGCAAAGAAACCAAGTCCCAAGTCTTATTCTTCATAAGTGAACTCATCTTTGATTGCATAGCATACTCCCACTTGCATTGATCCTTGCACATTATAGCCTCTCTGTAGCAAGAAGGCTCCCTGCAATCAGCAAGCATCACATAGTCTACCCCTGAAACAAACCTATCAGGCGGTCTAGACCTCGTCTAGACACTCTAGATGATCTTCTCAAGGGCATTTTAGCTTGCTGTCCCACCTACATATCTGCCACATTTGGCTCATCATTTCCATCAATAGATGATCCATCATCTACCCTTGATTGTATACCTATGGGAGTACTTGGTAATACCATTTCTTACACATTTGGTGCATGGACAGCTTGCTGTCTATCAACATATGTAGGTGGATTCACGTCCTGGAAAGTGATTCTCCTCATTTTCACATCCCTCATGGGTGCCTTACGCATCTTCTTCTCATTGAAGGCTACATCATGGTTGCGTATGATCTTCTTTGCTTCTGGATCCCAAAGACGATAGCCCATCTCTCCACTTTCACCATAACCCAGAAAGATGCATTTCCTAGACTTAGGATCTAGCTTCTTTTGAAGCTCTTTCGGCAAATGTACATATGCCTCACACCCAAATATACGCAAATGAGAGTAAGAGGGCTTCTTGCCACTCCATGCCTCTTTAGGAATACCACCATCCAAACTCTTACTAGGTGATCTATTGATCACATGCACTGCAATCTTCATTGCCTCATCCCAAAAACCACCAGAAAGACTTGCATTGGAAAGCATGCATTGCAGCCTTTCTTGAATGGTATGGTTCATCTTTTTTGCAACTGAATTTTGCTCTAGAGTATGAGGGGATGTGAGCACGTGTATCACAGAAATGCTAAAAGTCATGAGAGAAATACTCTCCACCATTGTCAGTCTGTAGGCATTTAAGCGTTCTACCTGATTGATTCTCAACCAAGGCCAGCCATTTCTGAAATACCTGGAACACATCACTCTTCTGAGCTATAGCATAATCCCACACTTTCCTAGTTGCATCATCAATGAATGTCACATAGTATTCAGCCCCGCCTAATGACCATGTAGGCATGGGTCCATATACGTCTGAATGCACCAAACTAAGCTTTTTAAACTCTTTCTTTCCCCTTCTTTTATGGGCTGATTTAGTTTGCTTCCCATAGAGACAGTGCTCACAAAATTCAAAATGAGAGAAACTCAAATGCGGTATATAACCCAAATGGCATAAGAGTTTCATTCCATTTTGGCTCATATGGCCCAACCGGCAATGCCATAAAGAAGTGCTTGGCTGCTCGGTTATTGCAACAACATGATCAAACACCCTTGATACATGTAAGGGATACAAAGTACCACACTTGGCACCCTAGCCAAAAGCATGCAGCCCTTTTGAATTTTCCAACTCCCAGAACCAAAGATGGTCTAAAACCAACATCATCTAGCTGATCCGTTGAAATGAGACTCTTGGTCAGCTTAGGCACATGTCTCACATTTTTCAAAATAAATGCAGACCCATGAAAACTTTATGTCACCTACTCCCACTATGTCACATGCATAGTCATTTCCAAGATGCACACAACCTGTCTTTCCACTGTCATAAGTGGAGAACCATTCCCTATGGGGAGTAACATGGAATGAAGCACTAGAATCCAAAATCCAATCTTGGGAATATGCATCATCTGAAGTGGTAAGCAACTCTGCAGATAAACTAGACATGAAGAGAATGTCATTGTCACTATCATGTGTGACTGCATTGATCTCCTAGATCTTCACTTTTCCTTTGTCCTCCCTTGGACTCTATTCCTTTTGATTTGCACCCCAATTTGCATTCTTTTTCTTATCCTTTTGCTCTCTTTTAAGCTTGTAGCAATCCTTTCTCATGTGGCCCTTCTTGCCACAATAGTGACACTCAATGTTTCATGGCTTGGACTTGCTACGGGACTTCCCTCTTTCTTGAAACTTCCCCCTGGACTGTGATCTGACCCTTTGCACATTTAAGGTTGTATCCTACTTGTTGCCTTCCATTGACTTCCGTCTAATCTCCGCGGACAACAAGCTACCAACCACATCATCAAAGTTCAATACTCCACCAGGTGTAGAGTTACTGATAGCAGTATGGAAAGTATCCCATGAGGATGGTAATGAGCATAAAAGAAATATTGCCCTCATTTCCACATCAAAATTTAGCTTTTGAGCTTGAAGCTGACTGAAAATGATATTAAATTCATTCAAGTGCAAAGCTATGGATACTCCCTCCTCCATGTGCAGCTCAAACAATTTCTTCATGAGATAGACTTTGTTTGAGGCAGTCTCTTTCTCATATGTAGAACACAACTTTTTCCATAAAGCTTCCGTAGTCTTTTCAGTGACTACTGTGAAATAAACTGTCTTCCCAAGATGAAGTCTAATGGTAGACTTTGCCAATGCATCCAACTCATTCCATTCATCTGTGGACATAGCTATAGGCTTACTTGCAATCCCTTGCAAGGGTTTTATCTACTTCTTTTGAATAAGCACATCCCTTATTTGTTCTTTCCACAAAGAAAAGTTTGTCCCATCAAACTTTTTAATGCTAAAAAACTCCTTTTTAGACATGGAAGAGGATGCCATGATGCAAATAAAGCAAAATCCCAAATGCTAGTGCCTGCAAGAGGGAATCACATTAAATACCAGGTGCACCCAAATGTGTATGCCACAATAGAGTGAAATATCACCAAAACTCAAAGCTCAAAGCATCAAAAGATACAGCTGACTCATGTGCATGTACTATGCATCCATATTGCGAAATCTGGCCCAAAAGAAAATGCCAACTGCAATGGCAATCCAAAATGCCAATAAGTGCCAAATGGCTCAAGCATAAACGCCATCCATGGGCATATGCATCAACAATATCTCATCCAAGAGAGCATAACACTATCAGTGCATCAACTGCAATGTGTCAAAGCTGTCCCTTAGCATAAAATAGCATCCATGTGTAAAGTGTCCATAAAAAATAGCATCCCACAAGGCAATCTGGGCCTATCAGCGCATCCAATAAGGATCGCAATGCATCCAAATGGCCTATAAACATCCACTGCAACCTAATGCACACCACGAATGAGCGCACATGGCTCAAACTGCAACCAAAGTGATCTGCATAAGGTATGCTCAAGAAATCATGGTCCCACGGCAATGATCGCTACTGAAAATAGAACTTGAGATGCCTCAAAACATGGGCACCATTGCATAATCAGACTCAGCAAGACAATCTGCAAATATCTCTCTGCTACTGGAACTCCAAAATCCCAACCGATGAGTGAGAAATGGGAGTCAACACTTATCCACTGCCATGTGGCATAAATCTAAGGCTTCAAAACCTTAGAATGAAAAATGCATAATAGAGAGACGAAATCAAATACAAAGAGATCTATAACTCTGAAAATACTCTACCTGATCGCACAAGAACTGAAAGGTAGGGGTTTTTAGGCGTCTAGAACGCAATGGGACACACGGTTTCGGAAACCGTGGTTCCAATTACTGGGTCCAACACATGGACTAAAAAACGTTTTTGGAAACTGAACTATTTGTAAACTCCACCGGAGTGTGAATGATGAGCAACATAGAAGTTTTAGGGCCTCCTGAGTCCATCGGAACTGACAGATCTACAAATGGTTACTCCAAACTTGAGTTCCAACACCCGGGCAGAAAAACGTTGAAACTGACACAGTGAGTCAGAAATCCAACAAAATGATCCCAAATTCAAGAATGAAGGTGTTTCCAAGCTCTTGAAGTGAAATGGATACCAAAAGCAGGAAATGGTTGCCTCTACAAGTCAATACAAAGTCTATGTCATCGAATGGAACAGGGAAAAGCTTAAAAAATGACTTTTTCTTTGAAAACACTTAACAGGCTCTCAAAACCACTTTGCAAAATCAAAGTGACTTTTCCAAAGGTTCCTTCAAGGTCTCTATGCACTCGGATGCAAGTAAAGTCACCCAAAAAGCTTCCCACAGAGTTGTGAGCTTCCAAGCATTCACACACGCTCAGCTAGATCACCCGGGCTCTAATACCAGTTGAGAGTGCTCTCAACAGAAGCAGAATGGAAGAGGGAGAGAAAGAAATAGAGAGCCACACAAGTTTTTTATGGGTGTAAAACACCCTAATCTTCTTTTTCATTCATTTATATATGTGTTTGAGTATTGTACATAACCGGGGTAAAGGCACAGTGACCTTTAACCCCCACACACAGAGGTTTAGTATAAGGCAATTTGCCTTTCTAACTATGAGGTAGTATAGTTGAGGACGGAGGGAGGACCTTGGTTGGCATGGGAGTTCAAACACAAGAGGCTATAGCCATGCAATGTTACAATTAGAGTTTCATTTCTATCTTAAGGAGGCTTGTATTCCATGCTCACATGAAGCAGATTGAGGTTCAATATCATTATGTGTAAGAGTAGACTGAGGATGAGGAGATAGTAGGGGCCTAGAGTATTTCTCTACCAAATTGGGAGGATCATGTCACTTGAGAATTCTCTCGATTAAATTGTCTATTTCACTTTATCTTGCTATCTCTCTCTCTCTATCCCTCCCTCCACTATGCTACATTTTTATGATTAGATGTATTAATATGATTTATACTCTAGCTATGATATAAGAGGCTTTCTTTCCCATGTGATTCCCCACAACCTTATGTCAGTATTTGAACTTGTCAAAAGCTTCAACCATATCCTACAAGAAATGAACCCACATCTTCCTATCATAGTCATTGAATAATAGCATAAAGTAAGAAGCTCATCCCTATGCAATAGTAGACCTGTTACCATATAGATCAACATGTACCACCTCTAGATGATTTTGTGGCTGTATTTTTGCACTCTTTTTGGCATCTCCCTTAGCACTACAAATTCAATGGGACCAAATTGCTCATGCCAAAGGCTACTCATGCTCTTATTTTTAGTTGCTATAAGAGTACTTAGCTCATACAAATTGTTGTGCCTTACTCCTTTTCTAACAACCGTGCCAACGACATCTATAACTTTTGCTTCAATTTTCTTAAAGCATACCTTCATCCCATGATCTATCATTGCAAAACTAATAGCAAACCATTTGGTTGGACATTTAGCATTATTCCCAATGAAAATGTTAATGAGTTCTTATATAAGATTCTAGGTGCTCATTAGGAAAAAAGGAAACTCATTTTGGGGCCTTGTAAGAAATTTGCTATTTTCTCATTTTTCTTTGCTCCAAAATCTACAAAAATGAACTGGCATTGAATGCTCCTAGCATATTCTCTCTTTAAAGCGGGTTTTGTGTCATCCTCACTCATGCCAACAGTAGATTTTTGTGTCAAAATACCATAATTAATGATTAAGAATCTTTGTTTTTCAAAATTTTAAACCTTTGCATGAAAGATAAACATGGACTTATCGCTTTAAATATGGACTTATCGTTGTTGACCTATGTATGTAGCAAGATTCCATGGTCAAGAACTCGTAAAACTAACATTTAAGAATCTTTGTTTTTAAAATTTTTAAAAAATCCCTGTGAAAGATTAACATGGATTAATCATGGTAAGTCCATTTCTAACACTTTGTTTTATAAAAGTCGACAAGGATGTGAAGCAATGGGACAACATTGCTCAAAAAAATGACAACATATGACCATGCCACTGAAGAACAATCCAACAAGAAGAGACTTTACAACCTCCACATTGGTTTATAAGAAGAGTATGCACCTGTGCCAAAATGACGAAAGGGTCCACAAGTAGGTGCAATGCAAAGAGAGAACATGAGGATAGAACACTTACAACATATCGATATATGGTGTGATGGAACTTTACTCTTCCACTTTCCAATCCGAATACACTACTGAAGTTTGTGGGTGATGGCAATAAGGGCCTACTTGGATATGTCAAAGCTCAATCTATGGCTATGGAAATGTACAAAGGCTTTTACCAACAAGAGATGGGAATAAAATTGCAACAGGTAGCAGAAAGCTCTAAATTGAAAGAGAAGCTGCAAAAAGAAACCAAAGAATGCATGATGACAAAGAATATAAGCTGGTAGCGGAGGATGCAAGCGCAAAGTTCAAGAAGCAAGGTAAGTCTTCTTTTGCTTTTGTAATTTTGAATGCAACACAAAGACAATGATCACTCGATGATAATAGCAGTTGAGCTTAGAAAAACTCTTTTGTTTGTGCTTGTTATAGGAAATTTCTTGAGCCTCAGAAAGAAAATGTTGATCCTAATGCTCCTCCAGTAAAACAAATGAAAGGTTTACTCTCAACTACAATTGCGAAAAGTATGCTAGAGGAGAAAACATTTAAAACAATCAAGGCAATGTTGTATAACAGTTTGTAGATACAAAAAAAGTTGATGTAAACGTAATCCAAGGGGCACTCGATGAGAGCCGAGTGAGCAGGAAAGGTTACACTTCCATTTTCAAAATGTGTAACCTTGAAAATTTGAAAGCTGGCAATGGAGGATGCAAGTGTAGAGTTCAAGAAGCAAGGGAAGTCTTCTTTTGCTCTTGCGATTTTGAATGCAACACAAAGACAATGATTACTCGATGATAATTGCAGTTGAACATAGAAAAACTCTTTTGTTTGTGCTTGTTGTAGGAAAATTCTTGAGCCTCAGAAAGAAAACGTTGATCCTAATGCCCCTCCAGTAAAACAAATGAAAGGTTTACTGTCAACTACAATTGCAAAAAGTATGCTAGAGGAGAAAACATTTAAAACAATCAAGGCAGTGTTGTACAACAGTTTGTAGATACAAAAAATTTTAATGTAAACATAATCCAAGGGGCACTCAATGAGAGCGGAGTGAGCAGGAAAGGTTACACTTCCATTTTCAATGCAGCATCAACAACCTTGAAAGATTAGAGGATAAAGCATGTGCTCTTACCAAAGCCAACGGAAGTGTGGAAGTTAAGAGGCCTACTCAACCAACAAGTAGATGATTATATTGCAAATTGTATGCATATTGAAGGAGTGTATCGAAGTGACAAGGGGACCATTGTATATAACTCTTTTAACAACATTTTTTGTCGATCCTCAACATGTGCAAAGGAGAATGGTTGAGTATTATGATATGACATTTGAAGAGTTCTAGGGGATTTTGAAATTTGTTATAAAGCTGGACAGGTGTGAAATTGTCAAGGAGAAAATGATTGAACGAGTGACCATCACTCTAATAAATAGAGTTCTTGATCCCTCAATTACAAAGTAGACTCAAAACATGCATTTGAGGTAAGCACACACTTGGATTGAAAGTGGTTTTTTAAGAAGTATAATGTATTTATTAATGTCTAAATCTTCAATTGTATTTTCAATGGCAGGTTAAAACAGAGGACCACCAAACTCTTGATTGGGTATTCCAATGCACAGAAATACCTACAGTTATGAAAGATCAACTTCAAGGAGGGTATCTTCATGTTGGCAGCAGCAAAGGTGATTTCTAGGTTGATTTGGCATATGGCAGGCAACCTCAGGACATGCCTAATACGTTGAAATGTCACTTGTTCTTGATTTTCATAGATCTTGCCAAGCATGAGACTAGTTCTAAAGTGTATAATCAAACTGGCAATGTGTCCTAGGAACATTTTATACATATTTATAGTAAGCTCACGTAGTAAAGGGAAGCTTTTACACTAATCTCATTTATAGATTCAAGATACAAGAGTCTAAGATTATTGTAAATATGTATGCATACACACAATATTATATATGCTAGTTGAATAGACACATAATGATGCCACTAATCCAACCAAGTATACACCATTTAACCTAACATGTGTGGCTCTCATAAGCATGTGATAGCATGCCTAATACGTTGAAATGTGACATGTCATTGATTTTTATAGATCTTGCCATGCATGAGACTAGTTCTGAAATGTGTAATCAAATTGGCAATGTGTCCTAAGAACATTAGAAATAGTTATAATAAGCTCAAGAAGTAAAGGAATGTTTTACATTAATCTCATTTATACATTCAAGATACAAGAGTATGAGATTATTATAAATAGGTATGCAAACACATAATCTTTATATATGCCCGTTGAATAGACACATAAACAATGCCACTAACCCAACCAAGCATACTCTATTTCAATGTATTGTACCTAGACAACTTATTGTTACCAAATCCCAAGTGAAGTTGAGTAGTTTAGCCAATAAAAAGAAGGAAAGTTTTTATGTATGGGGATGCATATTCTACTTTCATATTTAGAGATCTAGTCTACCTTTTCAAATAAAAAACTTGTTAAAGCTAGACTAAGCTAAGAAATGTTGTGGGGACTATGTAATTAGTCATGGTCCCTAAAATTTTATATATGTAAATAAGGTGACTAACATTCATATACTAACATTGCTGCCAATTGTGGGTTTTCCCAATATGTAAGCTTGTCCATGGAGATACCATAACTCGAGTAAGCACATCACACTTTGTCTATTTTCCCCAAGGAATAAGAGGGAATTGATGAGATGCCATAATCAAAGAAAAATTAACTTGAGCAAGTGGATCACACTTTGTCTATTTTCCCTAAGCAACAAAGGGAATTGAGGAGATGTCATTTAAAGGAGAATAACCCTAGACTATTTCTTGTGTTGGTCTCAATAGAAGTATGGTTAGCATTGTCTCATGATTTGTGGAGTAGGTGGAATAGGAAGGTTTGAGCTACTTTAGGTAGAGGCTATAGAGACACGTAAGGTGAAGAAGATGTATCGCATGAACTTTGGAATATTCCATGGCCATGGGGAGAATGATAAAACCTAGAAAAGTAATGACAACATGCTAGTTAAAAAGTGTGGAGCAGTCTTGTCAGAATCACCTTTTTAGGCTATCTAATATTGTTAAGGAATGGTTGTTGGTCACATGGGATTTCTTGCGTAAAATTACATGAGAAGCATTGGGAATCCAACATGTGGTTGGAGGGTCAAAATTGTTTAAGAGTGACGTGCAAGTGCATGCCATGCTCCTTGAAAAGCTCTTAGCAGGGCGTGGAATCCACAAGCGATCACTTCTGGCACACACAATGTTGCACTAAAATCCTTAAGCTTGAGAAGATGTTCGTACAAGGCAAGGCTTATAATATATCAAAAGTAAGCAAGCTCACTAGTTTTTCCTTGATTTTTTTGTGTCGTTTGTTAGAAAAGCTCATGTATGTAACAATATGGTGTGCTATGGTTTATTAAAGCCTCCAATCCTAGTATCCCATGAATATATCTAAGCAAGCAAGCTCACTAGTCTTTGCTCCATTGTTTTCTGTAGTTTTGTTAAAAAAACTCGTGTGTGCACTAATATGGTGTGGTTAGGTTTATTAAAGCCTCAAATCCTAGTAAATCATCCATAGGAATTAGTATGTACATTGATTGGCCAAAAGTCACGTATATCTAGACATGATATTCTAAGAATCTCTTACATTGAAGTTATAGAGCATTTTCATACTTTTTATGCATTGAAGTCATATAACATTTTTATATATTTGATGTCTTAATGCATGCCACGATTGCACAAAACTAATGTAGATGAAATCCATATTATATTTCATACATGCAAGTATTGAGGATTAATATACAATAGACCATTTTATAAGTTTGACTGCAGAGGTAATGTGGAAGCTGAGTCTTGTGCACGGGCTTAAAGGAAGAACCTATCGAAGTCTGTGCGCTGTTCACTTGGAAATGGGGTAATCAATAACAATAGGGTGCATGCGCTCCTTCTCGATGACGACATCAATACCATTTGATGAATGCATCATGCCAAGTCTCCTCGTCTACACTGTAAGGACAAGGGTGGTCCTGACATTGTCGCTACCGAGTGTGAATGAGCACGAGCAGATGGTGGTTCTTAGGAGGTGGAGGGAAGGTGGGAGTAGAAGAGGACTTGCTTTGTGTGGGTGCATCGATGAGAGTAAGCTAGTAATGTACAAAAAGAGAGAAGCTTTCATTAAAAAGAAAAAAAAAAAGAGGGCACATTCCATGCCCGATAGCACTGCCCGTTTGTCTACCCACATACTCCAAAGCCTCACCAAGTGGATGAGTACAACTCCTTGTATAGTGCCTCAATTTCGATTTCAAAGGGCAACAAAAATAGGAAGTTCCTAGTAGCTAGAGCTCAGCTCGTGACACTGCGAAGCGAATAAAAAGTTGAAAGAGACAACAAGGGCGAGGGTGATGCAGAGAAAGAGAAGCCAAATAATAATAATAATAATTGAAAAAAAAAGGGGGTAAAGAGATCTCAAGGAAGGATATTAAATGGAAAAGGGGGAGACCGGGAGGGCCGGTGGTAAGGGGAAAGAACGTGGGGGGAGACCGGGAGGAGCCGGTGGGGGAGGTAAAAGGGGGGTAGTCTCTAAGGATTTTGGAGCACCTATTGTTTTTTGAGCTCTGCTCAAAAACGCCATAGCCAGAGCTGTCGCCATCCCCATCGCCATAGCCATAGCCATAGCCAGCACCTCCATAGCCATTGCCCCTCCCCCCCCTTCTTCCTTCCCCTCCCCCAGCTCCTTTCCTAGCTCCATCTCTGCCATGACAGAAAGTACCGGTCGTCGCCTCGGCACCGTCTCCGCCCTCTCCCTCTCCGTCGTCTCCTCCGTCTCCATCGTCATTTGTAACAAAGCCCTCCTCTCTACCTTCGGTTTCAACTTCGGTACTCCCCCCCATCCCTCCTGCTTCAGCTCCCTGCTTTTGGGTTTGGTTGGAGCATGACAACGTTGGTTTGGCGAAGAATGGCGAGTAGGAGACGACTACCCAGTAGGAAATCTTCCGCTTCCTCCGGCTGCGTTAGCGCTCACCAGCCCATGTTCGTCGTAACTACTCGAATGGCACCCGTATGGTTGCTCTAAATCTGAGATCTGTGAACTTTTCACAGTCAATTCAGATCCATAGTGTCGTAGAAAATGGTCAAATGGATTCCGAATTCACCGATCTGCTTACTTCCACTGGCTTGTCCGCAATTCTTTCTTCGCGCATTCAACTGTCGGCAGTCGGCATGCCATTGCCAGTTATGCCAATAAGGAGCGTTTTTCTAGCATCTTCTTATCCATATACGTGGTTGATATTTGGTCGTCACGCTACACAATTTCACCGGAGCAACGTAGATCTGGTTTCAAAGGAACTATAAAAGATAAAGTAAGCGGTATTTATACCAGTACGAAAGTAACATTCTCGACTTCGTGTTGCACGTTTTACGACCGGTCTGTTGTTGGGTGAGTGTTTTCCAAGGCTGAGTGATTTCAGGAGATTTGCTATAAATGTAGGTGTCTTCGCGTCGAAGCAGTTATTTTTCCACGATCTGATACTGGAAGAGCAATTGTGCTGGAAGATCCCTTCGCTAAGCTCTCTTGGTAGTAATGTGGGACACTTTGGGTGCATGCCTCCTAAATTGGTGGGTTTAAGTAGACACTCAGTTCATTTCACGTCTACGGCTGAGGACACCCTGAACAGATTCAGGGTGGAAAGGAGCGAAATGAAAGTGTTGTAATTTCCAGATATACATGACCTGATAATGAATATTTTTATTAATATCCTGAACTCCTTCACACTAGCACCCCTAAATGCTGTTGGTTCTCCTGAACGAACCACATCAAATTCTGCATGCTGATGTCTGCAATAAGTTCAAGAGGTCTCATTTTAAAGAGCGCTAGCTGAGAGGTTTGATGTGCCTCCATTTGACAGGGGTATGCTTACTGCTATAGAATGCTTTCTGGCTGTCAGGATGCGTCATCCTTCGACAATTTGTCCCATTTGATGATAGCTCTCTTGACAAATAGATGAGACTTCTTGCAAGTTGTAGTCTGTTGACATTATCATCCTTAAAGGAGATGTCACACAGGTACTGGGTTGCAACTGCCCCTCCAAAAGAGCATTATTGTATTGCAGGCTGCCCCAAATCGGCTACAGATACAAAGTTCTGACAACCACAAGAACGGCGGGCTGCCTGCTTCAAGATGATGAAGTACCTTGCTTTGATTGGGCAAACATAGGCAAGGGGATAGCATAGCAGCACAAAGAGAGAGAGAGAGAGAGAGAGAGAGAGAGAGAGAGAGAGTATGGAACAGGAGGAGCTTGTAGATTAGGCTACCCTAAACTTGGGCCTCATCAAATGGGACGGATTAACTATGCAGTTGATTTAGTCAGCCAGTTTATGTCTACACACAAGGAGTCTTATTTGAAGGGAGCTCTGCAACCTGACTGGTGGTTGTCTCCAGGTCAGGTTGGCCATTCTTGGATGCAGCAACCTTGAAAGGGGGGCGTGGGCTCGTTTTTTAAGGCTGCCAGTCAGGGCAGGACGGGTGTGAATGACAGCTGCTTGTGTGAGTAAAGCCAAGCTGATGAGCGTGGGTGTGGCTATTCAAGATTAGGCTTAGAAGTGGATTGTCTACTGATGGATGTGGATCCCTGGTAAGCTCTAAGTTGGTGGTACGTGTTTTGTAGGACAGAGCAGTAGGCCAGTGGTTAGCCAGACCAGCAAAGTGGTTGTGGCAGGCTTGTAGCTGGCAGGTCTTGTCAGTCATCCTGGTTACAGCTTCCTCTGCTGATGTCTCTTTTTGAACAGGAACCTCACGTTTTCTGTGAAGACTATTTGTCATCTGGCCAATTGCTTTGACAGTGATATTATGCCATGATAGTCTCTTGCCAGGCCACATGGGGGCCAGGTGGTGGGCGAGAAGAGCAGGTGACTGGCCTAATAGGCCTGTACCTGCAGTGGCCAGCGGTCTTACTTCTGCGGCAATTCCAGTTTGCATTAGTGTCTCTCCTTCTTCTCAAGAGAATCATTCCATATTGCCCTGACCTTAATCTGCATGGGAGAGCCAGCAGTTTGTTACAGGCATGTGGAAGGGGGTCCTGTAAGCATTCCCCCTGACAGAGCAGTTGGTTATGGATTTTTGCGAGATTGTTGGGACTTCTTTGCTACTATAGATTCTGGACTATACTCTTATCCTCAATAGCTTTAAACATGATAACCACCACATCATCCTTTTTAGGAGTGCATTTATTCTTGTCAAAGTGTATTGATGGTTTTGTTCTATAATCTATTTATACTCCTGTCTCATACTGCAAAAGGTCGGATGTTAGAGCATTGTTACTCTTGAGTATGATTCATAGCTTGCATAGAATGTCATGAAGTTTGAGCTGTGCCTAGTAACGATTCTAGATATGAGTTGGACAAGCAGTTTAGCTGCACTTGCATTGCTTATCACATCTTTGTCTTATCCACAATTATGATGATTTCTTGTTGCAGCAACGACGCTCACTAGTTGGCATCTTTTGGTGACATTTTGTTCTCTACATGTGGCACGGATGCTGAAGTTGTTTGAACACAAACCATTTGATCCACGAACAGTGATGTGGTTTGGAACCTTGAATGGCATCTCCATTGGTCTTTTAAACCTATGCTTGGGATTTAACTCTGTAGGCTTTTATCAGGTATGAATCACATTTCCAATCCTTCCAATATGAAGAGATTATGGATTCATTAGAAATTCTTGCAAAGCTTTGAGAGTTAAACTTTTGATGTGCATCCAGTGAAAGTAAGTTTTGGACTTTTTTAAAAAAGACGTCCTCATTTTATGTGTACAACAATGGCCTATCAAGCCACTGTGTTGTTTTCTGTGTTCTTCTTTCATTTCTTACGCCCATTGTGTTTTTCAAATGCTTTAACAAATGTTGTGGCACCTTTGTGTATGCCTCTGTGTGCAGGAAAAACACATCTATTTTCGTTTGCATATTGAATGTGGATTTCATTACAAAAGGGCTAATCCATTCAAAGAATTGGTGGTACTAAGCTGAAATTTATTCCAGTATGCTGGAGTGACTCTGAAGCTGAGATTAATTCCAGCATGCTGGAGTGACTCTGAAGAAATATCCTGGTAGTCACATAGTCCTCGAGGTTTCTAACAATTTTATGTTAACTCATGCGTTGTGGTGTTATAGTGATAGCGAGTTCACTATGCTGGGCCCTCAGCTTTTCATGCTTGATGTCTGTAATTAGAGGCAGTCAGCCAAAGATTGGACCACAATGTGCAGAGCGGCTGCACAGGGCATTGTCAAAAACAAGGAATTATCCATGCGTAACCATGCAAACAATATTCAGACCACGGAGAACTGCCTTGTGCGTGAAGTATACTGAGAAATATCTCCCTGGCCTTGCAGTTGCAGCATTAGCCAGCAGTCTGAGCCTTTCCTAAGCATGGTTGTTCTAGCTCAAATTGACTCTCAGGAGAATTTTGATGTCTCAGTACAGCTGTCAAGACTGTTAGGTCAAGTCTGATTGCCAGGGGAATGCACATCGCTCCTTGATAATGGCCCTACTTAACCTCAAAGTTGATGACTGCAATAAGAAACATTAATGTAATTGTTCTTTGCCTTGAGCAGCCATGGAACAGCTGACCAGAGCACCTCCATGAAGACCCAAAGCTCTTGACTCTGCTAGCCACCCTGACAGCCGCCAGCTGCCTTCCCAGTCCCCTGTTTCAGCTCGTTCCCTTTGCTCTTCCCAGGCTCTGTTTCAGTCCGTTGTGTTGTATTTCCACACACACCAGAGCCTTATTCTGCCCTCATTCAGGCTGGTTTTTCCTGTTCTTTTTGCTCCAGATCCCTTCTGCCCCTGCCCACACCCTCTTTTGTTCGCTTCCTCCATCCTCTTTCTGGTTTGTCTTCCCTTCAACCCGTGGGTCTCAATTTCTTCTGCCCCTCTCCTGTCTTTTGTATGCCTGTTTTTGGGCCGATGAACTGCCTTTTGGGCAGTTGTTTGCCTCAGCCCGGGCCTTTCCACCTGCATGGGTTTCAGGAGTGCTTATAGACACTCTTCTTGAGGTGCGACAGCTCCATTGTTACCTCTTTGAGCCTTAGCTGCCACAGGCACCAGGGCTGTCTTCTACAGCTTGTGTTGCCTGGGTTGTACAGCGTGGCCTTCCTCCTCACCTCTTCTTTGTGTTTGTGCCCCCCTTCCCTGTTCTCTTTCTTTCCATCTTCCCACTTTCCTCCCCCCTTCTCCCCTGTTTTTCCCTTTTCGGGTGTCAGCCCCTCCTTAATCAAGTTTCCTCCTTAATCAAGTTTCCTCATTTTTGACCTCTTTTGGCTAACAGGATTCAGAGATTTTGTTAGACTCAGGAGAGGATTTTCAGATAGGTGACCATTTATTTTGGCTAGAGGATCTCACATGGCAGCTTCATTCTTGATTTCTCTCTTCCTGCTAGGACAAATGGCTACAGCACAGGGCAGTTTTGGGGCACATCGCAAGTCTAACGGGGTCCAGGAAAGCATAGGACTCACAGGCCACCACATCTAGGAGGTCACCATCTATGAGTGGGGAGTCTTCCTCTCTAGCTCACCTTGCTTGAGGTCACCTGAATCTTGGTTCAGTAGAGTCTGTTGTATCTGGGCCCATGCTTGGTGTTTTTTATCCGTTGCTACCATTGGTTCAGTATAGATGATATGGACGTGACACACAATCTGCCTAGATCCCTAGTTACGCTTTGATTATAGGCCTCCCCAAGGAGTACAAAGCAATTCTCCCATCCCTTAGTGCATGCTTTGGCACATTTTTGAAGGGCCCCAGTATACATGACAGCAGCTTTTTGTGCTCATTGAGAACAAAGTATGGGAGATATGCTTGATTGCGGGGGGCCCCATTCCCTTCTAGAGGATGTGATGGTAGAGACAATAATGGAGGAGTGTTTCTTTAGTGAGTGGAAGTGTTTCGAGTATGAGGATTGTGCCCATGAGCCACCTTCTGTAGCAACTTGAAGCGTGTTTCATATCCTTTCACACATGAGAGGAGTAGAGTGTTGGATGGAGGAGATATTGGCAGCCATTCTTTAGGCGCGGCGAGAGGATTGAGACAAGTGAATGAGGATACGACAGAAGTTTGCTAAATAGACAGTTTTCCAAGGCTGGAGTCCCTTTTTGAGTTTTGCTTTATGGCCTATTACTTCAGATGGTGCGAGGATGGGATCCTAACATGCAACTTGCCCATTGGTGCCCATCCAAAACTGGGCTTGAGAAGTTTATTAGGCCATGTAGATCTTTTCTTTGGGGAGGCATAGAGACTAAAACAAGAATATCCAACGTGAAGTGGTCTTTTTGCACAAGACCTAAAAAAGAGGGGGGGTTGGGAGTTATAGACATCTAACAAGCAGCTTACAAACTTGGGGCCTCGTGGGTGATGAAAGCCGTACTGCAACTTGAGGCTGATTGGGCTAGCCTCCTCTTGAGAAACTTTAATCTTGTCAGACTTATAGGAGGCTTTTTGCAACCCTGAGCCTTGCCAAACCAAGGGAAGTCAACTTTGGAGAGCAATGTGGTATGCCTTTGAATGAATCAAATGTTAGATAGTCGTTTCTGGTAAGGGAGCTTTTAAGGGCCTTGATTCTATCTGGGTTTCAAAATTTTTAAAGCATTCCTCCCTTAATGATGATGAGATTGTTAAAGCTTGGGTTCTCTTTAAGAAGGGGTTGCAGAATCACTTTTTCTATTCAAGAAGTTGTAGAGGTATACTTCTAATCTTGAGGAGGAGAATGGAGTATGGCATGGTTTTTGGACCCCTAAGATACTAAAAAATGTCAATATCTTATACTTGATTACCCTTGTAGAAGAGTGTATTGTTTTGGTGGCCTTGTGGGTCTTTGCTACCATGGCATGTGTCTTGTCTACATTCATTGTAAGTCCATTGTTCTAGCAAAAATGGTCCCTTGTATGCATCATTTTTTGTCCCTCATCTTGGAAATGTGATAGAAGTACATCGTGTACGTATAGTTGAAGTATGATGCTCGTATAT
The DNA here is from genome assembly GCF_047967505.1 of Dipteris shenzhenensis. Taxonomy (NCBI): domain Eukaryota; kingdom Viridiplantae; phylum Streptophyta; class Polypodiopsida; order Gleicheniales; family Dipteridaceae; genus Dipteris; species Dipteris shenzhenensis. Next base: position 11,377,527 of record NC_141600.1, read on the forward strand.
CCAATCATGGTTGTGCATACTTTATCGCCAGTTGTTCCAAACTAGGAGAGAGTGCGCAGACTCCAATCTCACGTGAGATGTCACTTGAGAAGACCTTTGAAATCCTTTCCTTCATTACTACCTGGCATTGCACATGCTCACATATCCTTGCCAATGCCTTCATATGGTTTTGGGTTATTCGAATTTCTTCCATCCTTCTTGACAGCTTGAGTCTTGAGACCATGTCAAGGGGTTCTTGAACTCAACAAAATAGTTATACAGGCCCTGCCTTTCGTGAGGACACAAAGTGTGACTAAATGATTCATAGTAATATTATCGAGGTTATCTTATCCATCCATAAAGGTGCTGTCTTTGCCATCTCTCATAGAGCTTGGTTGATGCCATCTATAGAGAAGATAGGGTTGCCCTTGTCCATGGAACAAGACATCTTGTACACTTTGTGCTATCTCGTTCGGGCGTGAATTGTTGTTATTTTTTAATTTGATTTTTAAGTTAATTTAAAATAAAATAAAATGTGTGCGACTGAAGAGAGAGAGAGAGAGAGAGAGAGAGAGAGAGATTATTAAAGTCTTTGGACGACCGATGGGTCTATGAGATTGTGAAAATCTTGATAGAACAAGCTGTGGTAGTGGAGCTACTAAACGAGCGTCCATACTAATGCAAAATGCAAAATACAGAATGGCAGTACTAAGTCCTAAGTACAACATAGTCATGTCGATGGTCAACTATATATCAGTCTCAGCATCGTCATCAATATCATCATCATCATCGGCAGCAGCAAGATATCAGGATGGATGAGGCAGTGGAGGCATGAAGTCGGCAATAGAGTTCTGTTGGCCACTCAGAGGTGCGGTCTTGGCACGTCTCCTGGTCGTAGCTCTGCGTCTGACTAGGGCTACTGTGACCCCCGTCGGTCGGGCTCCGACTCTAAAGAAGGAGGGGATGTCCCTAAGTGTGATCTGTGTGTCGACCCTCTGTCTAAGCTGTCGGGTCACAGGCTCTGAGTCACGGTCATGTTGAGGCCTCGTCTCGTGGGGGTCCATGTGATCTAACTGAATGAACTCTGTGATAGAGCTCTGAGAGGGATCAGTCGAGAAAGAAGTCAGCTCCTGTCTCCGTGCTTGAAGTATCCTCTCACGGTGTCTAAGTGCCTTATGAATGAAACCTGCCAAACACCGGTGGTCGGGGTAGGAGAGGAAATAGGCCAAAATCCCATAACTATCCCTGAAGAGGCAGTGGAAACGCCCTCGGATCTCATAGTACACAGGACACCTGAAGATGAAATGCTCCTCTGTCTCAACCTCCTGCATGTCACACAGTGTGCATATGCGTCTCTCCCTGGGTAGTCGCTCTGCTCTGCCGCTCTCGATGCGAAGTTTGTGTGAAGAGACTCGAAACTGCCCAAGAGAGATCCTCAGCGAGTGGGGTAGGTGAATTTGCGTGTATCCTGGTGGGTTAATGAAATCCTTTGCTGTGATATGTAAGAAGTGATCTCTATAGAAGCTACGTTTCACTGGGAGTTCACTTGGTCCCAACCAGGTCCGAAATGTGTGTAGCTGTAGTAGATCCTCACGGATAATCTGGTTGATCTCGTGTGATAAGAGGGGAGAAAACGGAGCATCCATGCTGTACTGGAAGGGAGTAGTCTATCCATGTGGAGTCCCAATCGCTCAAACCATCTCTGTGTACGTGCATACCAGCACCTCTGGTCTCCTCCTACTGCAAGTGCCATAGAAGAGGATAGAGCTATCCATGGTAGCCTGCTACGCCTCGAGGTATAATCCCCATATTCCCTAACTCGGTACAGATATGTGATGACCTGAAATGCAGCATCTAGCTGTAAAGGGGGTGACCCAAACTCAGCCTGAATGATCTGGTGAGGAATGGATGACTTACCATGAATCTTCCGTGATAACATGAGAACCTGTAGCCGCTCCACACGGGCCCACTCTATATCCGACAAGTCTGGCTCCCAACAAGGGCTGCCGTACATCCCCACTGGGTGAGCCAAGGAGTCAAAAAGCAACCCCTTGGTGTGTGGATCCTGAAAGTGCGAGCGGAAGCATTGCCTCTCTAGTCTAGCCAATGAAGCATACCCTCTACTCAAGCGTGCCTGCATCGCGGGTCTCATAGTGAAGCTGGGTCCGGAGAAGATAACCCCAAGATAAGTGTATGATGAAACTATCTCAATAGATGACCCGGCAAATGTGAACTGCTCCTGACGCATGATGGCTCGAGATGTATTGAAGATCATGACCTTGGTTTTACCTAGGTTGACCTTCAAATCATGAGACTCACAAAAGGACTGTAGTGCGTCTAGGTGTCTCTGAAGCCCCTCTACTGAGGAAGACAAGAGAGCCACGTCATCTGCATAGAGCAGAATCTGGATCAACGTGCCCGCAAGAGAGCAACCTACACCCCCCTGTGTCTGCATCACTGTCTCAAGCTCGTCAATGTAGAGGCCAAACAAGGTAGGCGACAAAGGACACCCTTGTTTGACCCCGATGGTGCTCATGATCTCGTCTGTCCACCCAGATCCTACCTGAACTCTGCTAGAAACTCTCTCATAAAGTGCCATGACAGCCCAAATGATCTCTTGGTCATAGCCCAAGTCCTGTAGGCGCCGTATGAGGCGGGCTCTCGGAACCGTGTCAAATGCCTTGTGTAAATCTACTAAGCAACAATAGACCCTTTGCTTCCGTGACCTCGCCTCCTCGATGATACTGAGTGTGAGGATGTGGTCCATGGTTCCATGATCACGTCGGAATCCGGCCTGTCACGTTGCTCTAAGTCCTCGGCACTCTGCAAGTTTGCTAACCTCGGAGTCCAGTACTGATGCATAAATCTTGGACATGACATGTCTAATCATAATGGTCCTGTAGTTCTCCGGGCTCATGGGATCCCCTGCCTTGTGGATGGGTGAGATAGTGTTAATGGTCCAAGTGTGTGGAAATCCCAAACAGACAGCTTCATTAAAAAGCTTTGCTAAGATCGGGGCCAGGAGGTTAATCCCATATGCAATGAACTCAGTGCATAGCCCCTCATGATCCTTCGCTCGACCATTATGAAGTATCATTACGGCATCCTTTACCCCTCCTCTAGTGAAGAGGGTGCAGGATGTGGGACGAGGCATGTGTGAGAGGTTAGGGACTGGCTGATTTGGGATGTCATAAAGTGTGCGTGCATAATCAAACTAGATCTGAGTGTCAGTGAGTGGCGGAGGGGTCCGTCCTTCTAGAAATCTCCGCCAGAAGTCCTTAGAGTTGTTACTAAACAAAATGTTCAGTAGCTCCTCCTCGTTCTGACGAACGAAGTCTAGTTTCTTCCTCCGTACTAGTCTACGGTATTCACGTAGTGTATCTGGTCCGCTCGGAAGACTATTTTTGGTTTCGAATCTGAGTTGACGGCGTAAAGCCTTATACTCATCATCGTACCAACTATTACAGGGTACAGTTCCAGGGGGTGGTGGGCGGGTGGAGCAGGTGGTGTGGGAGAAAGCGTGAATGGCAGCCTCGTGTAGTGAGCGGGTGACAAGGGTAGCACGATCCTCTAAAAGGGGTATGAAGTCAATATAAGCGAGAAGTATGTACAGACGGCCAGAGTAAGAAGGTGAGTGATTCGGATCAAAGTGTATATTGTGGTAGGTGGAGTAAGTATATAGTGGGGTGGAAGGTGTTGTGTGAAGGGAGGTGGAGATGCTAAAGAAAAAGTATGTATGATCAGCTCCTGGGGGGAGAGGTGCTACAGTGAAGTCAGTAATGCGAGATGTGAAGACAAGGGATCCCATGATGTAATCAGCAACACTGGAGCTCCCCCCCCTTGTGGAAAGCATGTGAAACCACCTGAAGCAGGCCATCTGTCAAGACTATTATAGATAATGAGATCATGTATCCTGCCGAGGTCTAATAGGGCCTGCCCATAAGATGAGAATGGACATTGCATGTCAGTCGAAACCCGTAGCATACCTGCCTCCTCAAGGTCAATATCTGGCAGTAGAGTGGAATCATCTTTGAAGTCAAGAACTGGTATTTGACGGGCCCTTGTCCTCGCGTTGAAGTCCCCCACTAGAAGGACTTGTCCGCAGCTAGAGAAGTCAACGATGGACTGATAAAGGGTAGCAAATGGGGATGTCTCATCATCACCTCGGATATCTCTGGCAAAGTGGGAGGTCTCAGGGGGGAAGTCAACAAAAAGATCCTGGCTGTCCATGTGTCGAATCCGGATCCAAAGAAATCTGGAATGTGTATCTCTCTGCTCTACCGAAATGGTCCCCCGAAGTGTGGATCTGAAAAGGACTGCAACTCCACCTGAACCTTGAACTCCTCCTGTACCCCTCGTCTCATCTCTGTAGGCAGACTCCCATGTATACCCGCTGACTATTGGAAGAGGGCGCTCTGGACTCTGATGTCGTGGCCTGTATAGGATTCCGAGAAGCTCCCTGGTTCTGACCATAAGGTACCATTACAGTTCCAAATGGTGCAGGACATGAATCACGATAAACTGAGTAGGAACAGATACCACGTCAAAATGTCTGGTTATGAGGGTGGGAGCTGGACTTATGTAGCTCCAAGGTTCTTTTTAGCCCTCCCTAGCTAAAACACCTCCTAGAAACTCTACTGCTAACCCCTACAAACTTAGCGTATTTTTTCATTTTTAATCAGAAACTTATCGATTTTATGGAGGCTTGTCGGCAATGAACCAAAATGAGGTGTGAGAGTGAAGAGCATAACAATTTGCAGTACTTGGGTGAAGTTCCTTGTTTGTGCGGATCATCTAGGGTTTGGGAGGGGGTGTGCGTGCAAAACAATGGATGCAATCAGTCTTTGGTTAGAGAATATCATTATTGAAATGGATATAGTAAGAAGCTGTTAGGGACTATGGTTGTTTGTTTGTCCTAGTGAGAGAGGCCTATTTGTCGAGAGAGAGAGAGAGAGAGAGAGAGAGAGAGAGAGAGAGAGAGAGAGAGAGATGGGGTTTTTTAATATTTTTTTGACACATACTTGATGTGAAAAGGATCTTGAGACCGATGAAGAGGGAGAGAAAGGGATGTGTGGGGGGTTCTTTAGTATTTTGACACATGCTTGATGTAGAAAGGATCTTCTGCACTTCCTGATTTTTAGTGGAGGTCGAATGTTGTTAAATCCATGCCTTTAAATTTGTGCAGATGACCAAGCTGGCAATCATTCCTTGCACTGTTTTATTGGAGACATTATTTCTTAGGAAGGTATTTAGGTGAGTCTTCTAGAAAATACAATCTTTATCTTTGCTTCCCCCACATAATGGCTGAAATTATTCCATGTGGATGCTTTTATTTGTGTTCTCTTTCAGACTAAACTTTTGTTCGCACACTGGCAAAGCGATCTAGAAATCATTGTATGATTATGAATATTGTATCATGATGTAAATTCCAGATGGGATAGGCTATTGATTCAAGGGCCTGCAAGCCAATCACTAAACAGGGCTATACTATTTTCACAAGCTGTTTCTACCAACATAAAATGATCAGCAAGTGTCTACCAAAAAAGGCAGAAAGTTGGCAACAACAGTTTTCTTTTCTCATGTGTGATAATTGCATAAAATGGACAGCAAGTGTCTACCAAAAAAGGCAGAAACCTGGCAACAACAGTTTTCTTTTCTCATTTGTGATAATTGCATATAGTCTTGCCCTGCTTGGTTTCAACAATTTGCTGTACCTTCTTTTTTTTGGTTGTACAATATTGGACCCTGTCAGACAGCGAGCAAGGGAATGTGTGCGTGCGTGCATATTGACAGAGTGAGAGAGGGAGGTACTAATTTTCATAGTGCATCTTTAGGTGTGCATTCTGTAGAGTCACCCTTTGTCTCTCTCTCTGGTGCTTGTTGCAGCAGTTGTCTCATTTCTTTGTGCTAATATTTGTGTTTGGTGTATTTTGTAGCCGGCAAATCCAGTCGTCACTTTTAATACTCCTCATTGGTGTAGGCATTGCCACAGTAACAGACTTACAGCTGAACTTCCTGGGATCAGTGCTTGCTGTTCTCGCAATTATAACAACGTGTGTTGCACAAATTGTATCCTTTGCCTTGCCAGGATTGTCATTGGAATTAATGCTCATGCTATTCTTATGCGCAGTGTTTCTGTTAAGGGTGCCCTATTGACCTACTACTGACAGGAAAAGTAAGAGAATTTGGTTGTGCCTTAATGAGTCAATTTTTCAGATGACTAACACCATACAAAAAAAGTTTAAAGTATCTTCTACCCAACTGCTTTATCAATCATGCCCATATCAAGCGGCAACTCTGTTTATCACAGGCCCTTTCCTTGATGCCTTCTTGACAAAGAGGAACGTATTTTATTTCAAGTACAACACTGCTGTCCTGGTAATGAATAATCTATCAACATAGAGTTTTATGCAATCTAATTTTGTATTGCAGGTCATTCTTTGAGTCTCTGAGTTTACTCTAAAATTGATGATGCATGAAGTGGTTTCAGTGTCTGTGCTTTGAGGGTTCATGTTGACAACCTCATCGTTCTGACTTGAGTTTCTCTTGTTACAGTGCTTCATCACCCTTTCCTGTTTAATATCCGTCTCTGTCAATTTCAGTACTTTTCTTGTTATTGGCAAGACGTCACCAGTTACCTATCAGGTTTTAGGACACTTGAAAACTTGCCTAGTGTTGGCATTTGGATATATTCTTCTGGAAAATCCCTTCAGCTGGCGGAATATTTGTGGGATTGCCATAGCTGTAGTTGGCATGGGCTTGTATTCATTTATCTATGTTCGAGAGAGCCAGCAAAAAGCGAATGAAGTTGCTTCTCAACTGCCACAGGTTTATCTCCTAACTATTCAGCCTGCTGCCGTTGTGCTTTCTAAAGGTTGTATCAAGCAGAGATATGTAAAGTAATGGATATGTTCACATTGTTTTGGATTCTCACCTTGAGTGCCTCAGACTTAACTCTGAATCTTCAGTCTCTGGATTTTGCTTGCGTAATAGTGCTTGAGTAATAGCAAGCCTCAAGTCTTTGAGGAACAACTGGAACTTCTGGTGTGGTTGCCTGTGGCTCGGATTCTTATCTCCTGGAAAGAAAGTTGAAACACCTCTGCTCACCACTGTCTCTGGGTCATACAGCCCTTGATTCCTCACTATACCAAACAAAGATGCACTTCTTGTTCCTTGGGATCCAACTTTGTTATATCTGATGACGTCAGTGGGGATGTCATAGTAGCTAGTTCCTGCTATTCATGAGGGAGTTTATGGTTTTCAACTTTATTAGTGACTATCATGAGATTGAAACTGCACTATGTTGTGTTTCAGAGGATGATTTTGGGCAAGTTCCTGGATTCATCTAGATATATATCTGCTTTGTTCACATGTACATAAGCATCAGAACCAAAAATCCTTGAATGAGAAATGATGGGTTTCTTACCATATATGCTTCGTATGGAGTTTTGACCTCAACCGCTCTTGGTCTTTGTGCCGTTCAGGATGTGCTCAGTACTAGAAATTTTACCATCTCGTGCATTGACCCTTGATTCTGGGCATTGATTGAACTTTGCCTTAATTGCTAGCCCTTATTAGGAGTGAATCTTCCCTATATTCTTGAAGCGCTGGTTGAATCTCTGTACTGAACCTGCATATAGTGTATGCTTACACTGCATGAGTTCACGTGCATGGCATGCATGAAAATAATTGTCACTAAGATTGATTTACACATAGTATTGGGTGCTGATGTAATCGAATTTGAACTATTATAGTAAATTTTAATTCTGTAATGTAATCATCTTACTATTCTGAAACTGCTATAAGACAAGAAAAGTATTGAGGAAAATTTTCTCTTCTACTTTGTAGTGGTACTCTCTTTCAAAATTTGATGTTTAGGATCCTCGAATATAGATTCAAAATCCAAATTGTGGAGCTTCCAAACCCATTTTCTTTTTAGTCTTGAGGTTTGTATTATTTTTGGATGTCATCTGTTTTACTTTGATATATCTCCTCTTTCTCCCCACCTCTCCTTTGTTTCCTTGTGTTTGTGTTGAAGTTACTTTGTCTTCATAAATAATTTAACATAAATAATTCTCTCTGTGTGCGACTCTCTCTCTCTCTCTCTCTCATGCACATGCGCACCTGAGCATATTGTTTCTTCTCTTCTTCTTGTTTTTCTTTCTTTTTGTTGTTTTAATTTGGATGTTATAGCTAGTAAGCACTAGGTTTACCCAAGAGATTCCAGATTCTCTAGAAACTGAGATGGCAACTTATGCTTGGGTACCTTGACAATAAGCATAGCTTTGCTTACTAAGTTAAAAGATAAAATAAAAGAAATTTGTGCTATTTGTTTAGTTTCAGTACTCTTCTAAACCCTTCATTTCTTTCTCTCTCCTCCCCCCCTCTCGCATTGTTCTTTTCTCCATTGTCCACGATGGAGTTAGTGGTTTTGCCAACTTCGCGAGTATCTCAGGTGTAAAATTGCTCTTTCATTTTGTTCTGAATGAAGAATCTTGGCAGGATTTAATTTTCCCTTCATCGAGAATCTTCAGTGCCCTTGTTATGAATCTCAGCTTATGTTTCGAGATATTCCAAAATCTTTTAAAACCCAGATGGCAGCTTATGCTTGGGTTTGGATGAGATAAGCCTCACTTTGCTTACTAAGCTATTTTCATTTTTATTTTTCTCATTTACTCTTGAAGTCGCTTACAAAGTTCCTTTTTCCCTTTGTTCTTTGCTTGCTTCATAAAAAACATTTTAATTTGCAAAGATTGGATATATTCCCTTATGATGGTATCTATTATGTATGTTGGATATGCGTTCCAACTATTGGCGGCCAATGAGGTTTGTCATGATGCCTCTCTGCTAACATGTGTGATGATTGATGCAGCTGATGGGTGACTATCATGTGACTAATCTTGCGCTGTTTGTTCAGCTTATGTAGGATATGTTTGGACGTTTCTTGGATTTATCTGTAAATATGTTTTACTGTGCTAGCAAACATGCGGCTTCCACCTGATGTTCTCTTGCCCATGTTGTGCCTTGCTAACATTTAAGTGGTGCTTTGCTTAATCTGCTACCCATTCCCAGCTGAAGTGTCTAAAATAAAATATGCACAACAGTAGATGCTGTTTATCTTAATTCTGGAATGGTTCACATCCATATAATGTTCAAAAGGTCGTGCTTGGACCTGGATCATATGTAATTTCATGTTATGGCACTGTATTGGTTTTTGGGTAAACACACCCAGATTACAGGACACATTCTCAGGTTTAGAACTGTCTGCATTTGATGCAATGCTGATATATGGGTGCTATGGTTCTACCAATGAAATTACTGTGGCATGTGCTTGATTTTGTGTTGCTGCAAGTATAAGGTTTGCATTGTGAATCTGTTGAGTACGTCATGTACGGGTTTCGGAAAAAGTCCTTTGATCACAGGGACACCACTGACTAACATTCGATCTAGAATTGTTGTTATTGTTTCAATTTACAAACTTGTTTTCTTATTGCAGACACTGTTAATTTAATGGTAAATTGATGTGGGATAAAAGGTTGAGTAGAGTTCGGGTAGTGGAAAATGCTTAAGAAAGTAACCATGATGGTTGAGGATCTCTCTCTGAATGTTGCAGGTAGTCAAAGAAAAAGAAACAGAGCCTCTCTTGAAAGTAGAGACTGGAACAAATCAGGTTATTGATGAATCCAGTAATGTAGCCCCTTTGTGGAGCATGCCAGGTTCGGGGAAAGACCTGCAGGCATAATGTGGATTGGAATCAAAGCAGTACAGCAGGTATCCTGAAGTTACAACCTCAACCTATGGATGACTTGTTATTTGTTTTTGCTTAATATAGAATGTGATCCATCTAGGGCAGAAGTTAAGCTTCCTAGTATATAGCCTTCACCATTTGAATCCTAGGGTGCACCTGTGGTGGATGTGGACGATGAGCATTTCAAACTCCAGAACATGCTGCTGCATATCAAACTGTGTGAAGACCTTGAAAAGGTTACAATTTTCAGTTTGTTGTGTAATATCGAACTCAGAGGTCACCCATATGAAGGAGCATAAGCTGACGGATTCTATATTTTGTGGTTTTCTAATTCTGAGAAACCACTTCGTGATTCTTCCTTCAGAAAAGAAGGTGCTTCAAGATTGTTGAGAAAAGCCCTTCCTGTTTTCCAGAATTTATGTTGTAGCAAATTGAATCATTGGGGGTTACTGAAGATTACCAAAAGATCGCCAGAATTTTGGGGAATTTGGCCATGTTTATGAAAGTGCAATGGAAAAAGCTTCTATTCTTTAAACTTAAACAAAAGAGTTTTAGAACTCAGTTGTTGGACTTGCTTATTTCTTCTTCCTCTTTTTTTTCTGGGTCACTCTTTTTCTACGCGATGGTATGATCTCAATTTAAGCAAGAGTTGTAGAACACCGTCATTGTTCGAGGCTTGTTGGTGTGATCTCAACATATGTGTCCGAGTTATCCTGGAATCTTTGAAACTCTTGGAAACCAAGGTTTATCTTTATGCTTGGGTAATGATAATATAAGCCACATATTCTCCTCTTTAAAGCCATATAAGCCATATATTCTAAAATGTGTATATTACTGTGCCTAAGCTCTACCCAATCGAGTTGCTAAGGCTCTCATAATTCAGCACCTTTATTAATTTTCCAAGTAAATTGATTTACTTCATCCTTCGATTTTGATGGGCATATACAGCAAAGTGTTAAAATTTTGTAGGGTTGATTTAACTTTCAACAGTTTTCCGATTATGTATCGTTCCAATATAGTATGGTTTTAGTGAGAACGGTTAATAATACTCATCCTGGATAGTTTCCAAAGGGATAATGGCATTGAAACACATTTAAATGACCTAGCACATTTTGAGAAGTTTGACGTCAGTCAACTCGCAATAAATGCTGTATAGGGGGACTGAATGGAGATGCAGAAATATGTTTTGTTACAGGTTTCTTCTCAAAGTTGACTGAATTCTTGTCATTCAAGGCAATGAAGTGGGTGGATTTTGAGGGACTTGACACAGCTCCATCATTGAGTCTACATTTTCTTGTATTCACTCGGTTGTATCATGCATCATGTGATCTTGATACCAATATAATCATAGATGGGATCAGGTGTATGCTATACGAAAGATGATTTGATGAAGGGCTGTTGAGACTAATATGATCAGAAGTGGACTTTTGTTGGTGGTACATGATGATTGGATCTATAAGTTTTCCTGAAGCGATCTTTCTCTTGATACATCACATACTCAACTTATCTAAATTTGTAAATCCTTTTGTTGACACATCACATACTCTGCTTTCGTTGACCTTTTAAATTCAACCTACGTGTGTCTGATGTTATGGGTGTGTCAACATTGGATGATGTTATGGGTGTGTCAACATTGGATCGATGAAACATGCAGAAACCTAAGGATTTTAGGGAAATTTTGATACTTGAAATGTACCCAAAATTCAAAGTTTCAACTGTTATGTGCAGATAGGAGTACAGTTTTGTGTCATTTATCAAGCAGCCCATCACGTGTGAAGTTTATAAAACCCCTTATTATTGGGTACGAGGATAAGATACAAAAGGATGAAAGCAGTGATATACCTCATTTTTAAAAGCTGGGGTCAGGCTACGAGTTGTGCATAAGCAAATCTCGTAACAGTGAAAAACAAATGTTTTTTTCTAAATAAACATCAACCATTACACGGCAAATAGGTTCTAAGATTGTATGATGAACTATTGTGTAACACATATCGCAGATGTATTGCATGTCGTAAAAAAGCAATGTAAGGACTGTCTTGAATCTGCACGGATTTTTCTAACGAAATTCATGATAGCATGAATAAGTAAATAAACAAATAAATGTGGGGGGTGCATGGGTGCATACACACACAACGCCCGTGCATAGTGTGTAGTGCACATGTGACATACACACACACACATATATATATATATGCACGTGCTTTTGCATGCTTGTACGTGTATTTATGTATAAATACAAATTTATAGATGTAAAAATAGATTTATGTATGTATTGCCTTCCCCCCTCGCTCACATGCACATGCACATGTGTGTGCGCACACAGGCATAAATGCATTGAGTGCGCACATGCTCTTGTGAGGCTCAACCATCTTAATACTATTTTCATATAAATACAAATTTATAGATATAAAAATAGATTTGTCTTCATTGCCTTTCCCCTTTGCTCACATGCACACGCACGCGTGTGCGTACACGTGTGCACACATGTATGCATGCACGAGTGCGCACATGTGCTTGTGAGGCTCAACCATCTTAGTTTACAATGAGTGAGTATAAGGGACGAATGTTGTTTATTATTCCCTCTTCCATTTTCCCATTATATGGTTGTGGATACGTACATCTTGGTAAGAGTTGCACAAATTATTTGTTGACTTTGAGATTGCCATTTTGGAACGTTTTAATACTATTTTTCATATTGACTTGAGATCCAAGAGTTATTGTGAGGTTATCATTGACAAGTGGAGATTCTATTGTTGGTAGTTTTTATCTACATATATTTTGAATCTTGTTACTATTCAAGGATTGCTAACTTTATGGCTATGTTGTCAAATTCTTTAGGGACCAATGCAAAGATGAATGGGACATTATTTAGGCACATGTAATGATCAATATTTCTATTTCAAAGCATGTACCAAGCAAGGATTTCACACGTTAAGAATTTTAAAGGGATATTGCAATGTGTTGATGAATGGCATTACAAATTTGATTGTATTTCTTTTGAAAGAAAGATAGTAAAATGATTACTAATTAATTGCTAGAATTAAGGACGCATGTTTTCCTTAGTTTGTGGGCAGTGGAGGTAGGATTATATATTGTGAGATGGTTGAACTCACAATCTAAGGTCCGGCTTAAAACAAAGACTTTTGATTTTGATGTAATATGTAAAAATTTACTTGTTGGAGAACAATATTGGCAAAATGAAGAGAATGAGAATGATGAAGGTAAGAATTTTGCAACAGCGAAGACCAAAAACAAATTTAATTTCAAGAATGGAAGGCAATCTTTGTAGAGAAAAGATCAAAGTTGAAATATCTTTGATTGATCAAAACATGATTCATAAAGATTTCCAATGTGACATTTAAAAACCAAACTTAGAAAAAGGTTTATAGATGCAAGAAAATTGATTTAATTAGAAGAGAATGCAGATGACGCTTATATGACAAAAAATTTAAAAGAAGAATTGCAACACGGCACATGTTTGGAATCAAAGATTGGTTTTCATAGATTAAGGAGCGAAATAAATCAATAGAAGTAACTTTTGGAAATAAACATGTTTACCATTTGAAGATAAAGGCAATATGCTATTTGCTTACAACAAGTTGCAAGAAGAAGAACATGAAGATTTGAAACTTGATGAATTGATGATGAATAAATATGATAGTCAATTGTTAAGAAGAAAGGGATTAATACAAGAGACCATTGAACCATCAACACTACAAGTTCCTTTGGACTAAGATGAACACATGCCAATTAATGTCAGTATTGAGAATAGTGTTAGTTTAAAATATGCTTATAATGAAAATGAGAAAATTTTATACAATCCAAAAGAAGCACATTGTTAAAGAAGTTACAAAGATTTTTAGGTCTACCAAAGGAGCAAGTAGCGTTGGTTCATTTTATGGTTCAAAAATGAAAGGAATACTTTCAAGATTTGGCAAGTGATGTGGATGATAGAAAATCTATTGTACAATTTGTTTTAGGTACAGGTCATCACTAGTAAGAAGCAACCTACAAATTTGTTATAATCTAGCGAAGAAGAGTATAAGGTACTAACATCAAGAGTATAAGATACTAATGTCAAGAGTCTGTGAAGTAGTATGTCTATGATGTATTTTGATAGATATTTTGTGAAGTAGCATACATCCTCTTGTGCAGCTTTTGTTAAGAGGGCTACGTTCTCTAGAGAGTGGAGGGGTTTCCCCTTCTTCTCTGGGTCTTTGAGATGGCTTTTTTAGCCTCAACCTTGGTTGTTTTCCACCACTTTCTGAGGAGTTTTTCCTCATGCATTGCATGATGCATTTTTTCTTTGAGCTTGCTCTCACGGGTTTTGTTCATACTTAATGGAAGTCTCTTTTTTGCCCAAAAAAAGAAAATATACAAGCTACAATCATTCAATGTGATAATTAGAGTATGATTGCTATTGCAAAGAATCAAATTTACATGCATATGAAGTGCTTTTCCACAAGATTCAAAAATACATTCAAGGAGGACTAATAAAGCTTAAATATATTTTGACATACATGAATGTTGTAGACGTCTTGATAAAAAGCCTTACCTATGACAAAGATTGTTTTATTTCAAAGGGCATGTGGATTTGTATGCTTTAAAAATTTCATTTAGGAGGGATAGATTGAAGAAATGAAAACATTTCCTATCCTTTAGAATGTTTTCTTGATCGGGTATATGTTAAAAAAGTAAAAAAGTTTTCAAGGTGACAAGGAAGTGAGGAATATTTTTAATACATGAGACAATTGTAGGGAGGAACATTTTATAATACATGACATAACTGGTAGTGATGAGGACTATTTGTAAAAGCGTTGTGAAAAGAAAAGATTATGATAAAATCTATTTAGAATCTATTTAGAAGGATCTTAGATCTCTATAAAAGATACACTCACATACATGCAATTTATGTCAAAAGCAATTGAAGTTGGGCATGGTTTTGATCTTGGGCAATCACATTATGGTGAGTATTCTCATGGAAGCTTATTTTTGGTCCCTCCCCTTTCCTTTAAAAGCTATAAATATTGATGAGGGAACCCAACTTTTTTAGATAGAAGTAGCACTTTGGCATGGAAGAAATGTGGATGGCCAATGCAACCGTGGAGGTTTCACATTTTCCTTGATGGATTACAATAACAGGAGGGGCTTTTTAATATGACTTTAGGAAAAAATCACTTAGTTCATAAGTAAAGAGGGGACTGATTGGCTTCTCTTTTTTGGTGTGTGTTACTTGTAGAGTTGTTATTACTGATGAGAGTCATATGGATTAGTTGTAGCTATGTAGTCTTTTGCTAGTAGGTTGGCTATGTAGTCTTTTGTAATGGAGCAACAAGTCCAATTGGGATACACTAATGCTTATAGTCTAATATTATCTAGCGATTTTTGTCTCTACTACATCATAACTGTATCTTGTAATCATTATCAATTCTAGTATACTTTCAGAGTTAAGTTAACAATTTGTATCAGAGCATGGTTTTAGATGGAGAAATCTATCATAGTGGAACCGTTCGTCTCATGATGTTTAAAGGGAAGAATTTACCTTGGCAATTGCATATGCAACTCTTCTCCATGGAGAAAGGTCTTTGTGGTTTGGTCTCTATTTCAAAAAAGAAGCCAAGCAAGAATCAAGGGAGAGAAAAGAATTTACTACATCTATCATAGTGGAACCGTTCATCTCATGATGTTTAAAGGGAAGAATTTACCTTGGCAATTGCATGTGCAACTCTTCTCCATGGAGAAAGGTCTTTGCGGTTTGGTCTCTATTTCAAAAAAGAAGCCAAGCAAGAATCAAGGGAGAGAAAAGAATTCAGTCTAGAAACAAAAAAAGAGAGAAAGCTATTAGTATTCTTGGAATAGCCTTAGGATTTGACTACTTTCATCATGTGAGTGTTTCAAATACAACAAAACAAAACAGAATGATGCTAAAGACTTGCTTGGTGCCGATTTGATGAACTCAAAGATCATCTCGAATAAAGAGTTGTTTGGGTTGCACATGGGAGAATGAGAGAATTTGGGCACACATCTTAATTGGACATATTAGATTAAGAGTTATTTGGGTTGCACATGGGAGAATGAGAGAATTGGGGCACACATATTAATTGGACATATTATATTATGAAGAACTACATGCATTAGTTGGAGAGTGGATGATGAACATGCCAAAGTGATTCTACTTTCAAGCCTTACCCTCATGTTATGTAGAACTAGTGACTAGATTTTAGGTAAACTCAGAGAATTTGGAGTTCAATGATATAATTTCAATGCTTTGAAGTGAGGACATCGGGTTGAAGAAATCATAATGCGATGAGGTATAGCATATGCAATAAAGCACAAAGGAAAGACAAGGAGCAATAGCAAAAATAAGATCATGTGTGAGAGTATATAGAAAAGGTGTACACTTGGCAAAGTTTTGTTACAAAAGGGCCTATGATATGTAGTGCAAGGAAACAAAGGATTGTTTGGCAGAAGAATCACAAAAAACTAAAGACTTTGCAAGATTAGTGGTTGTAGACAAGTATACAAACGATGAAGTCTATGCATTTAGAAACTCCCAATTGATGTCAGTTTTTTTTTGTGTGTCAATCTATGTGGGTGTTCAAGTTTAACCAGCCGGCCTTGCTTTCTATGGGTAATCCAGTTTTAGCTGGACTTGGCCTATGTAGGGTGGTCAAGATTTACTAGATAGCCTTGCCTTGCGTGGGTGGTGTGATTCATGAGCTTAAGCTTTATCTTGTGCCAATATCATGAGAGTTCTCTTTAAGTTCTCTAGCCTTGTATGACCAATGTCTTTTACACTATTGTTGATCTTCAGTTTTGTTCCCCTACTCAGATTAAGGGGGGATTGTTAGGGGGTAACCATTGTACGGGAACCTTAGAAAAGGGGAAGGGGGTTGGCCATGAAACTACTATGTATCACCAATTCGGCATGGAAAATACATTAATGGTGGCCAATGCACCATGGAGGTTTTGCACTTTTGGTGAAGAAGGCGATGATGCTATGGGATCTTGCTACTTTTCATGTGTTATTTGTACTGTTCATTTTGATGAGAGTCATATGGATTAGTCGTAGCTAGGTTGTCTTTTTGTAGAAACAAAAAAGTTTCCATAGATTTGGACCTAGCCTATTGAAACTTGGGTCTAACATAAGAACCTCTCTTGAGGAAACAACTGAAGATCATAACAAGACTTAAAAGCTGATGAATCATCTGAATGACCTCTTTAGTATTTGAGGCATATGTTCATCCCTTTGGAAGCTCATAAGGAGAGAAATTTCTTTAGAAGCTCTTAAGGAGAAATTTCTTCATTCCAGGATGTTTTCTTGATGGCCTACAGTTTTTTGCCCATTCTTCTAAAGCAACAGAGGGTTTAGATATTGATAGTCATGGTGCCAAGATATTATATAGACATGAGTGTAAGATATGATAAATGGAAAGTAGGTTCGAGGCAAAAGATACTGAATCGATTGAGATTATAGCGAGTAAAAGGGGCCTCTCATTATAGGTAGAGGAGCCTTATCTTCTCACACACATACACACTAATGATGTTAGTTTTGAGAGAATATCACTAACATTATACATGATGTGACACACGTCAAACCATTTACACCTACCAAACATTTTCACACTGGGACACCTACTAAGCCACAACCCCTTTCATAGTGCAAGTTAAGAAAACACACAAAAGCCCCCCCTTTTGAGCAATGGTGGTGAGAGAAATATGCTACCTCCTAGTTTGATCACAATATGTGTGAAATCCAACTCATATTCAAACCTAATGTGTCATGATAATACTCTAATCACACAATGTAACCAAGGTGTCAAGGCCAACAGTTAGTCACACACCTCAATCCTAACTAGGTATAGGATAAATCTAAAGACTTTTATACAACCAAAGCTTGGGCAGAGACCCTTATTGATTCACACACATAAAGATACTAGCAAGAATGCCCAGTATGTGTCTACCTCCTCAGGTGGACTTGGGCTGTTGCTCCAATATTTCCTCCACTTTGGTGGGTTCCCCTTTGTCTCCAGTGGCAAGATTTTCATGATTCTTCTCTTGCTCTACTCTAGATTCTCAAAGTAGTTGGCCTCTTTATGCCC
The DNA here is from genome assembly GCF_047967505.1 of Dipteris shenzhenensis. Classification (NCBI taxonomy): domain Eukaryota; kingdom Viridiplantae; phylum Streptophyta; class Polypodiopsida; order Gleicheniales; family Dipteridaceae; genus Dipteris; species Dipteris shenzhenensis. The sequence goes on from NC_141600.1 coordinate 11,395,356, forward strand.
CCATTCTCTTACAATACCTACATTGAACTCGTGATCCTAGAAAGACTTTATCATATTTTGTGTTACTCTATTGTCTTGTTGATATTCCTTGTTTCTTCTATCCTTCAAGGAGTAAAGCCACAAGGTCTTCAAAGGTGGTAGCTACTACATGAAGGATTTCTAGAGTTTTCTCAAAGTAATGTTCTTCTCACATACTAGGTGTTAGCTACTACATGAAGGATTTCTAGAGTTTTCTCAAAGTAATGTTCTTCTCACATACTCTTGATCAGTACTACTATGTTTTTGCACTTGAGACCTGACTAATTGTTGAATTAGGAAGCCAAACTTTGCTAAGTGATTTTTAATCTCTTCACCATCACTCATTTTGAGGTCATAGAATTTAACCTTTAAGGAAATCTTAAAGTTAGTGATCTTGTTTCTTAAAATAATTTCAAGCCTTTCCGAAATTTGCATTGCAATGGAATTGAAGTCGATGTGATGCACCAATGAGTTTGCAAGTTTGATCCCTATGATAGCTATGGATTTTAGTGGCTTTGTATCCATATCTTCTAGTCTGCTATTATTGCTTTTTTCCTTTTCCCCCCTTCCACCTTTTTTTCTTTTCTTAAGCTTTAACCATTTTATGCTAGTTTGGCGAAGAATTATGTATGTGATGAGCATTATAGTCCTTATGGGTTTGAGGTGTATTTTCATAAGTTTTGTGTGAACCTCACTTATTAATTTTCCACAATGAATTTTTGCTAGCATTGTTTGTTTTTTCACACAATTCTATACCGCCTTCCCTGCTTACTCTCTCACACACACACACCGATTTGCCCCTCACCATGACCATCTTTATTTCATCCTACTCTACAAAGCCCTCTTTTTCTTTGTTTCTTGCTAACTTCTCTTACCCCTAATTCCCACTTCTACGTTCCCCTAGCTTCTCTTTTTCCTTGGCTAACTAGTCTTACCCCTAACCCTACCTTGGTTTTTACCTAACCTATCACACCTCTAAACCCCTTGACCACATGGCGTTATAATGTTTTTACCACCGCCCATGACAAAGAATTCTTGTAACTCCTCCTCCTTTATTTCCTAAGTTACGCCACCCTTACAAACACTCCTCCTCCCTTGCTTTTTAGTCACTCCATCTCATGACGCACTTTTAAACCTGGTACCCTTGTGGCTTGCCTCCCTTGCGTCACCTCTAATTCCCTATTGTTTCTACTTTCCACCTCACTTTTCTTCTTCAAATTTCGTCTTGGCTAACTTTTGGGATCAAGGTGAATGCTTCTCCCTCCACCTTTCTTGCCCAACCCGTCATTGTTTCTCTTCGGGTAGCTTGCTCTTGTTCCTTTGCTTTGACTTGTAGCTGATCCACTTACCTTATGGCTTCTCCCTTTCGCTCCACTCTATTTGTTCACTACTTGGTGCTTGCTCTCCCTTCTTTACTCTTGTTTGATCCAAGCGACAAGGTTGCTCTTCACTTCTTGTTCACCTTCACGAGTCATTCTTCTTTGAAGCTACAATACTAGTCGCATTTGTCCCGTATCCTTACTACTTGTTGTGCCACCTTCTTCTCTCAGGGATAGTAAGGTACGTACTTTGCTCCAGCTTACGACGCTTTTTATTCACTCCCATATTCCAACCTGTCGCTTGTTACAGGTGTGCTTGTTGGCAGCGTGCTCTTCGACACCTTTCATAGCTGCTAGCCCTTGGAGTTCTCACGGCTCACTTTGTGCTGCCTCGATGGCCAACACTTAGTTGCTTCACCTCCCCTTGCATGTTTTCCTTAAGTAAAGAAATTAGCAAACAACAGAGCTAGGCTCCTATCCTCAATGATTTCTGCAACTATTATAGCCATGCAACCGACGCCACCCTTCTTTCTTGGCGACTCCTTTCTAATCCTTGTCCTTCTCTGTTGCCTTACTACCTTTCCACTCACCGAGTTCTTTGCACCTCTTGCACTTCTTTACAAATTTTGGTGACGACTCTTATCCTTACGTGCGTTATTGTAGAAACTGAATTGTGTTACGGCTCCCTTGCTTTTGTATGGTCACCCTATGTACGTCTTTCTTAAGTGCGTACTTAATTTGTAGACCTGGACAGTTTTATCTCCATTTGCCTCCATCTCTTCCTTCCTTTGCTCTGATGCTTTATATTATTGTAAAATGGTTAAGTCTTGGCTGTCGAGCTCCTAGTAGCAGAGTATTGTACCAAGCTCTTGGGCCCCTTGCTACTTCGTGTCTATTATATCTATCTATCTATCTATATATAAGCTCTCTATTTTTAATATACATTATTTTTTATAATGATGGTTCGTTTAGATTATTGTATTACACTTTTGTTTTAGGCTTTTATTTGATGACTATTTTTCTTTCCTTAACTTTGGTAGGTTTCTCTCTTAACCTTAAGTTGTTGTTTTTTATTAATGCTTCTAATAAAGCTTTCTAATTCAACTCTTTCTATGATGTGTAAAGGAAAATTGTATACTTTTTCTTCTTTACTTCCTTCTCACCCTTCTAATTTTCTATATTATTTTTCTCTGTTAGCTAACTCACAAAGTTTTTTATTTAGTGATCCACTTAACCTTCTATAGCTATCCACGTAGTAATCATATAGCATGGAAATTGTTAGTAATTAAATGTTTGGCTCTCTAATTTTTTTTGTTCATTAGTAAAGCGTTAATTTCTCCTTTTTAGATTGATTTCTTGGAATTAATGTATACTAAAATTATTTGGCTCTTACCTACTCTTACACTTTTAATTTTTCTAGGGGTGTTTTTGTGATTTATTTAAAAAGTTAGACTAGCCATGGGTATTTTTCAAGTTCTTTTACTAAACTTAAAGTTTACTATTGATGTGGATCGTGTTAATGTTTTCATTTATGTTTCCCTTATGTATTTTTTATTTTATTTTATTTTTTGTAACTAGTATTGTCACTTCCCCTTCTCTTTAACTGTTCTTTTTAATTAACTAGAGACTTTCCTATTGGCTAATGGCTTTCAATTGTTTTTAATATCCCTTAATTACTTTTCTTGGGAAAAGACTACCCCCCTTCTTGATTTCATTGGCCCTTAGGCTCCTTTTAGGGAGGTGAATTAAAGGGAAAAATTTGCTGTAACTAAACTTTTAATTTTTTTTGAACACATTAACCCTGTAATTGATTTATTTAATGTTTAATTTATATGCTCTCTCAGTCTCTCTCTAAAAATCCCTTTTAAATTGTCTTATAATATATGGCTTTTTAGGATGTGGATTACTCCCCTCCCTATGGAAAAATTACCCTGCTATCTCTTTCTTTTGCATAGTTTGTACTTTCAAACATGGTTTACAAAATTCTGACTTAATATTTTCTATGATTGCAGCATATTCTTTACAACCACCTTCCATATTTTGTTAAAAAGTATGGATGCCCTGCAATATGGTCAACACAAGGAATGGAAAAGTCTCATTACATATAGCAACAAATGCTTTTTTCCGACATACACAACATTTTGGAGGAGCACATAAGGCAAATAGTCTCAAAGAAGTATTTCAGTGGTTTTTTAGAGGTATACTTCCAAGGTTGCAAATCCAAAAAAAAGTTTCATTGTCAAAAGTTAAACTTGCCTTTAATATGGCACAAAAGAAAAGAAGAAGGGAGATCCTTGATAATTCAATAGCTACAGAGAAACATGTAGACTGGAGACAATCAAAGGTCTATGTAAATCACAAGTGGATGGATAGAGTTGGAAACCTTATGGAGATTTATAACAATGAAGTAGAGACTTTGTAATATTTTCCAAAAAAAATAAGTACAAATTTTGAGTTCTCCTTTGATCTATTTAGCCTCAGAATCTAGAAGAAGCGCCTCTCTAAACCTAATCAAATGATGCTTTCCATAACCATCTAATTGGCTAGGATCTTTGATTCCAAGTGCTAAAGCCTAAGCATTGTATGTCAAAAAGTACCTTGCCCTTGAGCATTGTTTACCAGGGCCATATCCAAAAATGTCTAAAGCAGATAATTTCTCAATTAATATAACTTTTTCATTCCGCCAATTTACCTGGTATCCACCAAGAAACTTTGACAAACATTTTAAAAAGTAGACAGATGTCTCTCCATCATTACTTAATTATTTGTGGTATATCAGAATCTTGGCAGATGACATCTTGTTCATGTACTGTGCAAGTAAAGACACCTGTCCAAGTCCCCTTTCTCAGCTCCCACAGGACCTTCTTAGAAAACTGTCATCTTCAATATAGAGCTACAGTAGAAAAAAAGAAGCAATGAGAAATATATACAAGTCATGCTAAAAAAGATCTAGCAGAGAACATAGTGAGAGTATAAAAAAAGAAGCAATGAAGAGACATTCCATATTTTTCATGGTGATGAATCCAATGGACATACTTTTTGAATTCATCATGCCTGGCATGCCAATGGCTACAACCTACAAGTTAATATTTACATGTAAAAGTGTGGGCTGATAGATGGTGAGCTCTCTATTGATGCAAATATTGACAATACCCTCGAAGGAACCTGCTGCAGCTCTCAACGCTGTCCTCCACCTCTGCATTGGACTATCATCAAAACTTTTCCTAGCCAAGAACGTTAGGAAAAGGCCGACAATTAATGAAAATTCTACTTTTGTAGAGGGCGCAAGCTGTATTACACTCAACAGGATGGTGTAGGTACATAAGCTTACTTGAACGCACCCATTTTTCATGCTACCCTTTCAAAGGTTGCATGCACCCATTTGATGGAGTTTGCACAAAAACATTAGGGAGCCCTGCCAATTCTAGGACCAAAAGCTACAGCTTCTCTCCTTTATCTTCTTCACCCTACATGATGCAATCAGAAATGCATTATTGCCGATGTAGCTACACAACATATTGCAAATCCACTTCATAATTCAAAAAAAGTCAAGGGAAAGATTTATAATCTACCACAACCCATCATGTATTGTGTAGGGAAATCCCTTGAATTTTTCAACTACGTAAATCTTGCATAAGCTGATGTGTATATGAAGTGAATTGCTTCTCCATTCACATGGAATTGGGGCACAATGAGCTTTATTTGTAATTTGTGTTTGCAGATCATGCTGCAAGGCATTTGGGAAAAAAGTAAAATAAAACAATTTGACTTTTCCTAATGTAATCTCTTTTCATAGGCTGTGGGTGTGGTTTAGTTGACGATTTTACTTTTTCTTAAAGAAGGGCATGACCCTCATTTCCCTACTCGTCTCACAGATTGTCTTCCATGTAGTACAAATTTATTATCTCCAATCCTTTCAGTGATTGGATACTTCTTTGGAAATTCATGGTGTTGAACATCACCTTGAGACCTCTCAAGGTTGGCACCACTTGGTTAAGGGGACCATTCATGGCTAAGATTGAGGCCACAAATCCAAGACTTGGAATCAACAACGTCAAGGATCTTGTAGAAGATAATAGCAAAGAGGTCAAGGTTGAGGTAAAACCTTGCTCATACACTCTTGGTGAAGCCATTCATGTAGGTACTATCATTTCTTTGTCTTGCAAGGCTTTGATAGACTCTTATGCCTTTGTCCCTACAGCAATGTCATGTCGATCAACAAGCTATGGGTCTCTCATGGGTCTACACTCTCAAGACCTCTCCAATGACATTATTTAAGTTTCCATCAGTTTTATGTATTGATGTCTCTGACATAAATGGATGGAAGAGAAGATTTTAGGTTAGTCAATGGGAGTCATGAGAACAAGATAGAGGAGGCCTATAAATATTGTCAATCTCATCTCCATTGCATGAACTTCTCTCCATTATCTTCTTCACCCTACATGATGCAATCAGAAATGCATTATTGCTAATGCACCCATACAACATACTGCAAATCCACTACACCATTCAAAAAATGTAAAGGGAAAATTTTATAATCTACCACAAATGATCACATATCGGGCAGGGAATCCCCTTGAATCTTTCTACTACGCAAATCTTACGTAAGCTAATGTGTCTATGTCGTGAATTCCTTCTCCATTCACATGGAACTAAGGAAATTGAACTTTACTCATGATTTATGTTTGTAGAGCAACATCTCTTTTCATAGGACATGGGTGTGGTTAAGTTGACGATTGTTACTCTCCATGAAGAAGGGCATGATCCTCATTTCCATACTCGTTAATGCTCCACTATCTAGTACATCCTATTCTTTTGATTAACACGTCTCTGATTGGGTACTTCTTTGGCAATTTGGGGCCTCTCAAGGCTGGCAACACTTGATTCAAGAGACCATTCGTGTCTGAGATTGAGGCCTCGGATCTTGTAGAAGGCAAATGGAGAGGTCGAGGTTGGGGGCTGAACCTCTCCCTGACACTCTCTTGGAGAAGCCATTCATGTAGGTAGTGTCTCTTCCATTCATTCATGCCGGTGAATCTCTCTCTCTCTCTCTCTCTCTCTCTCCAAAGAAATATAAATATATAAATATTAAATATATGCATATAAATGTAAAATATATAAATATATATGTAGATATATAGTTTTTTATGTTTATATAGGTAATACATATATAAATATAATTTTATTAAAAAAAACAATTTAATATATATCAATATAAAAATCTACTATAAATAAATAAATAAAAATATATAGAGTTTATAATCTATCTCTCTCTCTCTCTCTACTTCACTCTTTCTCTTTCTCTTTCGCTACTTCTTTCTCTCTGTGTGTCCCTCTCTCTCTCTCTCTCTCTACTTCTCTCCCCCCTGCCCCCCCTTTCTCTCTCTCTCTCTCTCTCTCTCTCTCTCTCTCTCTCTCCCTCCCTCCCCTCTCCCTCTCTCTCTACTTCTCTCCCCCTCGCCCCCCCCCTCTCTCTCTCTCACTCCTTTTATCTCTCTTTCGCTACTTCTCTCGTTCTCTCTTTGCCCCCCGCTCTCTCTCTCTTTCTCTCTCTCTCTCTCTCTCTCTCTCTTCCTGTCTAATTCCCCCCCCCGGTCTCTCCCTCCCCCCTTCTCTCCCTCCCCGCGCCCCCCCTCTCTCTCTCTCTCTATATATATATATGTATATATATTATAAATATATATATAGTGTATCTTATATACTATATTATATTATATATTATAATATTTGTAATATAATATAATATAATATTATATTATTCTCTCTCTTTCTCTCTCTCTCTCTCTCTGTGCTCTTTTTCTCTCTCCTCTCTCCCTCTCTCCCTCTCTCTCTCTTATCTCTCTCTACGTCTCTCTCTCTCTATTGGCCTGCCCCTAAAATAATATTATATTGTATTATATTCTCTCTCTCTCTCTGCTCTTTTTTTCTCTCCTCTCTCCCTCTCTCCCTCACTCTCTCTCTCCCCCCTCTCTCTCTCTATATATATAGTATTTTTTATTATAAATATAAATATAGTATATTATCTATTTTATATAATATAATATATACTATATTATATATTATAATATTTGTAATGTAATATAATATTATATTATATTCTCTCTCTCTCTCATCTATCTCTCTCTACCCCCCCTCTCTCTTCTCTCTCTCTCTCTCTCTCTCTCTCTCTCTCTCTCTCTCTCTCTCTCTCTCCTGGCCCCTGGCGCCGTGTCCCTGATAGTGTTAAATGTTGTGGTGCCATGTGGTACGGTAGTGTTCTGTGCCCCACGCTGCGTATGTGAACTGTCTGTCTGCCACCACTACACTTGTCTGTGCTGGCACTGGCACTAGCACTCCGAATTGTAGTTACTGCACTACCAGTGCACTGGCACTCCGAATTGCGGCTTCTGAGCCCCGTTGCTCCCCTTGCACCACGTGGCTGCTTCGGCTTCTAGCCTCCAGCTGCTCTGTCTGACCGTCCCGCTCAGGCTGCTCCCATAGCACCATGTGGCGATGTATATCGTCTGCACGGTTGGTCCCTCCCAAAGCTCCACTCTCGCGTTAGTCCACCATCCTTCACAGAAGCTCCGCAATGCTCCGAGCCTCTTGCGAACCTCCCTCCTCTCTTCTCGAAGCTCCACAATCATGCCACATTGGCTTGGTATGCCTCTCTCCCTCCTTAAGAAATAGTAAGATAGTATTATAATGCATGGTCCCTTTTCTTTTCTATGTCCATGCCTAGGACTTTAGTATGTACATTATTGTAAACTATTGTTATTAGTAGTGCCCTTAAGCCTACCATAATGGAAACATGTTGCTTGCCTTTGCTTTTGTGTTACAATGCATGCCTTCTCTTTTCTCATTTCATGCCCAAAATTTTGGTATGTACACCCTAGGTCCCTTTTTCATCTTTGAGTCTCATTGGAAAAGGGGAGGGCTACAAGATGTGCCCCCTTGATTTTATTGGTTTTCCTATTCATGTTTCCCTAAAAATATATGTTTATAGATTGAGTTGTAGGCTATGAAGGAATGGAAAACTATAAAAAATTAGTTTGTGAATGAGAGAATTGCTTGCTCATTATCGCTACTTGGACTTTGCGTAAGTGGCCCACGAAGCCTATACATGGCCATGAGTCTTCCTAGCATAGTGGGGATACCAACACACTAGACTCTCCTGTCCCTTTAAGTCTTGCATGAAGCCACATATGTGTTGTCCAACACAGCGGTTATACTAGTAAGTTATAGACTATGTAACACAATCCATCTAGTTGGAATATTTAGTGCAATGAATTGCATTGTGCCATATGTCATGCAATAGGAACTAGCTAAGTGATGTTAGTAACATCGTGTAGAGCCACATGCCCTCTTCTAAGAACTAGGATAGTAGTAAAACTAGAAAATTGCAAACAATATAGCGCCATGCATCCAATTGTAATTAGTGTAGCAGAATCAGCATGTTAACATGTCATGCAATAGGAACCAACACCATGGTCGTAGTAACTTGCATAGAGCCATGTGCCCTCTGCCACAAACACTACCCATGGCTTTAGGTAGTGCACTCAAGACTACATGTTGCCACGTGAACTATGCACCAAGAACTAGGTTAGTGGTACTCTATAGCCCCTAGATTGCACAATTTCTTTGATGCCACCAACACTATCATACACCTAATGCTTGTCTATAGAGAGATGGTGGTTGGTGAGATCTCAAGGAGGGTTGGTGAAGTCTCACAATGACTTGTTGAAATTCCAAAGCAGATGAAAAATCATGCTGCTAAAAAATTATGTAATCCCATGTTCCCAAAATAGTTTCATGACTAGACACTCCTAGTCATGATTTGACCCTTTATAACCATCGAGCAACCATCATTGAAAGATAATTGGACAAATTAATAATATTAATAACAACATCCCACCAATATTCAATTTACTTATGAAATACAAATCTAACTTTACTAGCGAAACCCTTGGCCATGGCCATAGTGAAATTTTGCTCGAGATCCCTTAGCCATGGCCAGAGATAACTTTTGCTCAAAAACTGCTAGCCATGGTTTTTAAAAAATCTCTTAAATACAAAAGAAAAGCCAAAGTTGAAAGGAAAAAATCATGGAGAAAGCATTGAATGATATTAAGTAAAAGTGTCCCATGATTAAGAAATTTTAAATCAAAAATATTATAACATACAATCAAATATCATTTACTTATCGATTACTTTGCAGAAAAAGCATGTGGCTATGCTACTAGAGAGCTTTTTAAAGGGTCTATGGGAGAGGTATAGGAGCCATAGGATGTCTTTAGCTTGGTAGTCTCTTTAAAAAAAAGACTGATAGTTCATTCATACGATAAGGAAATATAATTACCCTAATGCATGAGTGCAAACTTTTAGAGCTAGCTAAAATGCTATACATGCTTAACTAATTTAACTTCATAGGTGGCTTAAGGGGGACTTAGATGTTGAATACATAGCAACCTTCTCTATCATGTGCATTCAAGGGGCGTTACTAAACTCCTAATCTTAAACTGTGTGTCTTTAAAATAGCCCCTTTTCTGTATACAACTAATCTATTTTGACTTCTGGCCTTAGAGGGGCCTTAGCACATGAATAAGTAAAGCTAGGATGGGAAACCAATGTAAGAAAATAATACAACGTCTGTGCTCAACAGATAATAGGATCTCGTACGCAAGAGAGAAAACAAGATAGTATGGAGAATAAAAAAATTGATTACTGCAGAACTGATATAATAGATGGTGCTGCCTCCCAACCGTGCGCTCCTGTGAAAGAGCCTTCGATGGCGTGTTGGAAATAGTAGAAGACGGAGGCTGGATACTAAGGAATCAGGGTTGCTGTAGCCAGTGATGAAATGGGCTTCACGGGCTTGCTCTTATATAGCCACCAGTCGTAGTCGGTTAGGCTCAATTGGGTGACCGACCCAATCCGCCCAAAACGATCGACTGGGGGTCAGTCCCGAAATAGGCCATCAACCATACGATAGAACCGATGCACAAAACAGAGCAACTAACCTATGGTCTCCGTTCAGCCCAGAGCCATCCGGGATCATCTGAGGCTCCAAACGGGTCCCGCAACCCGAGAGTGGGCTGCCCCGAGAAATGCTCCCTCTACCCTCAGTGCGGTCAGTCAAGGGATGCCTTCCCACACTTGCATGTAGCCTAGTTGGCGGTGTGCCAACTCTATCTGAAGCCGTCCAGCCATCAGGCCACACATGGCCCCCATCTAGTGTCCAAACCAGGACCTACCGGATAACCGAGCTACTCAAATGCCTTCTCCTCATATGGGGGGCTTACAAGTAGAGTTAGCTGGTTCCCGTGTAGTTACACGAGAGTGGAGCATTGATATCTAACAACCAATTGTCATCATCACTGACATTTTTCCCATGTTGGACCACTTGGAATAAGATGGATCTAGAATCGAAAATCAAAAGGACCCTATTTTTAATGATTGAAAAGGATGGAAAAGATGCCATGTGTTATCTTAGGTTATGGCATGTATCCTTTTCCAACAAATTTCATACAAGCCCCATCCAAATTCTATTTACAATTACGATGGAAATGCGATTTGGATAGCATAAAATAGGATGGGATGGCTTTTTTGCATCCATTACTCCCACATGTACATAAGACCCTTGATATCCTGTTAAGAAAGTCTTGGTGTTGAATGCACATGCTATGTTTATAGATTCTAGTGAAATGTGCTACAAAACAAGATGAGCATGCCTTCAAATTCCTAGTTAGCCACTACTATTACTTTAGACGAACTTCGATATAATTGGGTTCATTTAAGTGAATAAATTTATGTAGTGACGAAAATGGAACTTATCCATTTTTTCCATGGCTAAAGGTAAATTTCCTATTAGTCTTCAATAACAAAGATTATACAAGATACTCATTGTCATCATGGATAAGATTACTTTCCTTGAGTGTCTTTTTAAAGCCACTAATTTAACTAAACATAATAATGTAACATCATCATGGTCTTCATAGTCTTCTCCAAGAGAAGAAATACACGCTTAACAAAGAATAATATTTGTTATCTTTGAGACAAGATGGTCAAACTTATGATGCTCTAACAAAGAGAAATTTCTTAAGCACAAGTGTCTTAGGCTTTACATCTCCAACGAACCTCGAAGGCCTTGATTCCCACTTGCCACTTGGATGGGGCTGTGAGCGCACGGAAGGGAGAAAAGAAGAGAAACTTTTACCAGAGCCTTGGGTTGAACGAAAACAACCCAGCCTGCAATAGTTTACGTGCGTAGCGCCCCTTGTTTTCTAAGAAAAGCATGAAACCAGATTTAGACATGCCTTTGTTCTTTCGTTGTCAAAACGCAGACATCTCAGCACCCGGGAGTGAAGTTTCTTCTGAACTTTGCAGTGCGACCTTGTGTTTGAATCGTTAACTTGTTCATCAATTCATAGGTTTATCACTATACATAGATCACTCTCCCTCTCCCTGTACGTGCATCAACAAAACTAGCAGAAGATACTCACAGTTTACACTAACCTTTCCTCTTATATTCTTTCGAAAACAGTAAAAAACATGTACAAAGAAGACGTTGCAGAACAAGTCCAAGAAGACCCAACTCTCAGATCGGCCCTTCTCACATAGCTATAGTATAATTTACATCAGAAAACTACCAAGCATGAAACCAGATTTAGACATGCCTTTGTTCTTTCGTTGTCAAAACGCAGACATCTCAGCACCCGGGAGTGAAGTTTCTTCTGAACTTTGCAGTGCGACCTTGTGTTTGAATCGTTAACTTGTTCATCAATTCATAGGTTTATCACTATACATAGATCACTCTCCCTCTCCCTGTACGTGCATCAACAAAACTAGCAGAAGATACTCACAGTTTACACTAACCTTTCCTCTTATATTCTTTCGAAAACAGTAAAAAACATGTACAAAGAAGACGTTGCAGAACAAGTCCAAGAAGACCCAACTCTCAGATCGGCCCTTCTCACATAGCTATAGTATAATTTACATCAGAAAACTACCAAGCATGAGAACTATACAGCCAAACGACAAGGCACTGATCACCCAAAACTACCCAAAAACTAAGACGTTGCAACGCAAATCGTAAATGATCTCGAAAATACTGCCCAAAATGGTGCTCTACTCTCGCTGATTCTTCCACAAGAACACTCCCATAGCATATTGTCTCTTCTCGCGAATAGATCCCAGCACAGGCAGGCCGTATTCTTCCAGCAGCCTGTCCAGCTTCCACTCAGGCATGGTCTCGTAGTCCTCCTTCGAGTACCTTGGGTAGTGCAGGGGCATTTGAAAGATCGCGGGCACGGGCTTCTTCATCGCGGTACTGTAAGGGAAACGGGGGCTACGGGGGGAAGAGACTTCGAGCTGCTTCTCGAGATGGTGGAGGTGCTGGGAGTTCCAATCGTCGCGGGCCTGCTGGTCGACTTGGATGCGTTGGAGGGACTGCTCGACGGCACGGACGCGCTCCATGAGGTGGAGGAGGTCGGGGGGGGAAGGAGGGGAGAGGGGAAAGGGATTATTAGCGGGGGGGGCAGAGGGGGCGAGGTCTGCGGCCATACGCCGATCAAAACGAGGAGGAAGGGGAAGGGGATGGAGGAGGTGGAAGATAAGCTCACTGGCTATGGCGATGGAGCTCTCAGCTCTGGCTATGGCCTTGTTGTTGTTGTTGTTGTTGTTGCAGCCGCCCCGTAGCTTGTGTGTGTGTGTATGCATATAAGTAAACGTAGAGGGAATGGCCAACTCCCCGTGACGAACACGGGTACCTACCACTCCCCAACGTTAACCTTAGTTTAGTATCCTACCCCTCTCTACCTATGTGCGCCGCCTGTAAAACCTTTCACAAGAGAGAGAAAGCGTCATGATCAAGAGAAGACGGAAAGGGACCTCTCTCTCTCTCTCTCTCTCTCTCTCTCTCACACACACACACACACACACACACACACACACACACATGGCCGATCACATTTTGAGTAACCACATTTTTATCCTCTCTATTCCCACATGTGCTAACCTACAACACTATTGTACATTAGGCTTCCATAGGACTTTATGTCACATTCTCAAGCCCCTCACTACCAAAATCTCTCTCTCTCTCTCTCTCTCTCTCTCTCTCTCTCTCTCTCACCACTTTTTATCCTCTCTATTCCCACATGTGCTTACCTCCAAACCTCTTGCCGTACATTAGGCTTCTCTAGGAGTACACTTTGTGTCAAACTCTCAAGCCCCTCACTATAAAAAATTAACCATCTCTCTCTTCCCCCCCCTCAGCTTGTGTGTGTGTGTGAGAGAGAGAGAGAGAGAGAGAGATTTGTTTATTTATCCCAAAACCCTTTATACTAACTCTATAAAATATTATCCCTTGCATGTTCTACTGTCTCCAACTATATCTATTTTAGAGAATCATGGAAGATGATCTGAAGAACAATTTAAGGATTCACATGATCTCAATGAATAAACACATAAAATGAATATCTTGATGCATATCTTTCACGATATCTATCTAGAGAGAATCATGGAAAATGAACTCAAGAACAATGACGGGGTTCACATGATCTTAATGAATAAACACATCCAAGATTTCTAGAAATCAATTATCTGCATTAATACTTTTAAGATTGTCTTCAAAACAATACAAGGTTATAGGATAATAATAAAATATAACAATCAAGCCTTGAAATATGAGCAATGGAATTGGCATCCATTTTTCAAACCTTATTTATTAGTTGAATCAAAGGAACTAAACGTTGTGTGCATGTGCATGTGTGAGAGTTGATGATAACTCACATCATTTTAAAGTACAAGTATGAAAGGGGAAGAGAGTGTGTTTGTGCATTTGTGTGTGTGCATGCATGTATGAAAGCGCGCGCACGCACACACACACACACACACACGCACGCACACACGTGCGTGCATGTGCATGCATGCATAAGCACATGTGCATGCACGCGTGTGTGTATATGTGCGCATGTGGATAGGCATGCGTGATGGCATGCGCATGCATGTGTGTGAGCCCACCCACAAGTGCACGTTTTTACAAAAGAAAAATGGGTGAGTGCGTACGTGTTTGCATGCATATGTGCATGTGTGTGCGTGTGCCTGTGTATGTGCATATGAATCTACATGCACTCCATGTATGCACATTGCACTCTACAACATACATAAAAATGGTGTGGTGTTATACATAAGGAAGGACATTTGGTATCCAGCTAACACAATTGTTTTGTTTTGTACATGGAGAGCGCTCAATAAAAAGATCAATGCAATGGCATTGTACAACCTACTTTATAAGCATTAAAGGGAATGAACTCATTATAATGATTGCTAAAACATTGAAAGGTGATGTATTAACCTGTAAGAACATTGATGGCCAAATGGAAGGTTGTAGATGAGTAATATAGACCACATATACAAAGTCCTACCAAACTTGAAGATGTACCTTGTAACTTACAATAATAGACTACAAGCATATGGCTCAAAAGTTTCCAAGTATCCTTGCAAATTCTCATAATTATTTTCATAAAATTTCTTTACATTCATAGATATCAAGCATACACAATATCTGACAAGAGGATCAGCGTTGATGCTGGGGAACGCTTCTCCCACAGGTCTTATCTTTACTTCAAGATAGGAGCAACGTGTCAACACAAAACTAGTCACCTATCGTATTCTCTATTTTCGATCCTATTTTCTATGGATTTAGCCCCCAACTTTTTCTAAAGAGTCATAGTGCTAAATTTTGGTTTCAAAACAAAAAAAAGAGCTCCTAAATCCTAGTTATGGATCAAAAGTTATCGCAAAAATAGAGACTATTACTTTTGGGGAGGTGCGATTGCATTTTTATCAGCATGTTCTTTACCCATGCCTCCACTGGCCTATCTACCATTAGTTACACAATCTATGCATCGATTGGCCTATCTACCATTGGCCTATCTACCATTAGTTACACAATCAACAATCACTTTGTATGCCCTAATAAAAATAAATGTTTGAAACATTTGCCAAGATTTAAAACTTTTATGTAGAAAAATTTAAAGTTTCTTGGAGATTTACATTTTTCTTCCAAATTTCAAAAAATAAAATAAAATAAAAGTACTACATTCTACCAATATTGTGAAACTAAAAAAATTAGCTTGAAAACTTTTGCCAAGATTTGATGTCAATATATAAGCATAGCTTTGATAATTTCCATGAGTACATAACAACCTTATGCATATTCACAAAAAACTTAATACAAGGTGAAGATTGTGAGCCATGCACACCCAAAGCTCCAAAAGGTCTCGAATGAAGGCGACAATGGAGGCAAGCATTGGATTGAAGAAACAGATGCAAATGGCTAAAAGAAGAGGAAGCTAGAGGAAAAAATGAGGTGGCCGCAAGAAGGAGAGAGCTGAGAAGAATTAGGGCTAGGTTAGAGAAGATGATGACTTGGTTGGGTGGGGTAGGGCAGGGCTGAACTGCTCTGATAACATGTTACAAACATGGTGAGAGAGAGAGAGAGAGAGAGAGAGAGAGAGAGAGAGAGAGAGAGAGAGAGTCTCAAAGGCTAGCAAGGAAGGAAATGATACTCAAATGGAGACATAATGGAAAGGCTCACATTCGTGTATCAAGTAAGATATGGCAAGTGAAGTACAAGCCTTTATAGGCTACACACACGCACACACATACTAGAACCAAGTGCATATGGGATAAGTCCCATGGCAACACGTGGCACTCACACATCAAACCACTACTAGATCTCTAGCACGATACACCAACACAACACATCTCACACTCTTTGGCTATGATATCTCCAACAAGTTTCTTTTTAAAAATATAAAGGCACACATTGTTTTGCAATTTAATGCACTATTACAAAAAAATTATTGTCAATATAACTAATATTTAATGGGGCAAGCTTACTTTGGACTAACAAAAGTAAATCGTGTTACATGATCCATCAAACCTTTCCTTTCGCTTTTCTTATGTTCTCTTTACTATGAATTTCCATGCACACATTCCAAAGCTATCTACAAATTGTGTGATTAAAAGTAGCACCTATCAATCAAATATGCCAATGGATAGTCAAAGAGAAAGAATAAAAAGAAACGATCCAAAAACATGACTATTGTAAATTAGGAACAACACTAAGCCAAATCTAACAAAAGGTACTAGAAACACTGAAGGATGGTCTCCAAGTCTAGAAAATAAAAATAATGAATTAATTTTAGGATGCTTAGAAATGTTGGGAAAGAGAGAAGCTATTCTATGCTCTCACTCACAATTTTGGGTTCACATAAAATCATACATAAAATGACAACTTGAAAAAAACAATTCAAGACCTATAGACAATAAATGACATTTTATTATGCAAGATTTATAGAGACTCACTGCTCATCATGTGATTTTTGCAACTTACAATAAAACTTCATTCACACTCATAGAGACCTTCAAAGACTTCAAGACTCTAGACACCAATTTAACAATCACAAGGGAGTTGCAGAAGCCCATGAAAATTGCAATGACATGAACTGTCATATTGCCACTTTTATAGAGAGGAAGACTGCCATAGTGAGAGTCAATCAGCTAGTAAAACTTGTAAGAAAACAATACGTCTGTGCTCAACAGATAACAGGATCTCGTATGCAAGAGAGAAAAGCAGATAGTTAGTGCCGTCCAACTTTACGCTTTCGCCGAACGGTGGGATTCATAGTCTTGCGGGTTGGGCCATCTCTCACAATCTGCTCGCACACAGAAACACACTACCAAATCTTCTTGCTAGAGCCCAAGCTCTGATACCATGTAAGAAAACAATACAACATCTGTGCTCAATAGATAAAAGGATCTCGTATGTAAGAGAGAAAAGCAGATAGTATGGAGAATCAAAAATTTAATTACTGTAAAACTGATACAATAGATGGCGCTACCTCCCAGCCGTGCACTCTTGTGAGAGAAGCTTCGATGGTGTGCTGGAAATAGTAGAGGACAGAGGCTGGATGCTAAGAAATTAGGGTTGCTATAGCCAGTGATGATGATGGGCTTCACGGGCTTGCTCTTATATAGCCACGAGTCGTAGTCGGTTAGACCCAATTGGGTGACCGACCCAATCCACCCAAAACGACCGACTGGAGGTCAGTCCCAAAATAGGCCACCGACCACACGATAGAACTGTGGCACAAAATAGAGTAACTAAACCTACGATCTCTGTTCGGCCTAGAGCCATCCGGGATCATCTGGGGCTCCAAACAGGCCCCGCAACCCGAGAGTGGGCTGCCCTGAGAAAAACTCCATCTACCCTCAGTGCGGTTAGTCATGGGATGCCTTCCCGCACTTGCATGTAGCCTAGTTGGCAGTGTGCCAACTCTATCTGAAGCCGTCCAGCCATCAGGCCACACATGGCCCCCATCTGGTGTCCAAACAAGGACCTATCGGATAACCGAGCTACTCAAATGCCTTCTCCTCATATGGGGGCTTACAAGTAGAGTTAGCTGGTTTCCGCATAGTTACACGAGAGTGGAGCATTGATATCTAACACCCCCCCTCAATGTCCACCCGCAAGTGAACTTACTTTTTCGGCCCAATGCCAAGTCGATGAAGATGCCTCTCTAGCAAGTCTCTTCCAAGAGCCTTCGTGACTTCAGATGTCCGCAGCATTCTCTGTAGTCGGGCAGTACACCAAGTCGACCTCTCCATCCATGATGAGCTCGCATACAAAGTGATATTGAATCTCAATGTGTTTTGTGCGAGCGTGGAAAATAGGGTTCTTTGCAATTGCCATGCCACTCTGATTGTCACATGATAACTGCATAGGCTTGTTCTGCACTGCACCCATGTCCCCTAAAATCCTCCTCAACCACACTGCCTCACAAGAAGCAAAACATGCTGATTCGTACTCAGCCTTGGTAGAAGAAAGAGCAACTGTAGGTTGCTTCTTGCTGACCCATGACACAACTCTAGATCCAAGTGAGAAACAGTAACCTGTCACTGATCCCCTGCTGTCCATGTCTCCCCTGCCCAATCTGAGTCACAGAATCCGATCAAGATGTTGCCCTTGGTATAGGTGATGCCATAATCAAAGTGTGCCTTTGATGTATTTCAGCACCTGCATCCCTGCCCTCCAATGGTTCTCCCGGGGCTTATTGGAAAACCTGCTTAGTACACCAGTCGCAAAGCTGATGTCCGGCTGCGTGCACAAGTAAATCAAAATGCCCACAAGCCTCCTATACTTCGCTTTGTCCACCAATGGTGATGAATCCTCGTTTGAGAGCTTCACATCAACCTCCATAGGGGTGCCAACTGTCTTGCACTCAGCCATGCCAAATGCCTTCAGTATCTCTCAAGCATACTTCAGCTGTGAAACGAAGATCTGTTTTGGCTCTTGCTAAACTTCAATCCCCAAACAGAAATGCATCAGTTCGAGGTCTGTCATTTCAAACTCTCTTCCTAGCAACTGCTTTGTTTGCGAGATCTTTTCTTCATGGTTCCCTGTTATGATGAGGTCGTCCACATAAAGGATCACGATCATACACCTGCCTCCTCTGTAGATATACAAATTTGCATCAGATGGGCTCCTCCTGAACCCGTTTTGCAAAAAGTAGGCATCAATCCGCTAGTACCACGCTCGTGGGGCCTGTTTCAGCCCGTAAAGTGCCTTCTTTAGTTTACAGACTTTACCTTTCTGAACCGGGGATCACAAAACCTGGTGGTTGTTCCACGTATACCTCCTCCTTGAGATCTCCATTCAGAAAGGTGGATTTTACATCCATTTGAAACACGGGCTAACTTTCCTATGCTGCTAAGGCCAAAACACTACGAATTGTGGTTAGTCGAGCTATGGGAGCAAAAGTATCCTAATAATCAAAACCATGTACCTGTGCGAATCCTTTTACCATGAGTCGAGCCTTGTACTTATCCAACGCAGGGATGTTTTTATCGAAGCTATGCTTATATATTAATATAAAATCTTGGCGAAAGTTTTCAAGATAAAATTTTTAGTTTCACAATATTAGTAGAATGTAGTACTTGCTTATATATTTTCTTTTGAATTTTGAAGGAAAAAAGACAAATCCTAGCGAAAGTTTAAATTTATTAACATAAAAGTTTCAAATCATGGCGAATGTTTCAAACATTTATTTTTATTAGGACATACAAACTTTTGATGCCAATATGAAAGTTTAGCTTCTTAACGAAAGTAACTTGAAAAAATCATCCATGATCCAACGTGCCGTCGGACTTGTACTTGGTCTTGTACACCCACTTGGTGCCGATTACCAGCGTTTTGGTGGTCGATCCACAAGGTCCCAAGTGTTGTTCTTCATTATGGAGCCATACTCTGACTACATAGCCTCCATCCACCTATCATCACCGTGTGCCCCTTCAAGACACTTGGGTTCTTCAGCACAGATCACCTCTGTCATCAAAGCATAGTTGACCAAGTGATCCTACGCCCTTCTTTGCTCCTCTAATCTCTTGGACCGCCGGCGGTGTTCGGATGGTTCCTCCTCAATGGCTAGAGGTTCTCTGCCATCCAAAAGCTGCTTTACCCACTTCGGGAATGGCCGTTGCCGTTGTGGTTCTGTAAGCTCTTTTTCCTCTTCTTTATCTTGAATCCTCCCAAGCACCATTGGGGGAGTTCGGTCTGCTATTGGTGGTTGTACTGGATGGATATCCTGGTCCTGGTTGTCTAGGAAGGAAGCATCCTCCTCCAATTGATGCGGCTGTTCTGAGAAGACCACATCGCGACTTACTATTACCTTCTTGGTAACAAGATTATAGAGATGGTAACCCTTCGCCTCTTCACTGTAGCCCAAGAAAATACACTTCTGGCTCTTTGGTTCCCATTTGGTCCTATTAGCATCAGGGACATGCACAAAACAGTCACATCCAAAAACTCTAAAATGTGCAGCTGAAGGTTTCTTACCAGAAAAGGCCTGCAGTGGAGTCATCCCATTCACAGCCTTCATGGAGCTACGATTCAGAATGTAAACTACTGTGTTATATGCTTCAGCCCAGAAAGTCTTTGGCAAATCTTTCCCTTTCATCATACTCCTGCCCATTTCGCAGATGACACACATCTTGCGCTCTGCTACTCCATTTTGCTGTGATGTATGTGGTGGGGGTTTCTGCCTCTTGATCCCGTGACTTTTGCAATAACTTTTGAATTCACTTGATGTGAACTCACCACCTCTGTTTGATCTCAACTTCTTCACCTTCCTCCCCGTTTCTTTCTCGACCATTACATGCCATTCTTTGAACTTACTAAAAGCCTCATCTTTAGTCTTCATGAAGTATATCCATATCCTTCTATTGTAGTCGTCGATCAGCATCATGAAGTAGTAGGAACCACCCAAAGCTTCCATCTCCATCTTTCCGCAGAGGTCCGTGTGAGCGAGCTCTAGAGGAGCCTTTGCCCTACTGGCCTCTTTAGGAAAGGGCTGCCGATGCTGCTTGCCCATCATGCAAGTTTCACATACATCGGGTAGATCTGTAATTTTTGGTAGGTCTGCAATCATTCCACTTTTATGCATCTCCTTTAAAGAACTAAGGTTTAGATGACCAAACCTCTCATGCCACAGCTTAGTGTTGCTCACATCGGCTCGAGCACTGAAAGCTGAGAGTTCGTAGATGTTGTTGCACCGTGTACCTTTACCAATGACCTTCCCTTGAAGATCTAAAATCTGTGTGCCATTCTTATCGAAGTGAACTTTGAGGTCCCGATCTGTGATCGCAGAAACGAACAAGAAGTTCCTCTTGATATCTGGCACATAAAGAACATCGGACAACTTTTTTACAACTCCATCTGACTTGAGAGCAATCATAGCTTTTCCTTTTGCTGGACGTTTTGCATCATTGCCGACTCCTGCCAGGATGTCATTCCCTACCGGCTGTAGAGAGGTATACCAATCCTTCCGACTGGTCATGTGGCACGATGCACCACTGTCAATAATCCAAGGCTCATCTGAAGGTACATGAACTGCCTCCATGAAAATCTCCTCGATTGCTACGAACAGCTCTACTAGTACTGCCTGCGCACTGTTGCTTACTCCGTTCTTCTCATCTACAATCTTCTTCCGTCACTCATTCTACTTGTGCCCTGCCTTATTGCAATAGAAGCACTTGATCTTCTTCTTTCTCTTTTTATCATAAGAAGAAGATGGGTTACCAGAGTCCTTACCCTTACCTTTCTTTGATCCAGCCGAGAAAGTCGAATCTTCTCCAGTCCTCGTCTTTTGACGCTCCTCCTCCAAAAGCATCACGCTGAAGTCCTCAAAGTTGAGGGGCGGATTTTTATTCTATGTATTCAGCGCCGTAACAAGACCGTCATACTTTGGTGGGAGAATCCGTATGCACCTTCGTGCTAGATTCTCACTGGTGATGGTGATGCCAATCGCAGTCATCTGATCGTGTAGATTCTTCACCCTGGTGATGAACTTCTCTGCCGTTTCATACTCAGACAGTTTCTCATTCGCGAGTTGAGTCTCCAGATTCTGAATCCGCGTCTGATTTGTGGTCTCGTACTGATTTTTCAAGACCGTCCATGCCTCCTCCACTGTGGTGACATGTTGAATTAACGCCATGACATAATCACTTACACTGCAGACAATAGAACACATTGCATTTTCATATCTTCTTGTCCATGCAAGAATCTCATCTACAGTTGGTACTATCTGTTGTTCTGCATTGGCTGGATTTCAGTCTCGCAATCAGCTTCACGTCCACCCCAGTAGCAGTATCCCAAAGCTGATATGCACTTAGGATGGTCACAATCTGCTCGCAAACAGAAACACACTACCAAATCTTCTTGCTAGAGCCCAAGCTCTGATACCATGTAAGAAAACAATACAACGTCTGTGCTCAACAAATAACAGGATCTCGTATGTAAGAGAGAAAAGCAGATAGTATGGAGAATCAAAAATTTGATTACTGTAAAACTGATACAATAGATGGCGCTACCTCCCAGCCGTGCGCTCCTGTGAGAGAAGCTTCGATGGCGTGTTGGAAATAGTAGAGGACGGAGGCTGGATGCTAAGAAATTAGGGTTGCTATAGCCAGTGATGATGATGGGCTTCATGGGCTTGCTCTTATATAGCCACCACGGTTAGACCCAATTGGGTGACTAACCCAGTCCGCCCAAAATGATCGATTGGAGGTTGGTCTCGAAATAGACCACCCACCACATGATAGAACCGTAGCACAAAATAGAGCAACTAAACCTATGATCTCTGTTCGACCCCCCCAGAGCCATCCGGGATCATCTAGGGCTCCAAACTGCGGGCCCCGCAACTCGAGAGTGGGATGCCTCGGGAAATGCTCCATCTACCCTCGGTGCGGTCAGTCATGGGATGCCTTCTCGCACTTGCATGTAGCCTAGTTGGCAGTGTGCCAACTCTATCTGAAGCCGTTCAGCCATCATGCCACACATGGTCCCCATCTAGTGTCCAAACTAGGACCTACCGAATAACCGAACTACTCAAATGAGTTCTCCTCATATGGGGGGCTTACAAGTAGAGTTAGCTGGTTCCTACATAGTTACACGAGAGTGGAGCATTGATATCTAACAAAACTACCCTATGAGAGTCACCCAGTAGCAAGAAACAACCTTCTACATGCTGGAATCTTCAAGGTGCCACTAGGAGACCTCTTTGACTCTCATGGAGCCAACCTCAATTTTTGGATACAAGAAAGGGAAGAATCCTTCAAAACTCCACATATGAATGATGTTGCAACTTGCATGCAAAACCTAGAACCTTTGTGAGAGGCAATTTCCCCATATGGTTTACTACCTTAGCAAATAATTCCACAACCCCCCCCATAAACTGAGGAGTGAATGACATCAGTTGCTCTACACACGGAAATGCAAAAATTATCACAACTTCAAGCTTCAAAATGCCACTTCACAACTAAATCATGAATGAACAAAAAGTCAAAATGCATACTCACCATCCTTTTCCAAATCAATTACTAGCATCTCGGTGTGAGCAAGTGTGGCTATATCTTCTCCATATTCTTCTTCCATAAGGAAACCTTCTTGTTTAAATCTTTTTGCTTGATGTCAAATACACATTTGTAGAAAAACTTCTCAATATGCCCTTTTCTCCCATAGTAGTTAAAGACTTTATCATTTTTTCTACCTTTCTCTTTATCATTGATTGTATATGGGATTCCTCCTCTAGGCCACACTGATTCAATCCTTCTTTCTTTGCTCATTAGCATTGAAACTAAATCATGGAACTTGAGAAAGTCTAAGTTCATTCTTAGAATTGTAGCTAGGTCTGAGTACCTTGGTGGAAGGCTAGTCAGCAAGATGGGTTTGTATTGTCATCCTCAACGCATGCTGCCAGTGCATGTATCTACTTCAGCATTGAGTGCATTTGATTCCAATGAGTCCCTAGTCAATCATTGTCCACCATCTGGAGTCCAAAAAACTCCTTCTTTGGAATTATTTTTGAATTCTTGACTTTGGACCCAAGTAGAGTTTCTAATATAATATGCAAATTTTGTGCAATGGTTTTGGATACATGTTTCTTCTTTAACACTAAAATGACCCCCAACAGGCCTTTCCCCACAAGTATTGAATCGTACCCTTATAGTTGCTCAAATGGGAAATTGTTTCCATCAAACTTCACAACCAAAATTTCTAGTAATCACAATTTAGACATGGACATCTTTGACCAAATTTCCATCACAACCTCATGGAAGGATTCTCAGAACTTGGCCTTTGTAGCCCACGGAAGAAAGAAGTGCTCTAATACAAATTGTTGGGAAAGAGAGAAACTATTCTATGCTCACTCATAGTTTTGGGTTCTCATAAAACCATACATAAAATGACAATTTGAAAAGAGAATTTTGAGACCTATAGACACTAAATGAAACTTTATTATGCAAAATCTACGAAAGACTCACTAATCACATATGTGTTTTTTGCAGCTTACATAGAGACCTTAAAAGACATCAACTGTCTAGAGACCACGTAATGACTATAGGAATTACAAGATGAGCGATACAAAAGCCCACGAAAACTACAATGACATAATTGTCATATTGCCACTTTTATAGAGAGGAAAATGGCCATAGTGAGAGTTGCTCAGCCAGCCAAAACTGCCCCATGACAGTGACTCAAGTAGTAGCAAACCAACTTCTACACACCAATGTTTGCAGGTTGCCACTAGGAGACCTCTTTGACTCTCATGGAGCCAACATCAATTTGTAGAGACAAGAAAGGAAAGATTCAAAATGCCACCCATAAGAGATGTTGTAACCTATATGCAAACCTGACGAGTGTCCATGACCTAGAACCTTTGTGAGAGGCACTCAGCCCCCACATGGTTCACTACCTTGGCAAATAATTCCAACAAGTAACAACTAATCCAACTCATCAAACAATAACTACAATAAGAGTAGGATCAAAAGAACATATAAGTAGAAAAAGCAATTGAGATACAATACTCGAGAGAAGAGCTAATCAAGCTCAAATACCTGCTCGAAAATGACACCAAACCCTACAAAGATCTACACCATCTATAGAAATCAACAATAAAGTGTCAACAATCAAATAGTTGCTTGAGAGGTCACATTTTTCTTTTTCTTGATTTCCTTTGCAAGCCTTAATAATTGAAGTTGACCAAGGTTGGCATCCCTACTCCTTTAGCTCCAAAGCTCCAAAACTTAACCCATGCTCATAGAATAAGCCAGTTTGCATCTTAAGTTACCTCTTATGGCATGCTTGGAGTTACTTCCCCTTATAAAGGCCAGTCATAGAATATGCTCCGAACCTCCAAAACTTAACCCATGCTCATAGAATAAGCCAGTTTGCATCTCTGAGTTATCTCTTATGGCATGCTTGGAGTTGCTTCCCCTTATAAAGGCCACCAGAAATATGTAAACTAGATCAAGGTCAAGTTTAAGCATGCAAGCGATCATTTTATTTGCTTTGGTTCCTTCATTGATTGGTCTTCTCTTAACATTGCCTTTGGGAATATAATGTAGAGATGATTCCCTATACGGCTCCTACATGTATGAGTGCAACTAGCTTGCCATTATTACACATTCCCTACACTGCTCCTACATGTATGAGTCTAGTTAGCTTGAGGTTACTACATGTTCCCTACACTACTCTTGCATGGTGAGTTATCGTTTGTGGCAAACCCAAATCCGTGGCTTCAAGCATAAAGTCAAAATTAAGGTCTTGGTGGATCTTTTGGGAATACTATGCTAGAGTTAGAGTTCACACTCTCAGTTTGCCATGCACCATGAAATGATTGCTTTAGGTGTTGATTTTTCGTTGCAAGCATCAAATTGCATGGATTGTGGGCATGTGGGTTTGGTCTTGAAGCTAGTCTTCATGGGGCCTATTCATACATCACATAAGTGATTAGTATATGCTAACCCTTTGAAGACCAGTCGTGTCCATCTTCCTAGTCCCTACATAACCAGTAACCCATAAATGTTAACGATAGAGCCCTTTGTAGACCTTAAACAACCATACAACTTCCTTTGATTAACGCTAATGTGGACATAGGGAACTTTTTTTTGGGGGGTGCGAAACTTTCAATAAGGAAAAGCATCGCCGTTTCTTCGGCTCGTGAGAAAAGAATGTTTCTGTCGAAGATAAGAGGTGTCGTTGCACGATCTCCGGTCGGATATTGAACGGTGGAGTACAAAATCAAACCTGAACAGACTCAGAATTTGCTGGGCACATACTTACGCATGTTTGTTGACGGACTGCGACTGCGAGTGCGCAATGCTATATGTATCCAGAAAAGCTGCATCTGGTTGTCATTCAGCTGCCGTTGAACTACTATTGACTCTTATAATATTGAACAGTGGAAGGCCGGCAAGAGGATTAGACAGTAACGCTTCCGTCCTTTCGTAGCTGTGGTTGTGAGTGCACTTTCAAAGTGCCTGCCTTATACCCTCTTTCTAAAGTACATTTTCTAATCATTTTAGTTTTTTATCTATTAAAATTTGCCCACTTCTTTTTTAGATTCCTTATGGTCTCACCTCACAACACATTTTGAATTGTACTTTGAATCTTCAAACTTGTCCCAATTTTCAATGCAAGCTGGTAAGCATGTGCTCCGTGACCCTCCCCACTCCTTCCTAGTCCCTACTCTTATCCAATCGAAACTTTAACATACAAATATTGTAGCTTCCTCATAAGGTCACTCCCCTAGAGGTGATCATGCTCATAATTTATATCCATTTCGTGATCTTGCAATCTCCAAGATTGTTGTCATAATGTGCATGTGATCCTCTTCCCCACCATGTCTTTGGATGTTTCAAATATGCCCACCCCACCATATAACACTTTTGTAACATGAGAGTGATCCTCTTCCCTACTCATTTACACTTTGCCTACATTTGTCGTCGTAGGTCATCATCCTTCAAGCTTATCCACTTAGTTTAGTTTTGTCAACATGAGAGTGATCCTCTTCCCTACTCATTTACACTTTGCCTACATTTGTCGTTGTAGGTCATCATCCTTCAAGCTTATCCACTTAGTTTGGACCGTGGTGGACCTTGTTTTAATGACCTTGGTGAACAAAACATGAACTTTAGACGTTCTAGCTTTTAGACATTGACATGTATCCAAATTTAGCAAATGTCTAGAAGCCTGCTTACCACTTCATTCATTAAAAAAGAGAGAAGATATTAGAAGAGCCTTGGACCTAGTTCCAAGCTTCTTGGATTATTTATTTGTCATATTAATGTTTGCAATTTTTAAAGGTTATCATACACATACACTTATCCAAATCTTTTAACGAGTCCCATTAATGTTCCATCATCATAATATTGTGTTTATATGTCACCAAAAGATACTATTTTTCACTCATCAAAAATTAAAGCTGTCCTAGTTTTTCATAAATTTGCAATCTATTTGAAAATTTTAAATGATTTATCTCTAAGCCAATCTTCCATGTCAAAAGTGGATGTAACTATGTGAACTTTACATTTAAGACAAACTTAAGATGCTTACATCGGTGACTACATACAACATAAAGACATACATATACATACGTGCTTAGTGTTGTACTGACACACATGGTTGTGCAATCAAAGATTCAAATAGTAAGTATTTTTACATGTGTGTAAGCTCCTTTAAAATAGTAACGTTTAAATAGAGAGACTTGAATTATTCAAGCATTAAAGCTTCCATTCCATGTTCCACATAAAGTTATTTTGTATGGCTCCTTGCATATTTGTGTATTCCTAGGAATTCAAGATTTGTGACATCATGCTCATTGGGAAACTCTATGCTATGCCACATGTTGCCACTATCAAAATTGGTGATTGAACAAGAGTGTGCAACTAAGAAAATCAATATTCATTTCAATTACATCAAGTGTCTTAAGAAATATACCAGCTAAGAGTTTACGTGCATATAATTATGGGAATTTTTTTGTGTTTAATATTTACTATAATTGAAGCTAGTATGCCTGCCAATTTTTTAGGACATTATCATTTTGCTAGATAAACATAAAAATGAAGACATCTCAAGTAAGACGTGGAAAGGGATGAACTAATGAGTGATTTTTCAAAAAGAGCAGGTGGTACTAGTAGCAAGGCAAGCTGCAGGGTAGTGCATAGCAAGTGGGGTAGGGGTGTAAAGGGAAGGGGAGATAGAGAGAGAGTTTGATATGTAACATATCAGGGACAATGATAAGAAGGGTTTTAAATGGAGCTTACATAAGGAATTCTGTTATGAAAAATTAAAACACATCATAAGTTTGTACAAAGGATAGGGTAATTTTGAAGCCACATTTTTTGGGATAAAGCTTTTAGAGAATAGGGTAATAGTAAAGGTCAACTTTTTATGGATACCCATCTCCTCCTCCAAGAACATGTAAAGAAGGTAAAGGTAGTGTGGAACTCAGGAAGTATAAAACAATAGATTCGAGAGCCCTACATACACCTGCACATATGTGCACTTGGAGGGAATAGAAAGACATCTAATTCATTGTTAACTTATGAGAGAGGAGAAGCAACCACATATAAAAATTTCCCATATGATCAACGAAGCCCATAGATTCCTTTAAATTGACAACCTTTTATATCATTGTAATACATAACTATAAAAATCCAAGATACTTCAAAAAATGACTAAGAGAATTTTTTTGGACCCCAAAGAACCAAAAATAAAGATCATGAGGATAATACCAAACGAAAACCTCACTTATTTAAGAAGATTAAAGTGGCTTAGACGAGCTACTAGTGAAAGCACTGTTGATAGAAAATGAACTTGAGTTTCCCCCAAAGAACTCACATATTCAACTCTAGATAAACTACCAACTTTAAATTCACACAAACGTAAATGAGTCTACAAAACCCAAAACCCTGAAAAATCAAAGAAGAAACACACTAATGACTTAACAAGAATACAAATAGCATAAAAACCACTAAAGAAAGTCAATAAATGAAAGTGTTCAAACACAAAGCCTCTAGACTACTAGGTGATTGCCAAAATTCCTTGACAACAAAAAAAGTTCACCATATGTCCAAAAATGATGAGTGATGCATGCTATTATGTGCACTCTCTCAATCCCAAACAACACTCATTGAATCAACAAAACTTTCAAAGAATAGGTTTTAGAATGAAAGGCACTCTCTCATAAGAATGAAAATAGTCAATGGAGGAGCTTTCTACTACATAGAGCAAGGAGTAACTCCCCTTTACTAGACTCCTTACTCAATGTAGGCAATTTTCATCAATAGAGCAAGGAGTGACTCCTTTTACTACTCTTGAGAGTTAATCAAATATCCCTCAAAATTCAAAAACTCAAGGGCTTTTTGCACCTAATTCATTTCCAATTGGATTTTAAGTCAATCTTCTAACAAGGGCATCCCCCACCTACACCCTTGTCAATTATGGTCATATTTCCTTGATTAGGAAAATCCTAGACAACCCTTCTTTGTGTGCTTTGGTGTCTAGTAACTCATCCTTTTTTATATTAAGGATGTGGTTATTAAGGGCATTGGTGAGGCTATGGACTAAGGGAATCCTATTCTTGAGGATAGGTCTAAGTTTTCCCGATCAATTGAGGTTGTTAAGGAGGCTCCATTGGCTGCTTGGGGTTTGGTCTTCAAGATTCATCGAATAGCCTCTCCAACACATTCATTTTTTAGAGGGATCTCTTTATGCCTTTGTGCACGTTAGCATAGATGAGGCCCATCACACAGACCACTCCTTGTTTTCCCATTTTGAGCTTCATCAATTATTCATCACAAATTTGATGCCCATGATCTTTTCCCAATTCACTTTCACTCCTCTTGCTACTTTGTGTGCCATTTGGAATAACAACTTGGGCATTGCAAACGTCTAGGGTCTCCCCTTGGATGCACTCCAAGAGTAATCAAAAGTAGTGATTTGTGTTTGCATCCTTAGCTTAGCTACTACTGATGTACCCTTTCCTTGACAACCATGCATCTTCATTGAAGACTTTGCCAAACTTTACTACCAAATGGAGCCTAGGAGATTTGTCATCCTCCATAGGTAACATATTGGTGCGACTTTGATCTTGATGACAACCACCTATTTCCCCTTTGCATGGAAGGTCTTTGTCACTTTGTCATATGAGTTGACGGTCTCAATGGACACTTCTTGATCAAGCATGACATTCCATGGGAGCTCAAAGAAGCCGTTTAAACCCATATAGTGTAACCAATTTATGGCTATCAACAACCATTGGCAAGTAAGTGGTGGGTTAATCTCCAATCCCTTTGGACAATATTAACCTTTACCTTCTTTAGGGTGGCAATTTTCCCTTTTGGACCCCTTTGGAGCTTTGAATTTGGAGGTGGAGATGAGATGAGAGTGGCAAAGGAAAGAGTATGATTTCTTTCTTAGAGCTTGAATAAGAAACATCAGCCAAAAGTTTTTTCAAAGGATAAGTAGGCACCCCGATGAGTTTTATTTGACAATTAGTAAAAGGTGAGGGAGTGTGGGGAAGTAATAAACGTATTAACTTAAGGGAATGTGCAAAATTAAGCTTAAATTAAGGGAATGTGAGGATAGTGTCACTTCTTACTCTTTTTGGCTTCTTCCATGCTACGAAAAAATATGGCCCGACCTACAAAATCTCCATCCCCCCTTTGGCTTTGATCCTGATTACTTCTCCTCCATGAGAAAACCTCCCTAATTGCTTGCTCCTCCCTCGCTCACCTCCCGAATCGCTTGCTCCTCCCTCACTCGCCCAACCTACAAAATCTCCCTCCCTCCTCTGGCTTTGATCATGATTGCTTCTTTTCCATGCCCTGATCAATTGTTCCTCCATTCTCTACACTATCCGTAGGTCCTCCTATGGATTGCAATCAATTGATAACTTTGTCATGCATCGGTAGCTCTCAATAGTCCCTCCACATAGTGGCTAGAGCTTGTTGAGCCTTTCTCTTGTTATCCCTTCCTTGCTCTTCTTGAATCTACTGCCTCCCCCCCTCCTCCCCTACCCTTTTCTTTGTATTTTAGTTTTAGTTATTTGGGAGGATGTAGTAGGAAATGCATCTCTTCATCCTAAGGAAAGGGGGGGTAGAGTCAAGGGAACGGGGGGTAGGCTAAGTCGATGAAAGGACATGGAGGAAGGGGAGGAGGCCTCCATTGTTGTGGGAGAGGTGAAGGAGCAAAAGGGGGACTGAGTTGAGAGAAGGGAGGGTTTAGTCGAGGGAGAGAGGGAAGGGGGGGCTAAGTGGAGGGAGAGGAGAGGGAGCGGGAGAGGCTGAGTGAGAAATGTAGGGAGGGTGAGCACGGGGGGGAGGGAGGGAGAAGTGGGAAGGTTGAGCAATTAGATAACTTAACATGGGGCAATTAGCTTAGGTTAATTTAGGTAATGGAGGGGTGACTCAGAGAGGTTAATTAATTAAATAGGAGAGGTGAAGCATAGGGAGGGGGGAGGGGAGGAGGCAAAGGTTTAGTGCTAGGATCTTCTACATAAAATTAGGAGCAGATTGCAAGTGAATTGGGTAGAAGATTGTTTTCAAATGATTAGATACGAATTTTAGAAGTCGAGAGAGCTAGTAGATCTTCTTGGTATTTTAGAGACAAGCTCATATAGTGGTATGTTTAGGCTTTCCCTCCGTGTCTATCTATTAAATGCCAACCTACCATCACCTTCTTGCCCACCTCTGAGGGCTTCTCATACCGCTATATGAACCACACCCATAAATTGGTGCTATTATCACAAGGTGCCTCCAGGGTGATCTCCCTTTTGAGGTTGAGGTCCATTTCTACGAGAGCCTTATCTTGTTTGGATTGCCATTCCTTTGCATGAGAATCAGCCTAGGGTTTCTTATCTATTCCTGAGACAATCGTATAATAGCCTTCACCTTTGAGGAAAAGAGTCATAATTCTTTTCCATGCATTGAAGCGTGTTCCATCAAAGACTGGGACGAAGCGTTTTACCAAGTTTGACATGCCAGTCGTCGTCACCATCTTCACAAGGCTCGGGGTTGCTAAGCGCTCTGATACCAATGAAAAAATAAACAAACTCCAGATAATCAACCATATGGGAGAACGCACACAGATTAGAGAATTCAATCAATCTATTAGAGAATTCAATCAATCTATTGCACACAGGTTGAATCGATACATACATCTTTATAGGACGTAGTGCATGTGAGTGCAGGTAATTGTGCAACTAATACAATCTGTACACATGATCATGTGCTAGGTATACAAGAATATAGGAGTGCATATGCACTGCATTGGTGTGAGGGTCGTGGGTGATTTATCACTAAGAGTGCTTTGAGTGAACAAGGGGAACTGTTATATTATCCACAAGAGGAACTTACTCAAAATAGATGGAAAAGTGAACAAAGACTTACTCTGTTCTAAGCTTTGAAAGACCCAAACTACAAGAGTATAAGCACACAATTTCTATACAAGAAAGTACAAGGTAAAGTAGTAAGCTTTAAGGGAATATAAGTTGAGTGCAAATAACTAGGACAAGAAGCTAGAAGCTAGAAGTAGCTATTTCCTAGGGACATTATAATGGACTTGCATTATCGATTGGGTTTTAGATGCAAACTTATTGAAGCCTGTGGGTGTATGTCCTTACCAGAGAATGTTTTCTTTGCATGTGCTTATTACTGATTCTATTGTCATTGTCCTGTGTTGCAGGCTATACTCCACTATCATTTGGCGAACAGAGAGGGGAGAATAGCACTAGTTTCTCATGAAAAGTCTCAAGATGGATGTCAAAGGAGAAGGATGAGCACCTTACTTCACCCAAGAAATATCCAGAGCACAAGCTGAACATCAATAAAAAGACACAACAATCACAGAATATTCCAACAACAATACAAACTCGGATCTTGATTACGTTCCTAGTGAAGTCAACTCTTCATCGGATTCTACTCAAAGCTCAAAGTTCCAGGAAGCTAAAGCTGACCTCCAACTCCTTGATACACAAAGACCAGCTAAGGTCTTCATATAGAATTCCTGTGGTACTCACTTGGTTGCAGGAATCTGTTTAGCAACCAGAAGGTGACTTTTCGACCCATTACCTCCTCAACCGTAAAGAAGACGATTTGTTCCACCCGCACAACTTGCTCCACCCTAACAAGCACCTAGGATGCAGAATCTGATGATCAAGGGCATGAAATTCATAGGCAAGAAAGGATATGACCTTGATAGTGTTGTGGGGAAATTTGAAACAAGATGGATAGCCAACAGCTTAGGACAACTGCCCGATGTAGTAAAAAGGAACAATTTGCTACTACATTTGAATGTAAAGCTATGTCTTGGTTTATGCAATATGGTCTTGCACATTTTGCTACATATGATGAGTTAAAGAAAGATTTTCTAGGAAGATTTTGCAAAGAAAAGACACCAAAAGCCATCTGAAAAAGGTTAAGAACACTGAAACAAAATGACCTTTTGGTAGAGGACTATGCCCAAAAATTCAAAAATTTGAATAGGAGGCTAGCAGCCCCACAAAGGCCTTCTGAGGAACAATTAGAAGATTACTTTTGTAAGGGTCTTAACAAGAACTTAAAAACTGCAGGAGTAGGAAGAGACCCATTTAGTAGGAGGCAATGATTTCAATAACCTTGTAGTAGTAGCTCGACGAGCTGAAACAAGGTTTGGTGTCATCAAGCCAAAAGAAAAAAAAAGGTAAAAAGAAGAAGTATTAGAACTTCAACACAGAGTCTGATGAAGAAGAAGACTCCAGCTTGGAAGAGGATGACAGTGAGGAATCACCCTCAGATAGCTCGAATTCAAAGTATGATTTAGATGAGGATTCAAAGAAAAAGAAAAAGAAACACACCAACAAGGCTAAGTCCAAAACAAATGGCAAAAAGAAACAGAGCTCAAAAGGAGACTCCAAATTAGAAAGAATCATCAAAGAGAAACTTAAGCACCTCGGAGTGTCACCAAAACAGGATAGAACTCCATGCAAATTTTGCTCCAAGGACAACCACAGATAAGAGAAGTGGTGTTGGTACAATCCCAACTATTGGGGAAGGCTACCCCCACATATGCAACCAGCTGATGCTCCAGCACCCGCTACCATTAATCAAGTGCAAATGGGAGCACCGCAACAACAATGCTACAATAATACAAGAAGACCACAAAACCAAAATCTTGGGGGGTGCACTACTAAGAAACCCTATGTATCACGTGCGTTCAAAGGGTATTTAAAAAACCACTCAACTAAAATTTCTCCCATAATAAAATCACTCCTCTTTACATATGAGCTAAGTGAAAATTTTCAAAAATTGAATTGAAAAACCCCTCTTGTTATTGTAATTCTGTTAAAATTTTCCAAAAAGTTGGATTAAAATACCCGTCCATTTGAATGCACATGGTACACTAAATTTTTTAAGGTGAACCTCCCGAGACCAGAATTGGGCACCACCGGCAAGGCCCATAGCCAACGAGCCTTGCACTTATTATGGAGTAGTACGACACAGGCAAGGACCTCAGTGTGAATTGCAGTGCAAACATAGAGGAGAATGAGGTATACCCATTGTGCAATACAACTAGAGTCTAGGATAAGAGCAAAAAGATTCACCAGCAGTAGCAGTCAGAGTCAATGTAGTACTCCTTGAGACAGTAGAAGAAGAGCCTAAAGATGTGGTGAGAACTCTACCATGACAGTTAATATCGACCAACCTACAGTCGAAGCGATGGTCATGACCCGCTCAAAGGGAAAGGTATCAGAAGATCTTGAACAAAAATATACCCCTCCAAGCATTTCAAAGCATCTCATTGATTGGGTATAGTAGGAGAAGGTTCGACAAGAAACATGAACACATACAAGAAATTAATGCAGCCAAAGTAGCCATGCATGGGAAAAAACTAATGGCAGATTCCCTACCCCTTAACTCCCACCAACAAGGGAAGTCCAAGACAAAAATGCACACAAGCCAAACTACCAATGTCTGGCCACAGTCTGATGATAGTCGAAACAAGTTGGAACCTCATCCAACCAAGACACCAGAAGCAACAAAGCAAGGTCCTGGTTTGGACACCAGATGGGGGCCATGTGTGGCCTGATGGCTGGACGGCTTCAAATAGAGTTGGCACACCGCCAACTAGGCCACATGCAAGTGTGGGAAGGCATCCCTTGACTGACTGCACTAAGGGTAGATGGAGCATCTCCCGAGGCAGCCCACTCTCTGGTTGCACGGCCCGTTTGGAGCCTCATATGATCCCGGATGGCTTTGGGCCGAATAGCAACCATAGGTTGGTTGCTCTGTTTTGCACACTGGTTCTATCGTATGGTTGGTGGCCTATTTTGGGACCGATTCCCAGTCGATCGTTTTGGGCGGACTGGGTCCGTCACCGAATTGAGCCTAATCGACTATGACTGGTGGCTATATAAGAGCAAGCCCATGAAGCCTATTTCATCACTAGCTATAGCAACCCTGATTCCTTAGCATCCAGCCTCCGTCTTCTATTGTTTCCAGCATGCCATCGAAGCTTCTTTCACAGGAGCGCATGGTTGGGAGGCAGCGCCATATATTGTATCAGTTCTATAGTAATCAAATTTTTGATTATCCATACTATCTTGTTTTCTCTCTTGCGTAAGAGGTCCTGTTATCTGTTGAGCGCAGACGTATTATTTTCTTACATCACCCCTCATAATTGATAAGTAGCTTGATAGCTTACTTGATCAAGAAGATCCAGAGACTTATCTATCCATGTTAGAAGGAGGATAGAAGAGGTGGATTACAAGGTACCCACTATACACGTGGAGTACAAGAGATTGAACCAGACTAACTTTTCTAGTGAGTTTTGCCATCCTTAGAATGGAAGGAGAGGACGGTGCCTATCGCATGTTGCTCTGAAGAGCATGGCTCAAAGCTACTAGGATGAAGCAAGACTGGGGAGCAGATCATATTACAATCCAACAAGGTAAGAAGAAATACAAGATCCCATGCTAATACACAAACACACAATTCCTCGAATGATGCAGCCACTCCAGGCCAAAGGAGTCAACATGGTTATCGAGTTGGAAGAAGATGAAGAATATTATTTTTTGAAGAGAAACCCATCTCTAGTACCTCTTTTTGAAATAGATGTGGTCAAGATTATTGATTAGTACACAACTAATAATAATCCTCAGTTAAAACCTAGTCAAGCCCAACAAATCTCATAGTGCAATGTAGAATGGATAGCAGTCCATCGTTCAAACTCAGAAGTTAGATGGTACAAATTCCATACCAAATACTTCAACTGATGCATCCACAAAGTCATTAGAAATTACAAAGAGTTGGCCATGACATTATTGAGGTAGAGAGGGCATTTGCAAAACACATGAGTAAGAGTTCCAGGGTAAAAAAGGACGATCTAGATAATATCAATCTCGGCTTGCCTGACGACCCCAAATTAGTCTATGTAAGTGCAGAGTTTGAACAAAAATTTAGAGCAGATTTACACAAACTCTTACTTGAGTTTAAGGATGTATTTCTTGGCATTACACCAACATGAAAGGGTCATTGTTTGCTTGGGTGTAGCCATTTTTGGTGAGAATCAGGGACTTTTCTATATATAGGTATCTTGCATGACCCATAACTTATGCATTGCTCAAGCGAATTTGGAAAACTTTGTCTTCAAGTTGTAGTACACATTCCAAAATTATACTACGCGAGATTCTCCTTAACCCAAGGACACACCTAAATGAGAACATTAGGAATGAATTAATGGGCCTCCAATGTTGTGCTAAAGTGATGCATACCCATTTGAGGGCACGTTCCATAACTTCTTTTCGATTTGTTAAAAACCAAAATAGATTGAACACTTGGAATCCAAACTAGTGGGACAACTACGTGGTGGTCTTAAAACATTGATAGTTCAGTGGTATTGGTATCTAGATTCACCCTAAAATGGGAGAAGCTGGAAACGTGCAATTTGTGCATGTGAAAAGAGATTTTAATAAATCCAACACTATTTACAATTTTGAATTGTTTATTTTTCCATGCACTTGCTTGCTATATGGCTCATAAGTATGCCAAAGTTCATTGCATTTAATAATACACAACATCAAACCCGATAGCATGCCCTTTGGCCTATTTGTGTTTTCAAGCATTTTAGGCCACATTGCACTTGTTTGGGATAACCAATTCTATTGACATGTATTGCAGAAGGAGGGAAAACTGACGGCTGAAAATTTGCTACTCTTGCGAATTTTGAATTTTCACACTTCTCGCTTATCAAATATTAGAAGATTAAGTACCTAGAGGGTCAACTTTTGCTTGGATGTAGCTAATCATGAAACTATTTTCGGGGCCGCGACGTGATGCGCTCCTCGGTGAATGTTTGAATTTTGCACGGACCCGCACTCTCACTAAAAATTTTCCCAATGTCATGAAGGTGCACTGGCGTACTAATGAGCCACAATCTATTCGTTCAGAACACTGCATAGCTCGACGCATGGCATCTCTACACTGCTTCGCATAGTGCAGTCTTTGGCCTATGTTGCCTGATCACCACGCTAGTTCTTGGCGTAATAATTAGACACAATCTATCATTTTGAACACCACCGCAATGCAGTCTCTGGCCTCTGACCACCTGTCATCATGCAACCTTTTGCTGCATCTCTGCCCATAGCCCATGCAAATCATAGGTTGTCTTGAGAGACCACCGTGCTGGCTTTTGGCATAATAATGAGACATAATCTATCATTTTGAGCATCGCCTCAGTGCAGTCTTTGGCTTGCCGACCTGTCATCGCCCAGAATTTAAGCTTGTCTTGGAGAAACCACCCTGTTGGTTCTTGGAGTTATAGCTCCGTTACCTATTTTTACGTATTACAGGAGGAGGTCTATGATGACTAGCACACTAGAAAACAAAAGGAGATCTATGAAAGCCACCACTACTATCAAGGTGAGAGCCACTACATTG
This sequence comes from Dipteris shenzhenensis, assembly GCF_047967505.1. Lineage (NCBI taxonomy): Eukaryota > Viridiplantae > Streptophyta > Polypodiopsida > Gleicheniales > Dipteridaceae > Dipteris > Dipteris shenzhenensis. The sequence continues at coordinate 11,432,993 of NC_141600.1, forward strand.
GTTGGCCTAAATTTTGTATAATTCAAGGTGGCAGTACTGACTTGCATATGATAATAATGAATGATTAGAGGTGGTGGCATTTAAAATTACCAGCCATGTCTATGGTGGCGGCACTGGGCTGGCAATTAATTACCAGCCACCACAGTGGCCCCCAATTACTCAAATTCCAGTTACCATCACCGGGCTTGCATGCATGATTATGAGTGCAGTAAATTACTAATGACCAAGCTTGCATGCTCAAGAGAGTACAAGAGTGCATGGTAATGAGGGATTAGAGGTGATTAGAATTTTTGATTTACTTTTGTGGAAATTACTTCCCGATAGCTATCATTAGCCACGTCTGTTGTGGCTACGATTCCACTGTGCCACCGGAGAAAAGTAGAGCAGGGGAGGAAAAGAGCTAGAGGAGGGGTGTGGAGCAACGTAGTAGAGTGTGTGGAGCAAAGTAGCAGAGCATAGGCGGCGGATCAGAGCAACGTAGTAAAATGCCAAATGCCACAGATCTTAAATATATTATAAAGTTCAAGCCATCACAGTGGCTAGAGCCTGAGGTTCCATCCATATTAATTGCAGGCCACCACGATGGAATCCCCTAGACGGGATGGTAATCATGGCTGGTATTTAAAATGTAGCTCGGTGGAATCTTAACCATGACAGAGGTGGCTAATGAGAGCCACCACCACCGAGCAGTAATCCCCACAAAGGTAAATCATGAAGATCTAATCACTCATTACCATGCACTCTAGTTCTCTACTAAGCATGCGAGCCCGGTGACTGGTAATTTTTACTGCACTCGAAGTGATCATGCATGCTTCCAACTCTCTTCACTCATCTGCTCCCCTGCTCAGCTGCTACTCACCCACTCGGCATGCCTACTACTACCCCTCCTTGATGCTCTATGATCCCAATGTTATCTTCCTTCTCATATAAGGTGATTGCATTGCACTTACCTGGAGTAGAAATGCTGGCTCTAGTGGACACCCTTCGTTCCCATGGTCGATTCCCCCCATATCTGCATGTCACCATCTTAGAAGACATGCTCACCTCTAGCCTCTTTATGGCTATTCTGTATGGGTTCCCCCTAGATGTTGACGAAGGCCTCTGTATTTTTAGAGCAAAGTACTCTCGACTTGTTGGGAGGGCCATAATCTTAGTCTTGGCAATGTGCATGGCTCTCCATCTTATGCTCCCTCAAACATTTTAATGCAACAAGCTAGACTGGCAGAAAACTGAGTTGTATAGATTCTCTCTTGCTCAGAAGAGGCTCTTAGCAATGGCTGGATGTAATCTTTTGGGCTCTCAACGATCATTTGGCTCACTGGATGTAATGTTTTGGTCTCTAAAGGATTTATGTAATCTCTTTTTGTACAATTTGAGGCTCTCAGTTTGCATTGTTGTTAACTTTAATGGTTTTGGCTACTACCTGTAATCTTTTGGCCTTTAAGGCTCCCAACAATTGACGAGTTTTTATAAATGTAAGATCCTCTCTTCAATTTTTGCTTGGTATAAGTTGATAATTTTTATATGACCTATTATTGGACATAGATGTACATTGTTATCTCTTTTGCCCAATTTTCACTCGATTAATTATACTTTTTCCCTCATTTATATTTACTCCAATAAGGACTAAAATACCATGAAAGAAGGACTACAATTTCCTTGGTTTATATTAAAAAAAAGCCCCAGAGGGGCCTTGGTGCACGCAGGTGCAACTTGGGGCTAGTAGGCGGGGGCCCCGTCTGGCCCCAAGTCACGCCTGCGCACACCAAGGCCCCTCTGGGGCTTTTTTTTGTTTTTTTTTTGGGGGGATGCATCCCCCATCAGACAGACACACACACACCCCAAGGGGGGGAGGTGCCCCAATCCTCCATGTGTGTGTGGATTATGTATATATATATATATATATAATTATAAAAGAAAGGTCTTAAATTGGTGGATTGGGCCCCATTTACATAGACAATATATACATATATATATGAATATAGAAGAAATTTTTGCTCCAAATATGTGTTACACCAGCAATCTTGATTAGAGTTCATCGGCAATTATCTTGATCTTGTCTATTCATACACCTAGTAACTTGAAGAATTCTTGAAACCTTTGATAAGGGAATGCACTTTTCTTCAAAACCAACTGTATATTTAAATTAAGTAATTTCATAGTATCATTGCCATTAAGGAATTTCATAATATCATTTATAATTATCCACTTTTGTAGTTCATCAAGTTGATGTACAATACTCTCCTTCTTGCTCTAGCCTCACATCCTACTTGACTTTTTTAATTAAAAAACAAGCCCTAATTGATGCAAATTTTGGAGAATACAAGAATACACTAAAAAGGGATTTGCAAATTCTCTACAACGTATGCTTGAAAGTGATATCAGCCCGGCAACAGTCAATGAGGAGATTCACAGGAACCCACTGTACTCTATCTATGTCTAGCGGAATCAAGTAAGTCTTGATTTTCCCTATCACATAATCTAACACATCTCTAAAGAGATCTAGATGCTTGTGGATTGTGCCGATGACATCTATCTGACGATCAAAAATATCATACAACTCTGCCTCTCTACTCAAATGATGAGTAGAAGCGATGAAGTCATGGTATGCCTCATGGGGCGTGGCCATTGGAGGTTTGTGTAAGATGGCAAGAGTAGACTATCTAAGAGGTGAGGACAATAAAGGCTATGTCATACCTAATGACCCTTTATATAGTTGACTTCAGACTCTTTAAATACCTTAAAGGTCCAACTACAATTTAGGTAATAAAATATTGGACAATGTAATATATTGACCTAAATAATTTGCCATCATATTCCACTCTCGCCTCCCAAAATAATGGATTTTTTTTGGAATTTAGGGGGCCCTATCTTAGTACAAATGACATCACACTTAACAAGAACTATTCCATTTAGTAAAAAACTATTGCAACACAGTTTCAAAACTTTTACATTTATTCAATAGCTATTACAACACACTTCAAAAACTATATCATATTTCAAAACTATTACAACACGCATCAAAAACTACTAATTTTATTAAGTATAGACTCATTGCTAGTACAAATGACATCACACTTCAAAAACTATTACATCTATTGAATAGCAGTATCAATGGACAAGTTACAAGGAGGCTTCCATTTCTCAAGCATTGATGTTCCTTTGAGTCGCCTTCTCACTATCTTCCCATTTAGTGTAAAGAAAAAATCACTATCATCAAAGGTGACAACGATGTATTCTCGAATGTGCTTCAAGCTCCAACTATCTGTGACCTCAAGATATTGGATTTCCCCATTGGGCATATGTACCTCTACCTCTGTGGTGTCCACTACATCACAATCCATAGGTATCCATGTGCCATGATTATTCACCAAGAAGCATGCTTGTCTCTTTCCCTCCAGGCCTCCAGTCACTATGATGGCTCAAACTTTGATAAATATAAGTTCTGTGGCATTTGGCTACTTTGCTCTCATCTTCCCCTGCTCTGCTACTTTGCTCCATTCACCCTCCTCTAGCTCTCTTATGCCGCTACTCTACTTTTCTCAATGCTCCCTCCTCTAACTCTCATCCACTCATCTGATCCCTTGCTCATCCCCGCTCCATTGCTCACCCATGATTTTTTATAAACGTAATCTCTTTTGTTCAATTTTTGCTCCGCGAGGCTCTCAATATAATATTTTGTTAATTTTTATATGAACTGTTATTGGATGTAGATGTAATCTCTTTTTCTCAATTTTTTCTCACAATGAATTATAGTTGATTATCTGGATGGCACAACCAAGCCTCCAGTCATCGTTGTGGCTCGAATTTTGGCTTGAATGATTATCTAGATGGCAGCACCGGGCCTCTTGTCATTGCCATGGCTCCTCGGGGGGGGTCAGTCATAAATATGTAAGCATAGCACGTGGGTTCAATAGAAGGAGTTTTTTAAATCCACTTTTTACACTTTTTTTTACATACATAAGGGTATCGTATAAAGGGGATATTTTACAGATTGAATAGAAAAAGGGTGTGTTTTATTTATGAAAACTTTACAGATAAGGAGTTTTACAAATAGGCCTTGAATGCACATGATATATATAGTTTATACATAGTGACCACTCTAACGATGGCTCAGAATACTTTTGCCCTCATTTAGGATTCTTGCAACACGGACTAAAATACCAGTGAAATAGAACTACATTTTCCTTGGTTTAGGACCAAAATGGCAGTAAAATAGCTCCAACAACCACTGCGGTTCTTGCATGGAGATACATCTAGAAAAACACAATTAAAATTTTAGAAAATTCAATTGAAAATATGGGTCCCCTCTAGGGGCAAGAGCCATATTGACATGCATTATACAATATCAACGATGCCAGTTGGACAAATATGCATGTTGATATGGCTCTTGCTCCAAAAGGGGACCCCATGTCAACAATTGCTTTTCCTTGCAACCAATTGCATTTTCCTTGGTTGCACAAGGAAATACATTTTCCTTGGTGCACTAATATATAGCTCCAAGAACCAGTACAATGGTTGTCATAGATCTCCTTCTATTTGTCAGTATTTGTTTGTTCATTATCATCACCGTTTGCCAAAATTTCCTTTCCTTTTCATCTCTATTGTCTGTCCATTTGACCAATTCAGTCACTGCAATAATTTTCTGCCATCAAGAATTTGGATTTTCATAACAGAAAAGAGCATGATCTTGACATGTTGGAGAAGGAAAGAAGGCCACAAAGTGAGAAGTAAATGCAATCGCCATATGTATCCCCAAACAAAATGTAGCCTCTATTCATGTTGTTCCCAAATACCTTCGTCTTCTTGTCTTTAGGAAGAGAGAAGAACTTCTTGCTTTGCTTGAAGAGGTGAGCTCATTTAATTGATCGACTCCATGATTAATAGCAGTCGTCGCAATGCAAACTACAAGATGAATGGAAACATCAAAGTGAGGGAGCATCATCACGCACAGAGAACTCAATCAGAGAAGCAAGTATGTTGAGTGATTCTGTGATCGCATAGAGAAAGCCTAAAAAGATATGATGACCATGCAGACATCTTCATGCAATGTAAGCTTCTAAAGAGGACACGTGGCTCAAACTACCACGTGTCCTCCCCTTTGTTCATGGTTAGCTTCTAAGGAGGACACGTGGCTCAAACTACCACATCTCCTCCCCTTTGTTCATGGTTAATAAGTAAAAATAGGTAACTCCTACAACCAACACGATGGTTAATAAGAACCAACGTGGTGGTCCATAACTATAAGAACCAACGTGGTGGTCCTCCAAGCCAACCTTGAATTTTCATGATCTCCATCCATGTGTCACCCCGATGACAAATGGTAAAGCTATAGCAAAAGGTTGTGCAATATGGGTGGTCAATGCACTGTGGAAGTAGGGCAGAGTGGTGCAGTATGGCCAGAGAGACTAAACTGCACAAAGCAGGGTAGAGCTACCGTGCGTCGAGCTCTGCAATGTTCAGAATGATATATTGTGCCTCATTATTATGCTACTGTGACATCATGATGTTGGGAAATTTTCAATTTTCAAAATTCAAAATATCACCCAAGAGCACATTGCATCATGGCCCCAAAATGGCCCCAATAATAGTTCCACAGTTGTCTACACCCGATCGTGCTTCGACCCACAAAGATAATATGTTGTGACACTACGTGCTCGCACACAAAGACAATATGTTGCAACGTGCTATGTGCTTGCACACTAACAATAGTTGAAGATTGAATTTCAAGAAGTTAAACATGTCATTTTTATGTTAACACATATTGCATGGAAGTTCTATGAAAGGTTAGCAAGGTCAAAACTCGATCTTTTCTACATTTTGTTGTGTGGTGAATTGCTAAAATGCCATGAAAAGTATGGTCATGCTAGCGTTGATTGCTTGCATAGTAATTAAGATTTCTTGAGTTTGGAACAACTATCAATTCAGCTTATGTTACAAATACATATTATCGGCACTGCATTAGAGCAAACTAAGCATCATGTCATGAATTTCAAAAGGAAAAACAATTGATTTCATGTAACAATATGCTACATATAACATCTTTGAAAGGTTAACAACTTTTTAGCTTTGTAAACAATACTTAGAATTATTGTAATGAGATGCTTAAACCTCAATCTTAAGCTAAGAGAATGCCATTATAGAATTATTGGAGATGTACGGATGAAAGGGACCATTTAAAGAAAAATCCATTCCCTTTCTTGAGAGTGTATAACAAAGTATATGTCTACACACTAATGCAAATGACACCTCTTCACATATGCTACCATAGCACGAGAATGCCAAGTAATATACTTGCAATAGTACATACTGAGCCTATGGTTTGAGTAAAATTAGAACCCCGTAAAGAGAATAATATTTCACTCCAAAGTTATGCTATGTTAATGCATCAAAATATAGGTGCACTGTAATGCTTACAATGATTCATAGGAAAGAGATGCTACCTTCAGCACAAGCTTATCTTGTTGCAACTATAAAATCCTTGCACAATGATTATGTAGGATCAGACTTCTTTATTCCATAGGTGTTCGCAATCCCAGCAATTAAGTGCTTTAGAATACCCTACCATAATAATAGGCCCATTGAAGGGAGGATGTCGTTTCCTCCTTTGTTCAAGAGAACAACAATACAAAAGTAAGGCAATAAAAAATATGGATACACTCTACTCCACACAGAAACATACAACACTTCAAAAAGGGCCAATGAAATTTTTATTTTTTTGTGTTCCATGCTACACCATAAGAAAATCCACTGAGTAAAAAGAAGAGATTTTGATAGCCATGTCAGAAGCTACACCCAATAGTGTAAACAAAGCTTTGAGTGTTCATATGAAGAAATATGAAATTTTCAACAAGTTGAGAGCAGCGAAGCACCTTAGTATAATAGCTAAGACATCAAGCCTAATGGAACAAAATGAAGTTATTCAGTTTTAACACCAAACTATTAATCAATGCTGAAGTGCTTGTATGGATTGTGCGGCAGATGTGATATGATGTGGCAAAGATTCTTGCTGAGCGACCAGCTTGGGAGTTTATAGAGCTATTGTGCAGCAAACGGTAGCATAGTGCTCTTACCGGACAAAGAGCTAGACCTTAAAATCCCATCAAGGAGTAACCTTTCATTGAGTCATACTACAACTAGGCCGAGGATATATGTTGCTGGCCGTTCAACTATCAATTTGCACACCGATCATTGATCAATTTGTGTAGACTGCCTAGCACTGTGCCCAATCACCAAAAGAAATCACCTAGTGCTATTGAAACCCTAGAAATGAGACTTTGAACTACTTGGGCAAGTGCATGTCATTGCACCAACTAGAAAGAAAAATAGCAGCGAAACACCAAGTGATTTGGCAGTAAAGTGAGTCACAAATCATGGAATCGGATAGGCAATCTAAGGTGGAAAATTGTTAGGTTGAGGAATACATTGACGTCCATGAATAGAAAAAATAGAAGTGAACTTCAGGATGATGGCACAATTTTATCCTTTTCTATGGCTGCTAGCAAATACGGCTTGGGAGCTCATTATCGTCCTTTATGGCATAGGATTTCAGCAATGCTTCAATCGTACTTGCCGGTACCTCGTTTGGAACTTCAGAATCGGCTTGAGGATTGGATTTTACGCTCTTCTTCCTCATACGCCCGTCCCTTGAAGCTCTCACATATCACAGTGTCATCTCTGTATAAAGTGCTATTACCTCCGCCTTGGATTTCTCAAAGAGCAAATACTGTTTGGCATATGGATCACCCAATGAAGTGGTGGAGAAAAAGGATGCGTCTCCTTTGGCATTACAAAGTCCCTCTTTGGCAATAGCTTTTCCTTTGGCGAGTTCTTCTTGGCATTTTTCCATCCAGCCAGTTACTTGCACACAGACATATTGCTCCGGTTGTTTGTCACAGATGCCAGCACTCTACTGAATCTGTGCTTCACATTTTTTGGTTCTGTCCACATACTTGTGATTTCATTGCTCTCATCCGACAAAGGCTTCGAGCGAGATTTCCTACTGTTACTTTTGGCAGATTTTTCTGGTTGTTTGGTTTTCATCCACTGAGACAGGCTTTTTATTTATTTTTTGTATGGGTGCGCTACTGGACACTATGGACTTTATGGATGGACAGAAATCATAGAGTCTTTGGTGATCCACTATTTTCATCATTTCTTTTTTTCAAACGATCTCTGCAACAATCATTCTACGATTGTGTTCAGACTCGTTTGATTGATCAGGATGTGTATACAGCTTATACTGAGATCTTTAGTTGAGTAGTAGTTACTTCGTTTTAGAAGTAACTATGAATGTAATTATTTTACAACAATAAAAGATTTCTTCCCACAATAAAAAAAAAGTGTGTGTGTGTGTGTGTGTGCGATTTGGCAATAAAGCGAGTGACCAATCATGGAACTAGACGAGCAATGTAAGGTTGTGAATTCTCAAGTGTGGAATAGATTAACATCGGTTGAGTCTAATTATCATGTATGTTACACTTTCATTTCATTGTCCTACCTTTGAAGTTGTTTGATGGAAACTTTGAATACTCTCTAACTTCTCTTGCAACACTAGGTAGGTGACAAGCCTGAATAGGACGAGGCAATGATAGTGCAATTAAAGCCCACTAGAAGAACAATGGATAGACTAGCAATTTAGGGATGCAATCTAGAAAACTTACGTTTGAAGATGCTATTGCCTTTGTTACAGTATATGTCTATATCCTCCTCACAAGATTTGGCCTTCAACGAGTCATTGTGTGATAATTTTTTCAACCACATTAGTTTCATTTCTACAATCCCCCCTCTCTGTTCGCCAAATGATAGTGGAGTATAGCTTGCAACACAGGACAATGACAATAGAATCAGTAATAAGCACATGCAAAGAAAACATTCTCTAGTAAGGACATACACCCACAGGCTTCAGGAAGTTTGCATCTAAAACCCAATCGACAATGCAAGTCCATTATAATGTCCCTAGGACATAGCTACTTCTAGCTTCTAGCTTCTAGCTTCTTGTCCTAGTTATTTGCACCCAACTTATATTCCCTTAAAGCTTACTACTTTACCTTGTACTTTCTTGTATAAAAATTGTGTGCTTATACTCTTGTAGTTTGGGTCTTTCAAAGCTTAGAACAGAGTAAGTCTTTGTTCACTTTTCCATCTATTTTGAGTAACTTCCTCTTGTGGATAATATGACAGTTCCCCTTGTTCACTCGAAGCACACAATGAGGGCCTTAGTGATAAATCACCCACGACCCTCACACCAATGTAGTGCATATGCACTCCTATATTCTTGTATACCTAGCACATGATCATGTGTACAGATTGTATTAGTTGCATAGTTACCTGCACTCACATGCACTACGTCCTATAAAGATGTATGTATCGATTCAACCTGTGTGCAATAGATTAATTGAATTCTCTAATTTGTGCGCATTCTCTATGGTTGATTGTCTGGAGTTTGTTTATTTTTTCATTGGTATCAGAGCGCTTAGCAACCCTGAGCCTTGTGAAGATGGTGAGGACGACTGGCATGTCAAACTTGGTAAAACGCTTCGTCCCAGTCTTTGATGGGACAGGCTTCAATGCATGGAAAAGAATTATGACTCTTTTCCTCAAAGGTGAAGGCTATTATACGATTGTCTCACGAAGAGATAAGAAACCCTAGGCTGATTCTAACGCAAAGGAATGGCAATCCAAAGAAGATAAGGCTCTCGTAGAAATTGACCTCAACCTCAAAAGGGAGATCACCCTGGAGGCACCTTGTGAGAACAGCACCGATTTATGGGCGTGGCTTATATAGCAGTATGAGAAGCCCTCAAAGGTTCAAATAGTCCACATATTTCACAAGCTATAAAATCTCCAGTATGTGGATGGAAAGGATCTACATACACACGTATGTATAACTATGAAGAATCTCTTCGATCAATTGGCTTCTTTGGGTGATGCATACAAAGTACCTATTGAGCAACCGAAACTGAAGTTATACTAGTCCCTTCCAAGTTCATGGCACATTGTATGAAGCACCTTGATGAGACTGACAAGGGTCTTATGTGGGAACAAGCGGCTGACACTTTGTATGAAGAGGAGATGATGAGGATGTATCTCTGGGGGGTCACTTATAAATATGTAGGCATAGTGCGTGGGTTCAACAGAAGGGTTTTTTAAGTCTCTTTTTTGCACATTTTTTACATACAAAAGGGTAGCATTTAATGGAGGTATTCATAGATTGAATAGAGAAAGGGTGTGTTTTATTCATGAAAAATTCACAGATAAGGGACTTTTAAATTGGTCCTTGAATGCAGGTGGTATAAAGATTTACATATACTAAATCCCCTGAGGGATCAATATGGGTATGCAAATGTCTAGAACCAATACTAACCATGCATTGATATCCCATGTTGTGTAAAAAGGCCAACCAAGTTCTCAAGCTGCTAACGACCTTGCTTTGATGATCCATACAATGGAAAAGGCTCGGCTTGCTCTCATATCAAATTGGCATAAGGGGAGATGCATATATTGCAATATTGAGGGCCACTTCAAATTAAGTACAGACACAAGCTCACAGATCTCAGAAAACAAGTCAAGGAACTTATTGGTGGTTCACTTCCTTCCAACGCCTTTAACAACAAGGCTCGCTTGCATAACATTCAAGGGGTACCCATTTTCTGTCACAATTCCTAGGCTATCAAGTTCAACCATAGCACAACCTGGGGAACCTTAGTGTTTTAGCATGCTATTATGGCTATCATATACATTCCATACTTGATACAGATTAGGGGTTGGATCCAGGAGTTTAGATCAGTCCCTATGTCAGCATTCAGCACCTCATTCAACTCAGGGACATCTTATGCATATATTTTGGGCTTCTAGGCCTTTATATTGTCAGCTCCTTCTTGATGAGCCTTTAACAGATGCTACATCCCATGCCAATGGATGCTTAGCTATGCACACATCATACGACTTTCAGCTCATGATAGTTGAGCATACAGGTTTGACAGGTTGCCACACCTTGTCAATTTTACAGGCCTCTTCATAAACAGAGTAGCATATCATATTTGCACCTTTGGCTCCATATTTTCAGCCCTTGGATCACTCTGTCCACACTGATTATGCAGTCTTCTTTGACCCTTCATCATGTGACAACTCGATTACTCTATTGTACCATACCTTCAACATTGCTGTTAGTTCTTTTGGGCTAGTGACACTCTGGTATGTCACAACATACCAGATCATTTTTCAATAGCTACACCATCTAGCTTCATAGAGTAGCTGCACAGTCCATGATGACTTATGACATGGTCAGCTTTGACATGTTCAACACGTAGCCATACATGCAGTCATGTACACCAGGGATGTTTTTATCGAAGCTGTACTTATATATTAATATAAAATCCTAGCAAAAGTTTATCAAGCTAGTTTTTTTAATTTCATAATATCAATATAACATATTACAATTTTATATATATTCTTTTGAAATTTGAAGAAAATGTTGTAAATCCTCGTGAAATTTTAAATTTTTTACCATAAAATTTTCAAATCTTGGCGAATGTTTCAATCCTTTATTTTTATTAGGGCATACAAACTTTCGACTCCAATATAAAAGTTTTGCTTCTTAACAAAGCTAAGAGGGCAAAATTATCCATGATGTGTGCAGTCATCTTTCACTCGACCAATCTTTGATCCAGGTGGACTTTACTTTTTGCATATTTCCTTCCTCTTCCCTCTTGCCTATCTTCTGGGTTTTATTCCCGAAGGTGAAGGATGACCCATAACTTAAGAGGGGAAAATGCACTTTATGTATAAGATCATAAGTTGTACTCATTGTACAAGCTTCCGCTACGTAGTCCTTGTGCTCACACATGCACACACTACTCTGATATCTTTCTGGTTTTCTTTTTCCATTTTGGATGCTATCATATGCACCAAATGAAATCGAAAAAGATATTGTACATGCACCCTCTACTTACCCAGTGCAATTTAAGAGGGGGTGTTAAGAATGGTGTAAATTGCACCATACTTATAGTGCATTAGGGGCAAACCCTAACCCTAACCTTGAGGGGTTCACATGTATATATTCATGTTTATGTTCAATACAACACAGTGTACGGGTAGCTATATTGTGTGCACTCCTCTCTCTCTCCCTCTCTCAATTCCGCTATCATATTTTGAGACATTCTCATTCGTTGTCAAACTCACGACCATCCAAGTCTTGCTTGCATATTCTACTCAAGCCGATCTTGATATCCATCAAATGGATGTCAAGACTGCCTTCTTCAATGGTGAAGTTCATGACGAAATTTACATGCTTCAACCTCGAATATATGAGAATTCCAATCATCCTCAACATGTTTGTTACCTCCTCAAGTCTATCTATGGTTTAAAATAGGCTTCCCATCCTTGGTTTGAGAAGATTGATTCTTTTCTCCATCACAATGGCTTTATATCCTCTTCTACAGATTCACATCTTTATATTCTTAATCAATCTTCTATGATGTTCTTCTCACTCTTTATGTTGATGATCTCATACTCTTTTCTAGCCATACACAAGCATTGCATAAAGTTACGGATGCTCTTCAACCTACTTTCAACATGGTAGATCTTGGTGAATTAGGCTACTGTCTTGGGACGAAAATACATTGAAACCATGTAGCTGGTACCCTTCAGTTATCTCAACATAAATACATTCAAGATTTGCTTTCTAAGTACAATATGTCCCATTGTAATTTTACTGCTATACTAATGGATGTGGATTCAATTGCTATCCTCAACTCACCTCCTTCCACCCCTCCCAGCATTCTTCGTTTCCTTATCGTAGCTTTGTTGGTAGCCTTTTATACAAAATGGTTTGCTACCGCCCTGACAATGCTTTTGTTGTTATTACTCTCTTCCAATTCAGCTCTAAACCTTCTAGTGCTTACTGGCAATTGCTCAAGTGTATCTCACACTATCAATGGTGAGACTCCTACATTCTGACTTCTCTTTCAACGAGACACATCCTTAGATGTTAAACTTGATCTTATTGCATACTCCGATGCTAACTCGGGCACTGATATTCATACAAGCCATTTTATTACTGCTGCTATTTCATTATCAATAGCACTTCAGTGAGTTGGTTCATCAAACCTCATAATGTGGTGGCTTGATCTTCCACGAAGGCTAAGTATGTTGAAGCTTCTATCGCATCCCCAGAGGTTGTTTGGCTTCGACCATTACTTGAGGATATTTCATTATTATCTCCTTCCACACCTATCTCACTATGCGTGACAACCGTAGCATAATTGCTCTTACTAAGAACCGCATTCTTCATTCACAGACTAAGCATTTTCATCTCCATTTTCATTGTATTTGTGATATTGTTAGTGATCACATTCTTCATGTATGTTATTCACCTACTGTAGATATCCCGGCTCTCCTCACCAAGCCTTTGCCATGACCTTGCAATCCTTACTTGGTGTATCATCTTCACAAGAACAAGGTGTCACATTAACGAATCTTTATAGGGTGGTGTTTGGGGAGGGGTATGACAGATCCTCGACAGATCACCCATGATTCTTACACCAATGCAGTGCATATTGTGACATGAAGTTGGGGGTAATAAAATTCATGCATCTCTTCACTTTCTGCTGCTTTCGAACTAAGTGATAGAGATATTCATCACTAGGAAAGGGGACATTAAAAAGAAGCTTCTATGCTAAGATACCACACCATGCTTTCCTCCCTTGCATGAGAATGAAGATGGTAACATCCCAAGTGATGTTGTACTCAAGCATAGGGAGAAGAAAAGGATCAGTAGAGGTCATAATCTCAGTAAGCTAGTGGTTTGCACTAAAGAAAAGAGCGATACATTGTTGAAAGAAGATATTGCGGCTCAGCATGACATGAACTTATATATATCAAGGAGTTTTAAGAGTCTAATTGGGTTGGATGGGTAGGTTCCGAGGAAACATTGCACCTCCTTCATAGATACCTTTACAATTAGCTCAAAACACTCTACAAACTGTTATTAGACATAGAGGCCTATAACTTTCAGTAGAGACATGATATCAAAGATTCAAACACATATAGAGATGCGCCTTGAGATGGGTTTCGCGTTGATATACATTTCGTAAGAAACAAAGAAGCACCATAAAGTTATGGGCAGTTTACTCGACGGGGGTAAAAATTATAATGAAAATAGATTGTCAAACACAGAGACTCATAACTTTTTATACTAGTATCTGATTCAAAGTCTAATTAGATAGAAACATGCATCTTGAAGACAGATTTGCACTGATATAAGCTTCATCAAAATTAGACTACCAAGCAGAAAGTTATGAGCAAAACACTGACAAGGGGTCAAACTATCATAAAAACTACCCTCCACCCATGCTAATTTTGCCTGAGCAAGATCTATGCTCCCTCAAGACTCCACCTTCATCAACGATCCACCACTCATATATTTTGACTAGAAGAGAGTAAGTAACTCCCTTGGTGGCTCGAGAAATGGATGGACCATGTGTGTGCAATGAGCGACCAAATAGAAAGAACTTCTAAGGCTTTGAAAGAAAGAAAAGGGAAGAGAGACTCATGATAGGGAATACGAAGTGATCCTCATTATCAATAGAGTGAGGCTCCACTCCAATGCAACTCAAAATACTACAAACACAAGGGAGAAGAAGAAGTTTCATACGTACAAGAGGGAGCGGAAGCTCCAAGACTACTCATAGAGAGAGAATGAACTAGAGAGAGACGGACTCAAGAGTCTACATAAGAGAACTACAAGAGGGAGAGAAGGCTCATGGAAGAGGCTTGAAGAGACTAGAGCTACAGCAACATAAGGCCTAATGGTGGAAGAGATGATGAACAAGGGAGAGGAGGGCTCCTTTTATAGAGATTTTGTCACTCTCCTTTACCCATTTACAATTGTTGCTTGTAGATTCTTTTCCCCATCAATCATATAAGCCTGTATGTCACCATCCATGTCCTTTTTGGCTACTCTTGCCATGTGTCCAATCAAAAGATGCTCAAGACTCTTAAAATATTGAGAAAGTCAAGAGTCTCCCCAAATGGAGCCCATAGGGACCCTCTCTTTTCCATATGTCCACGTCCTTCTTATTCCACATGGGAATTCTAGAAGGATTCGTCTTGACTCCACACTCCTCCACATGCCTTCCACATGCTTGGCATGTGGCCTCTCTTATATTATTGGAATACATGGACATGAGCCCACCTCTTTATATGACTCTCTTCCTATTTTCTAAAAACCCCATAATATCCCATACCCAACTAACTCTCACCCCATACCAAGGTATTTATAATTCATACCTATGATATTTACAATGATCCATTCCACTCATCCTCTCAATCCCATACAATATCTTATAAAATAGAAATAAGTGAGAGCCGCTAGGCTATCACTTGATACTCAAACTCTTATCAACATAGAAGAAAACAATACAATGCCAAATAAAAAATAACAAATTTTGGCAACACATATTTCCCCCCCCAGTAGATCCTCTCTAGTGACAGAGAGGGTCTGCTGGCCCTCAAGGTGGTCGAGAATAGAAGAATTTAAGGCAATACTCATTGGTGCATCCGGGTATCACCATGCCATCAACATCCTCAAGCTGATAGGTTTCATTCGTGAACTTCTTTTTGACTCAATATGGTCCCTCCCATTAGCCAATAAACTTATTGTCTAGCCGCTTGTCCAGACGGCTATCAAATCTCATGATCAAATATCCTTCTGCAATATCTTTCTTCTCGCATAATTTGGTGTCAAAAGGGGCCTTGTGCCTTTTTTGAGAAGCTTCCAAGTTTGGTAAGGCCTGTAATCTGCATTCATCCAAGGCTTCTAGTTGTACCAAGCATTGAGCATAGGCATCCTCTTGTCCTTTTCTTACAACAGTAGTGCGAAGACTATGTATCTCCAATTCAATGGGCAAAATGGCTTCTATTCCATACACTAGTTGGAATGGTGTAAACCCAATAGCTAGCTTGTGTGTGGTTTTGTAAGCCCATAAAACTTCTGCCAAGTGCCTATCTCAATGCCTTTTCTTGGTGTCTACAAGCTTTCCCATTGAATTGCACAACAATCCATTTGTTTTCTCAGCCAAGCCATTACATTGAGGATAGTATGATGTGGACATGCTATGATTTATCTTTAGCTTATGCACCACATCTTCAATTAGTTCATTTCTAAAAGAGGTTCCTCCATCAGTGAGAATTTCCAAAGGACAACCAAAGCATGAACAAATTTGATCAAAGAGAAATTTTGCAACTATTCTTGCCTTGCTATTGACTGTGGCCTTGGCCTTTGCCCATCGAATTGCATAATCTATGGCCACCAATAGTTAATGCTTGCCCTTTCAAGGGCCCAGGAATCTACTGTTGCCTTCCAAACTTTTGGCATACTTTACAACTTCGACACCATTCATATACATCCTTATGGAGGCATGGCCAAAAGTAACCTGCATTAAGAATTCTCCTAGCTATGCTTGCTGAAGCAAAATGACCAGAGCATTCATGACACATTTCTAGGATTCTCCTAGTCTCCATTCAATGGACCACCCGATGGAGCACCTTATCTTTTCCCAATTTATAAAGAATGTCATCAACAATAGTATAGGGACAAGCCTTCTGTACCAATCTTTGCTTTTGTTGTGGAGTTAACCCTTGAGGAAACATGCCTTCTTCCACATATTGTTGAACATCTTGTAGTTCTGGCCATCCAGCGTCTACCAAAGAAACCACCCCTCGGTCTTGTACTACAATGGCTTGAGTAGCTAACTCATCTGCCCTTTGATTTTCTTTTCTGTTTATATGAACAAACTTGCAAAAATCAAACTGACTACATAGTGCCATAGCCTTTTGATTAAGCTCCTTCAAATGAGGACTTCTTGTCTTCTAATGCCCTTGCATTTGCTTTATAATAAGCTGTGAATCTCCTCTTACTTCCAATTCTTTAACTTGACTTTGAAGACAACCCTCCAAACCAAGAATCAAACATTATACTCAGCTCCATTGGTAGTTGTGATACCTAGAAGCTCTTGTCCTCTTGCCCACACCTCTTAACCTTCAGAATTCATCAGGACTATCCCCCCGGTCCTTGTTGGCATGAAGGACTAAAAGCCCCATCAAAATACAAGACAAAAGCTGTTGGTGGTGTCTCCCTTTCATCATTAATGTCCTCCTTATATTTCTTTTCTTCTCTTAGATCCTACCGTCCTGTGAGCAATTTTGCCATAGTAGACCTAGTGGTATTTTCAGTGACAAAAGAGAAAGAGAACTCTTGAAGCTCTGAAAACCATTTTGCAAATTTCCCCCCAGGATTAGGCTTGTGAACTAAATATGCTAATATAAATTGAGAGGTAAGGAAGAAAAATGGCCAAAGTAATAAATAGGAGCGAAACTTCTGACTGAAAACACCAAAGAGAGGGCTTGCTGCTCCATTTCTTCATACCTTGTTTCCACCTCTATAAGCTATTGACTGGCATAATAGATGAGTTGCATTCTACCTGCGTGTCCTTTTTGTAGCAATACAGCACCAACTGAATGCAAAGATACACTTGGATTTACATAAAAGTCTTGAGACCAATCAAGGGGCTTCAATATTGGGCCCTCGCTCATGGCCTCCTCAAGTTGCTGAAAAGACTCTTGTTGCTCCACACCCCATTGGAAAGAAACTTCTTTTCTTGTGAACAAGTTCATGGGATGCACTATCTCTATGAAATCATCACAAAAGCGTTGATCATACTTGCTTTTTCCTAGAATTTTGCAAACACTAGTGACACTCTCAGGACTTGGCAATGCCGTGATTGCCTGAGCCTTGTTAGGATCCATTTGCAGGCCTTCTTCAGACACAGTATGCCCCAACAAGACTACTTTTATTTGAGCCAAATGACACTTGCTAGGATTTATACACCCTTTTGCTTCATCAATCCTAGCTAAGGCCATATTTAACTTCTCCATGTGATCTATGTGCCAAGAGTAAATGAAAAAATCATCCAAAAACACCCTTATGAACTTTCCCAAGTAAGGCTCGAGCACTTGACTCATGAACCTTTGAAATGTAGCTGGTGCATTGGTCAACCCAAAAGGCATCACTCTGTAGAAAAACTCCCCAAGGTGTGACAAATGATGTTTTCTTTTGATCTTCCTCCCGAATATGAATTTAAAAGTACCCAAAATACCCATCACATATAGAATACATCTCATGCCCTGCCACTTGGTCTAGTATTTCATCTTGGAATGGCAAAGGAAAATGATCCCTCTTAGTGCATGCATTCAAAGGACGAAAGTCCACACAAACCCACCAGTTATTTCCTTTCTTTGGTGTGACAACTATAGGAGATATCCATTCTGAATCAACAACAGGAAACATGAATCCCGCCTCAAGTAGTTGTGTTACCTCTTTCTTTAGTGCCTCAGCTTGTGGATCACTCCCAATCGCCTTAAGCATTGCACAACTAGCTTGCTTTCTAGCTTCAACTCAATCTTGTGCTCCACAAGAGAGACCGGTCGAATCTGTGAATATCTTGTTGCAAAGAGACATGGAAAATCATCTAACATATCCAAGTAGTGGAGCTTGTCACTACTTGATAGAGAATCACCAAGAAGCTCTTCATTGCATTGGTGTCATTTATTGTGCTCCACATCCTCCACATGAAGTGTCTCCATAGGATCTTCTTGTAGCACCACCTTGTTCCCTCCTGACTTCTCCTTGACTTATCTCGATCAACACCAAGACAAAGACCAAAGGCCACTCCTTCCACCTCACCCTCTGAGCTGGACTCCTTGGAGTTACACCCTGTCTCTTCTTCTTCATCGGTTAAGTCAGAGCTCGAACTCTCAAATGTTAAAGACTCCTCCTTGACAACTTCCTTTTTGCGACTTCTGATGTTGTAACACACCTTCTTATCATGTCCCTGTAAAATCAATTCTCCAGTATCCCCCTTTTGAATAGCCTTCACCTTGTGTAGCCAAGGACTTCCCAAAATCAATGGATAGGCACGTGCATCTGGCTTGGTAGGGATCACCTGAAAAGTAGTCAGCATAGAAATTCCACATACATCCACTTTTAGATTCTTCACAACTCCCAAGGTCTTAACACTAGTGTTGTCAGCCAATTTAATGCAATAAGGACAGGTAGTACTAGAGTATTTTAAATCAGCATCTATCATGGTCTTCTCACTCATGAGATTAATTGATGCACCTCCATCAATGTACACATTAGAAATCACTTGACCATCAATGATCACATCAACCATAGGTACATCATCACCAACATCTATATCTAGCTTTTGAACAATAGAAAAGGCACTTTTCATCTTTTTCTTCTTTGACACTCTTGTGCTTGCTAGCTTTCCCCATTCCTGTCATAGTTTTGGAGACAAAGCAAGTAATTGACCAAAGGTGATATGAGCTTCCTTTTCTTTAAGGTCAGACAACAAGTCATAGCTTCCAATGCCTTGTCCTAAAGGAAAGTCTGACTAGCTTATTCTGTTGAGAATCAGCATCTCCAGGCGTGGCCAGCCGACCAGCCCCCATGCAGCAAGAGGGGCCAGAGGGGGTAGGCTGGCCGACCAGCTGGTCGGCCCAATTGACCTGACCGACCAGGCTGGTCGGTCCAGCCAAACTGGCCGACTCCCCCCCTGGCCTGCCCTATAAAAGGGCCTCCTTCCCTTCACTTCATCCATCACTTCTTGCAGCTCCTCAAGGCTCCAACATACAGCCTGCTCCTGACCATCCCCTCAGAGCCCCCTCTCAGCTGCTCAGTTGGCTGCCCACACTCCCGCAGCAGATCTTGCCTCTTCAGGGCTCTTGCCTCCCCGCTCCAGGCCTCTACAGTTCCCTTGTTCCAAGGTTCCTGCCTCTTCACCCAGGCTCCTTCAGCCTCCTCTTCTCTAGGCTCTTGCCTCCTCAGTTTAGGCTCCTCTAGCCTCTTCACTCCAAGCCCTGCCTCTTCGTTTCAGGCTTCTCTTGCCTCCGTGCTCTCAGGCTTTAGCTTTCTTGTGTTTCCCCCTTTTTCTCTGCTTCAGTTCAGCCTCTCCTACAGCTCCTGTTTTCTATCTTATTCAAGATATCTTGTATTTCAGTTGCTGCCCTGGTTTAAGGGCTGATTTACAGCAGATCAGTGGTGGTACATTTTGTTATCTCTAGTGTTCTCTGTGTGGCTCTATAATTTCAGTTTGTTTGCATCTTCCGCTGCCATTTTAATATGGTATCAGAGCACCAGGTTACTCTCTGATCTGGGAACTTCTATATTGATGAAGTTGAAGAAGTTTGTCCTCATCAGCAACTCTCCTTCCCACTGACTACAGAGCTCTCTTCTCCCCTCCCTATATATATATTTTTTCCCCCCCGTACCCCGGGCTATCAATAGCAGCCTACTGCTTCATCAAGAGCCTCTCCCCCCCTTCCTTCATCACGCATCGGGTCGGCTCCCATCTTCACCTGTACGACTTTATTCAGGGGTTTCTGGCCGAACTTATTGGCTCTTGATCTTTGGGTTTGATTGTTGAGATTGGCCCTGTTCTAGACCTTGATCTTTTCACCAGCCCCGTTCTCTTCAGCCCCTTATTGCTGTCCATTCCCTGTTTTCAGTTATGGCTGATGAAACAAAGGATTCTACTCCGGATCTTCGCGTATCCCCTATGTCCAGTTTCTTTCAAGAGTCTGACAAGCCTGTACGTATTCCCACTCTTCCTACATTTCCAAATGCTCGGCAGTTAGATGGGACCAATTATTCTCTTTGGAAAATTCAGATGGCGTCTGTATTGGAATCTTATGATCTTGCTGAGTTTGTTGATCCTGGGATCCCTCGTCCGTCACCTGAGGAGGAGCCACATGCTTCTCTTATCTGGGATAAATTGAATGCTCGTGTATGCTCGTTCATCTTTCTCAATTGTCAACCAGGGGTTCTTAATCATATCAAGCATCTTACTTCTGCACGTGCTATTTGGGAATTTCTTGATGGCATGTATCTTCGCGTCACTCCCATGAAACGTATTTCCTTGGAAGTTCAGCTTCGTCGCCTCGATCCAACTACTTCTCCTTCCATACGGGACCACATCAACAAAATGCAGAGCATGCATCAGGACATCCTCCATGCAGGCAAGGCTATCTCCTCCGAAGATATGGCTATTACTCTCTTATCTCATGTTATTACTGATAGTCGATATGCAGCATTCTATTCTTCTCTTATTACCTCTGGCCGCCTCAGCACCATCACTTGGGAGGAACTTGTCCCCATGATGATGGATCAGGAGGAACAGTTCACTAAAACCTCTGATGGTTCTTCTGAGGCTCTTGTGGTCCATCGTCCCAAATCACGATCCAAGAATGCCCCGTCCTCTGCCAATAACTCATCTCCTTCAGATCCCTCCAGTGACCGTCCTGCTCCCAAAGGTAATTGCAATCACTGTGGCACTCCTGGCCATTATTGGCGCAATTGTCCATACCGCAAACACAAACGAGCTGACGCACTTCTGGCCGCTGCGGCTGATGCTTCCCTTACCCCTACTCCTGCATTTGTTCACCTTGAGCTCTTGAATTCGGTCCCCCTTCCTGCAGCAGAGTCATTGGCTCTCCATAGCTCCGATGCTCGTGAATGGATTGTTGATAGTGGGGCCTCTCGGCATATGACCCCCTCCTCCTCACTGCTCCAGGATCTCACTCCTCATTCTGGTCGTGTCTGCATCGGCGATAAGCACTCTATTCCTGTTCATTCAGAGGGCTCTCTTGATATTATTCCTGATGGCAAAGGGGGTAAACACTCTTCTCGTGTTCTTTATGTTCCGTCTCTCGGCTTTCATCTCCTTTTGGTTCATTAGATTTGTCAAAACAATATGAAAGTTGAGTTTGAAGCAACCTCTATCACCATCCGCGATCGTGCCACCGGACAGCCGGTTTGGACCGGCCATTCTACTAATGGTATCTACAAGCTTGTTGCCCTTCCCTCCCTTACAGGAACCTCTCTTGGCGACCTTTGGCATTATCGGTTTGGTCATTTACACATTGATGCTCTTCATCGTGCTTTTCATGATCAGCTTGTCCTCGGCCTCCCTAACGTCGGCACTCACCAAGGTCTTTGTCCCTCTTGCATATTGGGCAAACAACATCGCGAGCCGTTCGCTCATCATGCCTCTCACCGTGCCACTGTTCCGCTTGGTCTTGTTCACCTCGACCTATGTGGCCCTATGCAGATTATGTCCCTTGGGGGAGCCTCGTACTACATGCTCCTTGTTGATGATTTCAGTCGCTACTCTTGGATCTATTTTCTTTCCCACAAGGATCTGGCTTTCAGTCGTTTCCAGACCTGGCTAGCCATGGTGGAAAAAGAATCCAATCACTCCCTCAAAATTCTTCGTGCTGATAAAGGTGGTGAATTCACCTCTCTCGAGTTTGATCGGTTCTTGAGTAGTCATGGTGTCAAACGGGAATTTGCCAACGCAGGTACCCCTTCTGATAATGGTGTGGTTGAACGTAAACATCGTACCGGTGTTGAAATGGCTCGGACCATGCTCACTCACAGTCAACTCCCTCAGTCTCTTTGGGCCGAGGCCATGATGACCGCCATCCATACTCTTAACCGCTCTCCGACATCAGTAGTCCCAGGCATGACCCCTTATCAGGCTTACTATGGATCTAAGCCCGATGTTTCCCATTTTCGAGTATTTGGCTGTGATGCTTATGTTCATATTCCTAAATCTGATCGTGGAAAGCTTGATCCTAAGTCCCACAAGCTCTTGTTCGTAGGCTACAACTCCGTCTCCACTGGCTATCGCCTCTATGATCCTCGCCGCCGCATTATCTCCGTGAGCAGGGATGTTCTTTTCGACGAGCAGGTCCTTCAGACATCCTCCGACTCTCCTCCTATTCTTGGAGATCCGTCCAATGCCCCGGAGCCCTCTCTCCCTCCACCTGCCTCGTCCCCCGGTACATCACCTCTCTCTCTCCTCCACCTCCTTCTTCGGCTCCACCCTCGTCTGCTCCTCCTTTGGAACCCCGCTCGGTACGTGTTCCGCGATGGCTCATTGATACTCTCCGCTCCTCCGGTCTTGAGGATCCCTACTCCGAACCACCCCCTGATGGGCTCGTCGCTCTCATCGCCATCTCCCACCGTCCTCTTCTGATCCCCTTCATGTCAATTATGCCCTTATGTCTCGCATCCTCGCCACTTGTGAGCCCACTACCGTTCCTCAGGCTCTGGCCCAGCCTCATTGGAAACAGGCTATGGAAGCGGAAATTCATGCTCTTCTTCGGAACCACACCTGGGACCTTGTCCCTCGTCCCTCACATTGTTCCGTCATTGGTGTCTGGTGGATTTTCAAAACAAAATACGCCTCTGATGGTTCTATCGACAAGTATAAAGCTCGGCTGGTGGCTAAAGGCTATGCCCAACGACCCGGCATCGACTATGGGGAGACCTTTGCACCTACCGCCCGGATGAGCACCATCCGCACGGTCCTCGCTCCTCAGGGGGGTCACTATGTATAAGCCCTCTATACCACATGCGTTCAAGGCATATTTCTAAAATCCCTTATCTGTGTAAAATTTTCATTAATAAAATGTACCCCTTTTCTATACAAATCTGTAAATTTTTTTCAAAACTATTTTAAATAGTCCCTTATGTATATTTATTTCTGTAAATTTTAGAAATAAAAAATATCCTTTTGTTGAACTCACGTGATAGGGTTACATATGATGAGTAACCCCCCCGAGCCTCGCTCTTGCCGCCCACCATCAGTGGCCCATCTTTCAAATGGACGTCAAATCTGCATTTTTGAATGGTGATCTTCATGAAGAGGTATATGTGGATCAGCCGCCCGGCTTCATTAATTCTCGTTCTCCTTTCATGGTCTGTCGCCTTCGCAAGGCTCTCTACGGTCTCAAGCAAGCTCCTCGGGCCTGGAATCAGCGTATTGATACCTTCTTCTGCCGCCAAGGACTTCTTCGCTCTCTGGCTGATCCCAATCTTTATCTTTTTCATGAAGGACAGCTTCATACCTTCATCATTCTTTATGTGGATGATTTAATCCTCACCGGGAGTCATACCAATCATATCCTTGCCATTAAAGTTGCTCTTTAAACTGAATTTGAGATGACGGATATGGGCCTTCTCCATTTTTTCTTGGGTCTTGAGATTTGGCAGACTAAGAGGGGGTATTTTGTCTCTCAGCAATGCTATGTTCACGAGCTCCTCGAAACTTTCCACATGGCTGACTGTCGGCCCATCACCTCTCCCATGGATCCCAACGCTAAACTCTCTGCTTCTGGGTCCACTGCTTATCCTGATGCCTCCCTCTACCGCCAGCTTGTTGGATCTCTTCTTTGGCTACTTAACACTCGATTGGATCTCGGCTTCTCTGTCGGCACCCTCAGTACCTTCATGCAAACCCCTTCGCTTTCTCATTGGCAAGCTACTCGACGTCTCCTCCGCTATCTTAAGGGGACCTCTACTTTCGGGCTCTTTTATGCTGCCAATGGTTCCTCTCCTTCCCCGCTCACTCTCCGAGGTTGGAGTGACTCCGATTGGGCTGGCGACCCCGATTCTCGCCGTTCTACCACGGGCTATGTTTTCTCCTTTGGTTCTGCGGCTATCTCCTGGTCCAGTAAACGCCAACCCACGGTCGCCCTATCTTCCACCGAGGCTGAGTATCGGGCTATGTGTAGTGCCACCTGTGAGGCTGTGTGGCTTCGGTGCCTTCTTCTCG
The DNA here is from genome assembly GCF_047967505.1 of Dipteris shenzhenensis. Lineage (NCBI taxonomy): Eukaryota > Viridiplantae > Streptophyta > Polypodiopsida > Gleicheniales > Dipteridaceae > Dipteris > Dipteris shenzhenensis. Next base: position 11,457,676 of record NC_141600.1, read on the forward strand.
ATTGTGGTCTTCAGCAATCCACTTCTACCACACTTTTTTGTGACAATCAAAGCTGTATTGCCCTTGCTCGCAATCCGGTTTTTCATGCTCGGACAAAACACATTGAAATTCAGTACCACTACACGCGAGAGAAGGTTCTTGACGGTACCATTGTGCTCCTATTCAGCACCACTTCTGACAACGTCGCCGACATATTTACCAAATCTGTTTCTCCTCCCCTTCTCCAACGTCATACCAGCTCTCTGGGTCTTGTGCCACACCCTGGAGCTGAGAGGGGGTGTTGAGAATCAGCATCTCCAGGCGTGGCCAGCCGACCAGCCCCCATGCAGCAAGAGGGGCCAGAGGGGGTAGGTTGGCTGACCAGCTGGTCGGCCCAGTTGACCTGACCGACCAGGCTAGTCGGTCCAGCCAAACTGGCTGACTCCCCCCCTGGCCTGCCCTATAAAAGGGCCTCCTTCCCTTCACTTCATCCATCACTTCTTGCAGCTCCTCAAGGCTCTAGCATACAGCCTGCTCCTGACCATCCCCTCAGAGCCCCCTCTCAGCTGCTCAGTTGGCTGCCCACACTCCCGCAGCAGATCTTGCCTCTTCAGGGCTCTTGCCTCCCCGCTCCAGGCCTCTACAGTTCCCTTGTTCCAAGGTTCCTGCCTCTTCACCCAGGCTCCTTCAGCCTCCTCTTCTCTAGGCTCTTGCCTCCTCAGTTCAGGCTCCTCTAGCCTCTTCACTCCAGGCCCCTGCCTCTTCGTTTCAGGCTTCTCCTGCCTCCGTGCTCTCAGGCTTCAGCTTTCTTGTGTTCCCCCCTTTTTCTCTGCTTCAGTTCAGCCTCTCCTGCAGCTCCTGTTTTCTATCTTATTCAAGATATCTTGTATTTCAGTTGCTGCCGTGGTTTAAGGGCTGATTTACAGCAGATCAGTGGTGGTACATTTTGTTATCTCTAGTGTTCTCTGTGTGGCTCTATAATTTTAGTTTGTTTGCATCTTCCGCTGCCATTTTAATATATTCTCCTTCTAGATGCCTTCTTTTTCTTACTATGGTGTTCCTCTTCCTAATGTTCCTCATCTACTTCTTCCTTGCTTTCTTCTTCTTCTTTTGCTTTACCACGCCCCCGTTTAGCCATCATTACCTCTGTTTCCTCATCCCCTGAAGAAGCTTCTAACAAGGATACTTGTTTTTCTTCTTTCTTTCTCAATCTAGGACACTCGGGGTGATAGTGACCTTTTTCATTACATTCATAGCAAGTGACCCAACTCTTATCTCGAGGCCTATCTTCACTCTTTGGTGCTCTAGGTTGTCATGCATTAACCAAATGCAATTTCAAATCAGCAAACTCTGCCATCAATTGGGAGATATTATGATCTAACTCAGAGGACTTTGGTACTTGAGGAATGCCCATTACCTCCACCTTAGAAGTTGAAGTTGTTGAAGACACAAAAGAGGATTCGATCTTTAGAGAAGCTTCTTTCTTGGTTGCAATGCAAAGTGCCTCCACATATATTGTTGGATCTTTACTCATTACATTTGAGTGAAGACAAGGCTCCAAAGCCATAACAAATTTGCTCATCTTTAAGTGTTCCATCCCTACGAGACTTTGAGGGGCCGATGATGCAGATGCCACAGCTCGCAAAGCTACCCTTTCATACTTTGTCCATAAATTTTCATTTCAGATTGCCAATGCAGAGACCCTCTCCTTGATAGAACTGGTCCAACTGCAACATCAAAGCATTTGGCAACGCCACTGCCCCAAATCTTTGCTTCATTGCAATAGCCACCACTTGGTCCTAGTCCTCCTTGGTAGAGTCCGACAAGGCCTCATGCCAACTCAAGGATACACCTTCAAGAAAATCAGGCAAAATCTCTGCCCGATCCTTCATGGACCATCCAGAAAGCCGGCATCCTCGAACAAAATCCTGAAGATAAGACTCCGGGTCTGCCCCTTGGGTCCCTCGAAACACTCAAATCTTCACCATGATGAAACATAAAAAGGAAACACCAAGATCTAAACAAGATCCCACAAAGCCTTAATATACCAAGACCAACTTATTATGCATAACCACTTGTTGAAAACCCTCCACAATGTGATCCTCAACAAAATCTTTAAAAAAAATTGACCAACCAGCACCATGAAAATATTGTGTATACATGCATTCAAGAATCACCCTTCTCATAATTGGAAGTGCACATAACAACTTCAAGATATTGTACTCTTCATCATTTGCATAGCAAAAGAAGTTGAAAGCATTGAGAATCACCACTCCACTGTTATAGTCAAAAACTACCCAAAGACTCAACTCTTCTTCACACCAAGCTGCCAATGCATGAAACAATCCCCAATCTATCATTGTGCCTGTTGACGGCATTGTCGATTCACCAACATGTTCAAGAGTGCAAACATAAAGGATATGATCATGATGACCGTGCGAATAGCTTGAGCATCACCTTCACAATCTTCTAGTTCTCTTAAACGTTTGCAATCTCTTCTAACGGAGTTCTTCCAGGCATCTTCTTTATCACATCAGAAAACACATGCCATACTAGGCATAACATGCAATCAAGTACACTCGAGACCGTTTAGTAAGGTGGGATAAATCTAATACCAAACGTACCCGGCATCTCCACCAAAAGATGTGACATGATGTTGGGGGTAATAAACTTCACGCACCTCTTCACTTTCTGCTACTTTCGAACTGCATGATAGAGATATTCATCACTAGGAAAGGGGACATTAAAAAGAAGCTTTTATGCCAAGATACCACACCATAGTTTCCTCCCTTAGATGAGAATGAAGATGGTAACATCCCAAGTGATGTTGTACTCAAGCATAGAGAGAAGGAAAGGATCAGCAGAGGCCATAATCTCAGCAAGCCAATTTGTGCCAAAGAGAAGAGTGATACGTTGTTGAAAGAAGATCTTGCAACTCAACATGACATGAACTTATATATATCGAGGAGTTTGAAGGGGCTGATTGGGTCGGATGGGTAGGTTCTGAGAAAACATTGCACCTCCTTCATAGATACCTTTACAATTAGCTCAAAACACTCTATAAACTATTATTAGACACAGAGGCCTATAACTTTCAATGGAGACATGATATCAAATATTCAAACACATATAGAGATGCGCCTTGTGGGCTTCACGCTGATATACGTTTCATAAGAAACAAAGAAGTGGCCAGAATGTTATGGGCAGTTTACTCGACTGGGGTAAAAACTATCTTAAAAATAAATTTTCAGACATAGAGACTCATAACTTTTTACAGTAGTATATCTGATCAGACTATCGAGCAGAAAGTTATGAGCAAAACACTAATAGGGGGTCAAACTATCATAAAAATTGCCCTCCACCCATGCTAATTTCACCTGAGCAAGATGCTCCCTCAAGACTCCACCTTCATCAACGATCCACCACTCATAGATTTTGCCTAAAAGAGACTAAGTAACTCCCTTGGTGGCTCGAGAAATGGATGGACCATGTGTGTGCAATGAGCGGCCATATAGAAAGAACTTTTAAGGCTTTGAAAGAAAGAAAAGGGAAGAGAGACTTAAGAGAGGGAATACGAAGTAATCTTTAGTGTCAATACAGTGAGGCTCCACTCCAATGCAACTCAAAATACTACAAACACAAGGGAGAAGAACACGTTTCATACATACAAGAGGGAGCGAAAGCTCCAAGACTACTCATAGAGAGAGAATGAACTAGAGAGAGATGGACTCAAGAGCCTACATAAGAGAATATCTACAAGAGGGAGAGAAGTCTCATGGAAGAGGCTTGAGGAGACTAGAGCTACAACAACATGAGGCCTAATGGTGAAAGAGATGATGAACAAGGGAGAGGAGGGCTCCTTTGATAGAGATTTTGTCACCCTTCTTCACCCATTTACAATTGTTGCCTGTAGATTCTTTTTCCCATCAATCACATAAGCTCGTATGTCACCATCCATGTCCTTTTTGGCTGCTCTTGCCATGTGTCCCATCAAAAGATGCTCAAGGCTCTTAAAATATTGAGAAAGTCAAGAGTCTCCCCACATGGAGCCCATAGGGACCCTCTCTTTTCCATATGTCCACATGCTTCTCACATCTTTCGTATTCCACATGGGAATTCTAGAAGGATTCGTCTTGACTCCACACTCCTCCACATGCCTTCCACATGCTTGGCATGTGGCCTCTCTTATATTATTGGAACACATGGACATGAGCCCACCTCTTTATATGACTCACTCTTCCTATTTTCTAAAAACCCCATAATATCCCATACCCAAATAACTTTCACCCCATACCAAGGTATTTATAATTCATACCTATGGTATTTACAATGATCCATTCCACTCATCCTCTCAACCCCATACAATATCTTATAAAATAGAAATAAGTGAGAGCCGCTAGGCTGTCACTTGATACTGAAACTCTTAAACATAGAAGAAAACAATACCAATGCCAAGTAAAAAATATCAAAATTTGGCGTCACAATATGCACTCCTATATTCTTGTATACCTAGCACATGATCATGTGCACCGATTTTATTAGTTGCACAATTATGTGCACTCACATGCACTACGTCCTATAAAGATGTATCTATCAATTCAGCCTATTTGCAATAGATTAATTGCATTCTCTGATCTATGTATGTGCTCCCATACAGTTCATTTTTTGTGTGTGTGCTCTGATCTGGTTGATAGTTTGGAGTTTGTTCATTTGTGACTTAGTGGACAAATGTGTACCTCAAAGCCCTAACTTACAAGATTTTTGCAATGTGAGGTGATAGACTGGCTAGTATACGATCGCAAGGGATAACCTTGAAGTATTAGCACCCTTAGACAAGCGCAACAATTCCGCCTCTCCTCTTCCCTTTGATCTCCGCTTCCTTCAAATCCCCCTGCAATCTCCGCTACCTTCACATCCTTCACATCTTTCTTTTACGTCGGTCATTGCACTCTCTTCACCTCATTTGCTTTATCCCTCTTCAGAATTCCATTAGGGCGTCTTCTACCATCGTGGACATGCTCTTTGGCATCCTCCTATCACCCCTGGGTGTATTCGGTTGTGGGATGTGTACCCATTTCATCTCCATTTCATTCAAGCAGGCCTCATGAATGATATACATCATTCACCTTGATTTTTTGAAAGAGCAGAGGCTGGTGTTCTATGAGAAGGCAATGCTCATAAATCGCCAATCACTAAAGAAGCGCTCCCATAATTTGCCAAGGTCAGCTTCGTTTTGTCTAGCCCCAATTTTATCATTGACCAAAGATGGCATTACAAGTATCCCACTCGAGATATAATTTTTTCCTCTCCACTGGGGCTACGTCTTTGGCCCTGCAAGGGTCGTAAGGGATGTCTTGGTTAGTGAGTTGCTAATTAGGTCCATAGTTCTAACGTTAGTTCTTCGAGTCAATTTGATCATACAAATTGTGGTTAATATGAGGTTTAAGTGTGGGTTAGTAATAGTTTAAGGGCTTATAATGTGTTTAGGGTTTAAGGTTTTTGTTTGCTTGTGGAGGTCTTAAATGTTCTTGTTTTTTGTTTAACCTCTTGTGGAGTTCCTAAATGCTTTTGTCTTTCGTTAGGTATTTCTCTCTAAAGATGGAGGCTCTCTTTGTCTCTTGTATCACACCACCTTTATATTACTCTTGCCAAAATAGGTGCGTCCCTTAATGGTCCATCCACCACACACATACACACACTTCTTTCACCTCTTTTCACTCCTCTCTTTCATTCATCTATCTTTCTCCATATTCATTCACCTTCACTTACTTTTTCTCTTTTCCTTCCTTCCAATTTACACCTATCTTTTCTCTTTTACAAGTTATTGGATATATTTATCAAGCTACTCTACACTTAGGCTTATAATGACACTCCAAAAGGTGCTAGGATAGCTTTCATTTCCTAAAGATGATAGAACCCATCCCATACGTTGATTGATAGCCACTGCTTACACGTATTTCGAGCAAGGGTTTCAACATTTTGGAAACTCTGATGAGCACGACTCTTGTCCGAAATCTTTCTTTCGTATTACATCATGCGTGACATCAGAAAAAGCGTCTTCCAACTACTTTGTGAATCGTCGTTCTCTCACGTTAAATGGCCCGTATTTCGCTGCCTGTGCGATGCACTGCAGGAAACTTCTGGAAAGATCGGTTCAACATGGATACCCAGGCTTTGATCTCATCTTCTCTGTCAGCTCGTTGGAGCTTGCAAGGGCGCACAGCACTGGTGACTGGTGGTACTCGAGGCATTGGGTAACTAGTAACTACAGATGCACGTACTTTTCCGAGGTCTTCTTTCCAAATTGTTGTTGTACGGTCCGTCCGGAAGAGAGCCTTGTTGTGTGTGTGTGTGTGATACTTCTGTTAGGGCAGCTCATCCGTGGCATTGCCATCCCGCAGGAAGGCAATAGTGGAGGAGCTGGCCTGCCTAGGAGCATCAGTGTATACCTGTGCCCGCACAGCAGCCCATTTGGAAGAACGCTTAAAGCAATGGCAAGAGGCTGGATTTTCCGTAGAGGGTTCAATTTGCGATGCAACTTTAGCCGAGTCACGCATCCAACTGATACAAGAAGTGTCTAGGCATTTTGACGGGAAGTTGGATATCCTGCTAGGCTGTCTCTTAGCGCTCGATCCTCGGTGTGGGAGCTCTCAAACTGCAACTTTCTTGTACGACGTATTGAATATTCTTTTCACGATGCTATTCAATACTGGCCGCAGGTTCACAACGTGGGTGGAACCGACTCAAGGCCAACCTTAGATGTCACGAAAGAAAATTACGATTTCATCATGGGAACAAACTTGGAATCCGCTTTCCACTTATCTCAGCTCGCGCATCCTTTGCTAAAGGCTTCCGGGAGAGGACGAATGGTGTTCATCAGCTCCGTCGGCAGTTTCCTTACCACTGCAATCCCTTTTACAGTATATCAACTCGCAAAAGGTACTCTTCGCAATTCTCCCTCCCGCTGCGCTGCAAGGCGAATAATTGAATGAACTAAAATTGAATGCAAGGCGCGTACTGCATCATTTTGCAGCCGGGATGAATCAATTGACGAGGGCGCTGGCCGTGGAGTGGGTCAAGGATGGCATCTTGGTGAACGCCGTGGCTCCGGGTATCATAGCAACGGAGCTCGCGGCTGAGGTGATGACACGCAGAATATTTAATTTCTAAGGGTTTCTTTCTGCGTTTTCCCGTTGCTTTTGATCATCGTGTTGCTGTTGCTCATGTGGGTGATGATGATGATGATGATGATGAGGGTGATGCAGGTGTTTGGGCAGTCGGAGAATATTGTGAGAGACATTCCATTGGGGCGGCCAGGAGAACCCAAAGAGGTGGCTGCAGCTGTGGCGTTCTTGTGCATGCCTTGTTCAGCCTTCTTCATGGGTTCCATGCTAGTGGTGGACGGTGGAACCGCAATTCGCCCGGCCTTCTCTTGATGCTGCTAACGACATCGAAGTTTTCACATCTTGCGTTTAATTGCTCATGCGTGTCTGAGCATTCAAGTTTAACAGATCATATTCATATATTCAATATTTTGAAACGTTTAGTTTAAAAAAAAAAAAATATTTATATTCACCTATTCAATATTTTAAAACAAAATGTCAGAACACTTGAGTGGACAATTGAGTAGATTGAGTGTTTCTATGTGAGGCTCGAGAGACCCACTTCCATTCTTTGACAGCCCTCCTATAACAAGTTGAAACTTCATTGAACTCTTGAAAAAAATTTGCACAAAAAAATTTAAGTCTTTATAGAGCAGGTTTTAAAGAAACACAAGTTTTAAAGAAACAATTACATGGTACGACCTCCAAAGTTTTTTAAAACAAGTAACAATAGAGACTCTACAAATGATCTCACATCCAAACCTAGTTTTTTATAAGCACTAGAAATTGTTTGTGTTTAATTAACCATGCTTTTTAAATAAGTAACTATATCTAAGCTAGTATGGATGATAGATCCTTCAAGTGAAAGTGTTTCTTGTTTATATTCATCGATTATGAATTAGCACTACCTGGACATAATCTACCTTCTAAGATGACTAGGTTTATAATTGAATTTTGTGGCATCGTAGTTATAGTAGAGAATGAATTTTGTGCCATCGTAGTTAGTCTTTTAAAGGAAACACATGGTGATAGTTCCGCTCTCTCTCTCTCTCTCTCTCTCTCGCCGCACATTGTACTTATAGTCTTTTAAAGGAAAACACATGGCGATTGCCTCTCCTATGTACATATATGCCTCACCCACCCGTTACTCCACACACACACACACACACCTATGTAAAAGAAAGGGCAACTAAGAAAGAAGATTTTTGTGATGTAAAGTTCTCAAAATATGGAATATATTTGTGCAATACTAGCCTACTACACTTTATCATTTTCTAAATTGGATTTTCCATAGTGTCTTCAATTTTGTTCAAGCCTACCTTAGATCATCAATTAATGTGACTATAGCATGGTTATCCGGCATAAAATCTTCCTGGCCAAAACAAGGACCAACACAAGCTCCTTAAATACTTAACAAATCTATATCATGTGCGATTTCACTAATATCTCGAAGGAAAACTATAGGAGATGGATCAACTTAACTCCTAGTAAGTGTTGGCATAGATTGTCTTAAGGAAGTGCTTTAACTTACACTCCCCATAATGGCAACATTAGGTTAACCCAAGCCCTTATAGAATTCAACCATCATAGAGATATACCTTTCAAGAAACTCTTTCTCATATGGTTTATTTATAAATACTATTATGTTCATCTCACTTAGAAGGGCCTCTCTCATCTCTTTCTAATACAATTATTTATAAACAATATTATATTCATGTCACTTTGAAGGGATACTCTCATCATAGAGGCATAGCTTTCAACCAACTCTTTCTCATTCACTTCATCTCACATTAAAGGGTCTCTCTCATGGCATATCCCCAAGTAAGTTATACATCAATGAAAAATTTTCCATGTTGGGAAAATGTGGACACAAGTATAAATTCAAATGCATGGTCTTTGGGATATTTTGCTTATATACATCCTACACCAAAACCACAAGTTATCATATGCTATAGGCTTCCCAAGGGGATGACCATTTTTTTAGCATAATCTTTCGGGCATCCAAGCAAAGGAACAAAAAAGCTTCCAACTGTGTAAATATATGGCAAATATGGATCAAAAGAAAATGTAGTTTGGGTCAACGTTTGCTTGGGTGTAGCCAATCACGAAACTATTTTCGGGTTCATTTTGGGGCCGCGACGTGATGCATTGGTGGGTGAGATTTTGAATTTTGCACGGACCTGCACTCTCGCTGAAAGTTTTTTCGACATCATGATTGCCGCACTGGTGTCATAATGAGACACAATCTTATCATTGTCAACAGCACAGAGCTCAACACATGGCACTATATGCATTTACTCATGAGCACAAAGACTTGTTGCTCTACCTCTAACCTGACTACATCACACAGCCTTTGCCTTGCCATCTATCATTGCATAGCTCTGCCATCTGTCTCATTGCGCAATACAATCTTTTGTTGCACTGACCACCATGCTGGTTTGAGTTTAACCATGTTGGCCTGACTACAGCACAAAACTTTTTCCTTGCCACCTGTCATTGTGCAGCTTCACCATCTATCACTGCGCAACACAATCTTTTGTTGCGCTGACCACCGTGCTGGTTCGAGCAATGATGTTGGCATGGAGAGACCACCACATTGGCATGAAGACCACCGTGGCATGTCAATCTCTAAAGGGGACCCCTCAAAGTCCATATCTGCAACCACCGTGCTAGATGTTGGAGCTATTTTAGTTCTAAACCAATGAAAATAGTTTATTTGGAGATATTTTAGCCATATTACCCCTTGTGCAACAATTTCTCAACCACCGCACATGCTCTTAAAGCTATTTTAGTTCCAAGCTAAGTAAAAATTTGCAATTTATGATAGTTTCCTTGCAACCACCGTGTTGGTTATTGGAGATATTATAGTTCTAAACGAAAGAGAATATACTCCTATTTTGAAGTTTCCTTGCAACCACCACGCTGGTTATTGGAGTTATTATAGTTCTAAACCATCGTGTTGGTTATTGGAGTTAGTATAGTTCTAAACTAGGAAAATATACTACTATTTTGAAGCTTTTTAAGTCCTACTAGTCCTTGTGCAACAATTTTTGCTAATTCTTGGAGCTATTTTAGTGCTATTTTAATTCCAAGCTAAGGAAAATGTAGTTCTATTTTAGAACTATTTTAGTCTTTCTACAACAATTGCTTCTATAGCAACTGCACCAGTTGCACTGGTTGTAGTAAATCCTAAAGAGGGCATTTGTGAGCCCTTTTCACTACAGTAACAATAGTTTTTTCAACAATTTCTCAGTCCCTATGGTTGCAATAAAATTAAACGAGGACAGAAATATGCCATTTGTACTTCTTTAGAGCCACTTTCACTACAGAAGTAACAACAACAATAGTTTTGACAATAATGGTACTACATAAAAAGGAAACAAAAGAAATTGCATCCGATAGTTTTTGCAATAATACTATTACATTGAAATTGAAACAAGATAAATTACATCCAAAGCAAACAGTTAACAAAATAGATTACATCTAAAGATGCTAGCACTTTGTCTTTGTGACACTTCTTTAGACACTTTTAGCACTTGTCAACACCACCATTGTGGCAGGACCTGGTGTCACTTTTTTCCTTTGTTAGCACTTTCTTATACTTTTGACATGGTGCCTCATATGCTGGGGACAATACTTTCTTACACTTTTGACCTAGTGCCTCATATGCAGGGCTTGTAGTGCTATCGTAGTCAAGACTTTCTTACAACTTTGGCCCATTTCTCCTCGTAATTAGCAAGGGACAATATGAGCACCTCATAATTGAACATAACCTTCTTCATAGCAACTTCTTTCAAGGCACCAGTAGAGAGAACTCAACTTGGCGGTGAGCTCAATCAAGCACAACATTCGATAGTGGACAAGGAACTCAATGTGGTGGTGAGCTCCAGCACACTGATGCATGCTCTCAGTCTATTACATCTTATCACCAAGCTGAGTTATCCTTCCCCAATGCCGAAGGTTGTGTTCAATTACGAGAGTCTCATCACCAAGTTGAGTTCTTTGCTAGTGCCTGACGGAACAACGCCATTTCCCTTGGCTCCCCATCCTGCAACTTTCTTGGTCATGGATATGGCTGTGGAGTGTTACAGGATGGAGCTGGATGGAGAGCCAAGGCAAACAATGAATCCTGTGACTTAGGCAACATTATGATGGGACATTGAGGTTGCAGTAGAAGATTCATCACAGGGGTGGAAGGGGGCTTGGAGAGAGCATGGAAGGGGTTAGGAGAGGAATTTTCCTATGTGCAGTGAATTGTTTCTTTTTCTTTAAGGCCTTTATATAGCTAGACTGGCCACCCTCCCACTCTTTTTCCCTTCATTTCTTATGTCAGTTTGTGCGACTCTGGGTGCCTATCATTGCTAAGACCACACAATCCACCCATTGGACTTTGCTAGAAGCCCAGCCTAGAGTAGGTGGTCATATACATCATCATCTAGCCATGACGTGCAATTAGATGGTTGCCATGGGAGAATTTCTCGGTCATCAGAGCCAAGATCATAATAATTCAATGGGATGAGGGGGAAGGAGTGGTGTCACATGCACCCTGCTTGCTACTGGTAGCCTAGCCTAGCATAGGCAGTCATTTACATCATCGTTTAGCCATGACGTGCCATTAGATGGTTGCCATGGGAGACTTTCTCGGTCATCGGAGCCAAGATCATAATAATTCAATGGGATGAGGGGGGAGGAGCGATGGCACATACACCTAGCTTGTTGGTTGCCTAGCCTAGCGACGTAGGTAGTCATATACATCATCGCCTAGCCATGATGTGCGATTAGATGGTTGCCATGGGAGAATTTCTCAGTGATAAGAAAATTTTAACTGTCTGATATGTTTTTATAGACTATCTCTAGCTTAATGCTAATTTGAGCGTGCGAATTAGATGGTCCCTCATGAAAAGTCATTGTTATTACAGTCTAATTCTGACTCAATGCTAATTCGAGCCTATGAACTAGATGGCCCCTCACGTAAAGTCATTGTTATTACAATCAACTGAAGAAAGGCAACATCAAAACAAGACATTGGATTAGTCGGTTCATCAGACTATAATAAGAATAATTCTTGGTCATAAGAATGAGAAATATTATTATTATAGCTTGATGAACCAATTGAATGCTAATCTAAGCTTGTGAACTAGATGGTCCCCCATGCAAAGTCATTGTTATTACAATTTGATTCCAGCTCAATGCTAATCTGAGATTGTGAATTAGATGGTCCCTCATGCATAATCATTGTTATTACAGTCTAATTCCAATTGAATGCTAATTTGAACCTATGAATTAGATGGTCCCTCATGCACAGTCATTGTCACTAAAAAAAGCTCAGTGGTTGGTTCGGATTAGTATACTGTTTGGGACTTACATTTTTCCTTGTTTGGGATTTATTGATTGGTATTAACTAAAACAAGCGCGCTGCTCATTTGGAATTTACTAAAGGTTATATTTTGTGGGGGTTGCAATTAATCGTAAACCAACAAAAATGCATTTCCTTGTTAGTGCCTACATCCTCTAGCCTTAACTATCATACAACTAGCCTGTCATATTCATCAATGTAATTTGTAGGAAATCTATTGGTATACGGGTCTTCAAAGATGGCAAAGATCTCATTGGATTACATCATTCAGCATGTCAAGATGGCTTGATTTGACAGATTAGAATATATGAACAATTACAGGTTGGATAGCAAGAGAGCAAACTAGTTTAAAAACTCAACAAGTCTCGAGTGAAGGAACAGCAGAGGAATAGAGATGGAAAGCCACAGAGGCAATGATATTTTTTCTGTCACTTGTCCTGAGCTTGATGAAGCCATTTTGCAAGGGGTCCCTTGGCAACCCAAGATTTTCATAGATGAGATTGATTGCTTGGAGGAGGAACATAGAGTTCTCATAAGTGTCATTCACAAGATGGTCATATTGCAGGAGGAACTGTGGGAAGGCCTTCAATACTATAAGAACCCACAGTTTGCAAAGTATGTTGCTGAAGGCTCCCATTGTGCAAAGTGTCAAGCCCTTGTCCTGGAATCCTTGCGTAAATATTAAGTCCTTTAAAGATCTCAGACTTGATCTCTTGGAATCTTGGATATATATTACTCGACACTTTTTTAGGGGCTGACCACCCCTCTAATACAGTTGCCTTTTCAATAGAACTTGAGTTAAGTAGTAAATTGTCTTTGTATTTATCCATCCTTAGATACGATGGTGGTCTCTTTTTGAAATGTAGAAGAGTAAAACTTGGTTGTATAAACTACCAGGGTATATAACTTTAGGGGCTAACTATACATTTGACTTTTCTATGTAACTTCAGTTTTAAAGTAATAATTCACCATTTATCCGTCCTTGGATATGACTGCTTCACTCAGTTGGACTTTATAATTTGAAAATGTTACATTTAGTTGGATTCAAAGGTTCTATTTTCTTATGACTGCTTCACTCAGTTGGACTTTATAATTTGAAAATGTTTCCCTAAGTTGGAGTTTATAATTCAATGGACATTTTCAGATAATACAAAACAAAATGCAGTATGTGAAAAAACAAAATATAGTATGTGAAAAAACAAAATGCAGTATGTGCAAATTAAATTTAACTAATTTAAGTACTAAGAAACAAAGTAATTTGAACCACCGAGCTGATCAACAACTAATGTCTATTCAACCACAGTGGTGTATGAGTTGAACTAGCCACAGTTGCATGATGTTCCAACCATTACCAATGCAAGTGTATTTCATGATCCGAACGGTTGGAAATGGAACCACATCAACACAGTGGTGACCAATGAGGACATTGCAACATTATGGGAATGCACCGATTCAAAACATGGACGGTGGCTCATTAAGAATTGCCACCACCCCACTATGAGGGATAATGCATACTATATATACTACATGATCAAGTTTGACAAGCCTCATAGCAGGGCTGTGCCACTTTACTTTGCAAAGATGTTATATGCAAAGTTTGTGTTGGACATGCCTATGGATTTTGTTGACAAACCCAGGACACGGGGCAAAAATCCAGTGCAACCACAAGCCACCAATGTTCCCATCGTTGCAACACTGCCTACTAACATGGGAAGCCCGACTTCAGGTAAGTGAAGTACATGCCATTTTGTTACATGTCCATTTTTGTAGTTGTTATATCATATAGAGTGTACTCATTAGTCACATTGTGCACTTGTGTAGTTTCCGTGACAGGTTCTAAGTTATTTATGAATGTTCATGAAGTCGTGGAAGATGAAGGTGTAGAGGGCCCACATGCCGAGGGTTCACAAGCTGCAACGCAAGGTGCTGCATGGGAAGATCTCACCTTTCCAAGCATCATAGTGCGTGATACAATGATCGAGTATCGGTGGGTGATGAGTGAGAACGAGCACTTGCAAGCTAAAGTCAATCGCCTAAATGCCATTCTCCAATAGGCCGCCCAAAGGCAAGACCTCAAAAATGCCTACGAGGAGCAATGCTGCATCGTCGCTTCATATGCTCAACAAGTGCAAGATGCACAAGCTGCTCTCCAACACATTGAAGATGGTAGCTGTGTTCGCAACTTGAGTCCAAATTTTGTGGGCTTGGCAGCCAGAAAGTCATCCACCCTTTCGTCGCATATCACTTTTGTGGATGATGGGCCTTTATGTCCAATATGCCAAGATCATTTTGATACCACGACTAGATATTATGCCCTATCGTGTCATCATCGGTTTCACCTGGTTTGCCTGGCAAATATGTTGAAAGTCAGGAGTGCCTGCCCAACTTGTAATGCTCCCCAAGCCAAGCAATTGTATGATGTTCTTGACATTGGAGCAACATTTTCAGCAGATCCTCGGTTGAGAACACTATCATCTAAATGCATTGTATTGCCTTGTAAAGACATATACCCATTTTGTTAATGGAGCTAATGCGATGTCTTTTTATTTATTTTGAAATATTTAAGTAAATGTTGCGCGAGTGATGTATAAGGGTGTATTATGATTGCCTTGAAATACTTAAGTATATGGCGTGCGAATTCTTTGTTGGGTTTATTTAAATCAATTTTCTTTAGAGGTGTATTTTACTTGTTTTGAAATACTTAATTTGCAGACATGCGATTAATATGCTTGATTATACTTTATATCTCTGCAATTAATACTTAATTGTTTTTCTTCAAACCTCTGCAAATCCGCCTGCCATGATGATCATACTACTCTCCATCCTATCTACCTTGGTGTTGGTGGTGTTGCTATGTGGGTTATTTATCATTCTGTTGCGCAATTGCATGCGATGCAATTGTTCCTATAGTCCACAAAATTAGCAATAGGATATGGACCTCGCATGCACCAGCAATTTTTTGATGCTCAAAATTTTTGTAACATGAGCTTCTTAGGATAATTTTTTGGCCACTTAATCTGTAACTATAAAATTTGGAAACTAAGCACAACTATACAGTTTGCCCAGCGATTGTGACTAAATGTAAACTATGATCAAACTCAATACCGTGTACAATAATATGATAACGATGTGTTATTATGTTTGTTGATGTGAAAATTTGCATGTTTGACAATTATTGTAGATTAATTGTCATTGAAATTGTAACTATTTCATAAACACTTTGATATCGTGTACAATGTGCACTTTTATAATATGATGACAAGCCGTTATTATGTTTGTTGATGTGAATTCTCATGGTCGGTAAAATGAAAATTATCATAGATTAGCCATCATTGAAATTATAAATCTTCACAAACACTTTGATGTGGTTTATGCTCCCTCTCCAAAGTGCGCTTGGAAAGATTTATAATTTATCAAGGGCTAGTCTTCCATCGCTCCAGCCACCATCAGAACCATTTTTTTCATATCAATTTAATTGCATATCAAATACATTGCTTTCTAAGAGAATTGCATTTTAAAATGTTTGCAGCGTGAAAAAATTACATTTTAAGTGGCATTTTACCCTTAATTGCATTTTAAGTAAATAGCATTTCAGAAGGATTGCATGTTTAAAAAATTGCAATTGCAACATGTTCCAATTATAACCAACCATCAAACCAACATCTCCTCTTCTAAGTCACTAGAATTCAGCTCAGGATGAGTCAATATAGGGGCATCATGCAAGGGACCTGGAAGGTCAGTATGTACCCACTTTGGCATATCACTGTCGCTGGATACCCCTTTGCCATCATCCAAAACTCTAACGTTTGCATAGAGGTAAACTAGCTTTTTTTATCTTTCTGATGTCAAGCACTTTCTTGTGACGAAATGCACAAACTTATAGTTACTCTAGTTGCGTTCGCTAGAGGAGTTGCTACAAGGTTACGACAACACTTTCATGGCCAAGGCTTGCAAATGAGGGGTGGATGCCCCACACCATCTCCATGCTAGCATGTCTTTTGCTAGTTCTTTGATTCTTAGATAAGCAAACAATCCTTCTCTGTTTCAAAAAGTTGACACTTCCCTAACAATAGAGGCATACTCTATCATATCCTCAAAGAAACATCCAAGAAGATCATGCCACGACTGCATTATCTGAACATCAGTTTCTGTGCGATATTCCCACCAAATGTTGTGGGTCTAATATATGGGCGGCATAGTGCAGAGAGTTGTGAGCTTGATTTTGCACCATCTTTTGCAATGCAGTTCGTATTATATTGCTATACCCACCTTCATCGGGCCTCACATCTTCCTTCAAAACATCCCTCTCAGTAGTCCGCCATGCCAATATATAAGCACTTCCCATGCTTGGCCCTTTCACATCCAACCTACAGATTGTAAACCAAATTGGCTTCATAGCTTCCACTACATCGGATACCCTCCTCCAAAACATCGGGTTATTAACCAACACCTTCAGGTCTCCAAATTCACTACAAGAGTTATTTGAGCTGAATAAACTCTCTGTTTTACAAGGTCTTGCTGCATTAACAACCACTCCATCATTATATAGTTTGTACCAAAGCGAATTTCACCTGGCTTTAGAAGCTGTAGCGGGTAACTTGCAGGTTGTTTAGTCCTGAATATGCCTAGGAGTCGCTCATGGTTAAGAAAGTACAACATGACCTTTCATGCCTCATCCACAACAACTTTAAAGAAGCTTGTCTCAGGTGTTTTATACCAATTCTCCAAGACTAAATCCAGACAGTGGCACGAGCATGGCAATGCCCAAATACATCGATATCTGCGATTTATAAGTTTCCCATCCTTTCGACAATTCTTGGCATTATCAGTGATCAATTGAATAATATTGTCAGGACCAATTTCTTCAATGCATCTACTTAACTGATCTGCAATGAATTCTCCTGTCTTAGCCTCACCACTTGTATCAATTGACTATCGAAAAGCCTCCCCTTTGAACGTCACAACCATGATGTTAATCAACGATCACTTGCTAACATTCTTCCATCCATGTGATACGATGGTGCAAGCAGTCTTCTCAATGCCATCATAAACCACTTGTTGCATCTCCTGTTTCATCCTACTGTAGTAAGCATCCAACATGCTGTTACGAACAGCATCGTAACTCGGCATTGTAAAACCCCTGCTAGCTTTAGTGATAGAGGCCATGGCTTTTTCCCAATCTGGGCTTTGCACCATGCTCAACGGATATCCCATGCGACATATAGCTTCAAACACATCTTGTTGCGCTTTCTCGATATGTTGTGCTTTGAAGGAAGCTTCAAGAGATTGTTGCAGCACATGTGCACGGGCATTCGAACAAGGCCCATTACTACTTTATCCTCTTTCCATCTACACATTCGAGCAACTTGCTGATTGTGCAAGGGATCCAGCACCACTACTATGAGCAGTTGCACTTTGCGAACAACTTTCCATAGTCGCCGCGATTGCTCACCCAAGGTTTCAAGACCCATGGTTCTTTCTTCAATTATAAGTTGAGACTGGTGACGTGCAACTATTTCATCCACAATCAGGTCTGCAGTGTTGATTGTTTGACCACCCAAGATGGCAATCACCCTTTCCACTCCCGGACCCTTACACTTTCCAATTTGTCTTTGAGGGTCACCTAAGAAATGTTTGCGCATACGAGTTCTTGAACTTGTGTACTCTTCATGGCAGATGTTACATCTCCACTTTGTGCCAGTTATGAGCATAACATAGTCTGGGGCTTTTGCAGGGTTTTGGCCTCGTTTCTCAAAATCCGTGCTCCTCCCGTGCTCACGGACTCTGTATGCACGTTTCAATGGATCAATAATGTGAAATTGTAAATTGTCATGATAAAAATGTTTCTTTGATCTTAAACTTTATTTCTCGAATATGTGTTGCATGGAGAAATCATTTCTCTCATTCTTATTCCGTCAACGTTCAGTTAGTGCACCAGACCTCAAGACGAAGCAACCATCCAATCGTCTTGCCCTCTCGCAACATAATTGGATGGTTATAGATGTGGTAATCTACCTAGGGACCTAGGTGTTGGATGGCATATTGCCTGTTCCCACATCTCGCTCCTTCTCAAATAAGCATCTATCTGCACTATGATCATTCGTAACATCATGCTCTGTATATGAAAGTTGGTATTTCACACACACTAGTGTAGTAGCTAGCATTGCTTACATGCATGCGGCGGCTTGCGAGTTTCTCTCTCTCGCCTTCTACTTTTCAATTTTAATTCTTCAACACATGTATTCGAAGAATCTAAATGCATTAGTTCATGCTACAAGCAATCTACAACATTAAGACTCAAATAAATATGCAAGGAACCAACAATTGATCAATTGAGAACATCCATGATGAAAATCATTCTCAAATTTCATTACAATAGTTGCACATAGTAAATGTTCACTCATTTACATATTCAAATGGTACACAAGTGATTCAACTTGAGGCATTGTTAATGCCTTACAGGATGCTAGCAACTAATTTGACATTTGGTCCATCACATTTTCTTATTAATTTATTTTCATTGCCAATCAGATGTTTTCTTATCCTCATGGCCGATCCTGTAAAAACTTGGTTGCAAAAGTTACACTTCCACTTTTGCCGCCCTATCATTGTAACAAAATCTTGCGGTTTTGAAATACTTTGTCCTCCTTGAGATTGGTTTGGTAGTTGACATTGGCCTACCCTAACTTCTCTGTCCGCCATGGTTGCTATACATGTAAAAGAGAAAAAACGTCTGAATTATTAATATGTTTTCTACAACTTAAGACAATGTCACTAACATGTCATCGATAACAAATGTAAGTTTGTTAGACCTCAGGAGAGGACAACCATCCAATCGTCTTGACCCCTCCCGACATAAATGGATGGATATAGATGTGGTAATCTGCCTGTAGAAATAGGCATGGGATTGCAAGTTGCCTTTTCCCATGTCACGCTCTTTCTCAAGTAAGCATCTATCTGCACTATGATCATTCGCATCATCATGCTCTATATGCGAATGTCGGTATTTCACACACACTAGTGCAGTACCCAGCTATATCTACATTTGCACTTAACAAAATTTTTTGTTTGAAACTACGAAGTCAAGGATACTACTTAGGTTGGAAAATATCTAACATAAGTCTAGACATCCATTTCATACCTATATAATATCAACTAATTGTTCTCTGAGATAATGTAGGACTTTTCTCTCATTTCTCTTACAAGCAAACTTAGTCTGCAATGATCTCTAGCGTATAATGTGCAGGTTGATACAAGCTGGCAATTGGGAGCTACACAACTGGATAGACTTTCATCAAGTTGTTATCAGCTGGCAAATGTAAGCCACAACCGGCGAAAGCCAAGTATTTTCTTATAACTAATAAGTAGATATAAACTATAATATAACATTTTCCATGTGCGATTGGTTACCGATCGGCATATGCGGATCATTACTAGCACATGGTTCAAAGGTATTTTATACCCATATGCACGTGGTTACAAGTCGGCATAAGAGAACTCCCCACTAGCACATAGATATTTCCAATTATTGCCATATATTTTTACTAGTTTTTTAATATCTATGTATAGATACTTTAGCTAGTCAACTATTAAAAATGTGTTATTGCACTACATTTTAAAAGCTAATGTCTATAAAAAAGAAACTTTTCTCCTTTTCTTTTTGTGAAAAAAACTTTAAATATATTTACATGAAAACATTCTTGGAAAAATAAACGAAAAAGAAACTTTTCTCCTTTTCTTTTTGTGAAAAAAACTTTAAATATATTTACATGAAAACATTCTTGGAAAAATAAACTTTCACATCAACAACCGATAACCTATCAAATTTAAGCTACACATTTATCCATTTTGCATCCAAGAGTGGGTGGATATCAGCTGGCCTAAGCGAGCCCACCACCGACACTGGACACTTTTTAAAAGGATATGAAAACTCACAAAGCATTTTGGAAGCTTTCTTAATCCTTTCTTCCTTGTCCTTCTTTGTTTTTATCGAGACTCCAACAAAGCCAGATTCTCAGGAATGTGAATAGTACAAGGTCAGCGCAGCATATATGAGAAAATGCACCATGCAGTATGTTTCTATTATCGTGCGGTATATACCATGACCATGGCCACGCGGTATAGTATGGGACCGTGCAGTGTATACAATACCCGTGCAGTATGCATTAACACCAGGTGGTATAATAGCAATGATACCGCATGGTAGTGTGTTTTTACCATGTAGTAATAGGCTGTAGCCAGTTCCGGTTAAAAATTGTGGCAGGGGTGGATTAAAATGCTCCTAGGAGGGGATCAAAAAATGTTTAAAATGTTTTAATTCAGCGAATTAAAATGCCCATTTTAATCCCTCGAAAATCCCTATGCCATGGCAGCGATCAGTGAAAGACGATAATGCCAAACCAAAATAGAGAGAAGCTAGCTTGTGAGGCAATCAAAGAAAAGAAGACAAGATACAACTTACCCAAAAGACAACAACGCCAAACCAAATATGGCACAAGGTCATGTCGAGGTGTGTGCAGGGTGTAGGGCGAGGATGGGGTTAGGTTGCAGGTACTTAATCTTCTAAGATTTGATGGGCGGGACATGTGAAAATTCAAAATTCTTCGGAGTAGCAAAATTTCCAGCCATCGGTTTTTCCCCCTTCGGTGATACACGTCATCAGAATTGGGCATTCCAAACAATTGCAATGTGGCCTCAAATGCTTCAAAACACAAATACACCAAAGGGTACCCTATTAGGTTCGATGCTATGTATTATGAAATGCAATGACCTTTGGCATGCTTATGACCCATATAACAAGCAAGTGCAAGGAAAAACAAATAATTTAAAATTGTAAATAGTGTTGGATTTATTAAAAGATCTTTGCACATGCACAAATTGCACTTTTTCAACTTCTTCCATTTTAGGGTGAATCTAGATACCAATACCAATAACTATCAATGTTTTAAGACCACAATGTAGTAGTCCCACTAGTTTGGATTCCAAATTTTCAATCCGTTTTGGTTTTTAACAAATTAAAAAAAAGAAATGGAGCATGCCCTCAAATGGGTGTGCATCTTTTTAGCACAAAATTGGAGACCCTAATGTTCTTATTTAGGTGTATCCTTGGCTTGAGGAGAAGCTCACATAGTGTACTTTTTAATGATAACTTGGTTGCATGTATGTACATAACAAAATTTTGATGTTTTTGAATCAATTGCTATATCCTATAGTCTTCAGGATGCATGCTTCACATGCAACATAGCACTTGTAATGCATTAAAAATCTTGTTACAAATCCTTATTCCATAATTTTTTCATCTCATGTTCAAGTTTGGAATGTGTACTACAACTTGAAGACAAAGTTTACCAAATTCCGTTGAGCAATGCATAAGTTATGGGTCATGCAAGATACCTATGTACAGAAAAGTCCCTAAACCTCACCAAAAATGGCTACACCCAAGCAAACAATGACCCGTTTCACTTTGAAATCTACAAAGTATTATAGGAGGAGTATAGGAGTGCTATAAAATCTCTAGTATGTGGATGGAAAAGATCTACATACACACGTATGTATAACTATGAAGGATCTCTTTGATCAATTGGCTTCTTCGAGTGATGCATACAAAGTACCTATTGAGCAACCAAAACTGAAGTTATACTAGTCGCTTCCAAGTTCATGGCACATTGTATGAAGCACCTTGATGAGGTTGACAAGGGTCTTACATGGGAACAAGCAGCTGACACTTTGTATGAAGAGGAGATGATGAGGATGCATCTCTGGGGGGTCACTTATAAATATGTAGGCATAGCGCGTGGGTTCAACAGAAGGGTTTTTTAAGTCTCTTTTTTGCACATTTTTTACATACAAAAGGGTAGCATTTAATGGAGGTATTCATAGATTGAATAGAGAAAGGGTATGTTTTATTCATGAAAAATTCACAGATAAGGGACTTTTAAATTGGTCCTTGAATGTAGGTGGTATAAAGATTTACATATACTAAACCCCCTGAGGGATCAATATGGGTATGCAAATGTCTGGCACCAATACTAACCATGCATTGATATCCCATGTTGTGTAAAAAGGCCAATCAAGTTCTCAAGCTGCTAATGACCTTGCTTTGATGACCCATACAATGCAAAAGCCTCGGCCTGCTCTCATATCAAATTGGCATAAGGGGAGATGCATATATTGCAATTTTGAGGGCCACTTCAAATTTAAGTACAGACACAAGCTCACAGATCTCGAAAAACAAGTCAAGGAACTTATTGGTGCTTCACTTCCTTCCAACTCCTTTAACAACAAGGCTCGCATGCATAACATTCATCAAGGGGTACTATTAGCCGGAAAAGAAATCAAGACCAGAGCCTAGAGGCTAAGCATGGCGACGCTCGAGGGCCATAGAGGAAAGGAGATCGTGAGGGCAAAACGTTATCATGGGAGGGGAAAAGGAATTAGAAGGGGAGGGAATGAAGAGGGAGATTATGACACAAGGGGAAAAGGAGAGGGGGAAGAGAAGCATGTACATGATGGGAGGAGGAATGTAAAGATGGAGACATCAAGGGAAGATGACCATGATTTATTTGAAAGAAAGGATGAGAGGGAAATATCAAAATACTAGCTAGGTGGCTTTACAAGAATGAGCGTGTCTCATCAAGGAATAGCCCCCTCTTTTTATAGCGAAAAGAGGGGGTCTCTCCCAATTAATGTATCCTCCCACATGCATGGTGTGTGTGGAAAAGTCTCCCATGTGGGCTAGGCGGTTACACACTCTCAATTGTGTGCGACAACCCTTTGCCTCAATTTTCCACATAAATCAAGCCCCATATCTCAAGTCTATGATACTCCCTTGGTCTCTTCCCAATTTTATAATATGTTCAAACCTCTAGGAGGACAAGTGGAGGGTTAGCACAAGGAATCTTGCCACCTCATCCTACTTTCCCCATTATTTAACTTGCTCTCTTGGACCTTCTATACCTCCCCCACATGGGCCTATCCCATATGGAGGGAATAACTCAATATAATATCCATCTCC